>NW_027529630.1:1586371-1691365 GCF_008692635.1 Crocuta crocuta
GCCCCCACCTAAGCAGTTGGGATCAAAGAACTTTGAGCTGATGGAGATCCTGGGTAGAAGCAGCTTGGATCTGAGTCACTGTGCCCCAGCTAAAGGAGAGTACGTATCGATATGGTCTACTCCACACTAGGATGCGAGTGAGACATAAACCTTTTTGTGTTAAGCCACTAAGATTTGAAGGTTTATTTGGTGCCACATGTAATGAATTAAAGATGGCCAGAGATTTTTTGACACTCCTTGCATTGAAAGCTGGGATCTATGTCTCCTGTCCTTGAATCCAGGCTGGACTGTGACCGCTTTGGCCAATAGAACGCAGAGCAAGTGATGCTGTGCTACTTAGTGGGCTCAAGCCATAGACAACTAGCAGCTGCCTGCCTGCTGAAATGCTTGTTTGGGCATGCTTCCTCTCTGACTCTAGCCACCATGCTCTGAGGGACCTAATGGACGGGGGCTATACTGAGGCACTCCGGTTTGCAGCTCTAATCAGCCATCCAGGCAACAGCCAGCATCTGCTGCTAGCCAAACAAGTGAGCCATAGTCAGCAACTAGTCCTGCTGAGTCTTCAGATGACTCTGGTCCTGGTTGTGACTGCAACCACATGGCACTCAAAGCAAGAATCACCCAGCTGAGCTCAGCCAGCACACAGAATCATGAGAGCTATTAAGACATAGTTGTATTAAGTAATAGAGAAACAAAAGACCACAGAACAGCCTGTCCTGTCCTAACCAATATGATGGTGTGAGACAAATAGGCTCACTCTTGTACTATTTAAATTTTTGGCTATATTCATGTGATTTATTTTCCAATTAGATATATCTATAATTTTGAATTCAAAACTTGTAAGCCTTGGACCACTAAAACATTTAAAAAAATTTCTTTTAAATTTTGAGGCAATACTGATCACCTCCTCAACTGTTTTCAGGTGCTGTTCTAAGTCTGAAGACAGAGCTGGGTCAAAGACAGCTTGGTCCTGGCTCTCCTGAAGTTTATAGCCTGGTTGGAAATACAGATCAAAAACAACTACCACAAATGCAGGAACAAGAGCCTCTCTGGTAGCAATAAGGGCTCTTTCAGAGCAATTAGTTGATGTTGTAGACGCTGATTGGCATAGAGTCTATTTCAGATTAGATGAACAGGGAGGATCTGAAAAAAGGGGTTGTGCCAGTTCTGAAAAGTTCTGAAGGAAGGGGCACCTGGGTGGCTTAGACAGTTGAGTGTCTGACTCCTGATTTCAGCTCAGGTCATGATTTCACAGTTCGTGGGTTTAAGCCCTACATCAGGCTCTGTGCTGGCAACGTGGAGCCTGCTTGGGATTTTCTCTCTCTCTCTCTCTCTCTGCTCCTCCCCCACTTTCCTCTCATAAATAAATAAATAAACATTTTTAAAAAGCTCTGAAGGAAGAACACTAGGAATAAAGAATATCCATAGCAAAGGTACCCCAACATGAGAATGAGTTAGATGGTTATTTCAGTGCTATGAATAAGGCTTTGTTCACAGGGTAGAAAGAAGTAAGGTCAGAGAGGTGAGCACAAGCCAGAGAAAGCAGGGCCTTGAAGGCCATGATAAAGACTTTGAAATTAGCTTTCAATATGCTGGAATATGCTGGGAACACCCTTTGGAGGTTTTTTTTTGTTTTTTTTTGTTTTTCTAGGGTTTTAAATAAGAGTAACATAGACTGCTTAGTTTTTTAAACAATCACTCTTGCTGCTAGGAGACACTTAACCCAGGTGTAAGTTTCTAAGTACAGTTGACCCATGAACAGGTGGTGGTTAGGTGCACCAACTCAGTCCCTGAACAGTAAAAATTCCACATATAACTTTTGACTCCCCTAAAATCTACTATTTTTTAAAATGTTTTATTTATTTCTGAGAGAGGGAGAGAGAGAGAGAGAGAGAGAGAAAGAGGCAGTGTGAGCAGGGGAGGGTCAGAGAGAGAGGGCGATACAGAATCTGAAACAGGCTCCAGGCTCTGAGCTAGCTGTCAGCACAGAGCCCCACATGAGGCTCAAACCCACGAACTGTGAGATCATGACCTGAGCCAAAGTCAGACATTTAACTGACTGAGTCACCCAGGCGCCCCTAAAATCTAACTACTAATAACCTACTGTTGACCAGAAGCCTTACTAATAACATAAACAGCTGATTAACATACAGTTTGTATGTTATATGTATTATATACTGTATTTTTTAAAGTTTATTTATTTTGACAGAGACAGTGCAAGCAGGGGAGGGGCAGAGAGAGAGGGAGAGAGAGAGAATCCCAAGCAGGGTCCCTGCTGTCGCTGCAGAGCCAGATGCAGGGCTCCAACTCACGAAACTGTGAAGTGATGACCTGAGCCAAAACCAAGAGCTGGATGCCTAACATACGGAGCCATCCAGGCATCCCTGTATATTGTATTTTAACAATAGGGTAAGCTAGAGGAAAAAAAAGTTATTACGAAAATAATAAAGAGAAAATACATTTACAGTGATGTGTGGCCACAGGCAGATGGTCAAGAAAGGATTCTTGAAATGTTTTCAGTGCAAAAAGATGTATTTATTATAGCACGGGGACAGGACCTATGAGCAGAAAGAGCTGCACTTGTGTTTGTGAGGAGTGACCGGTTAAATACATTTTAGTTAGTGGGTGTTAAGGATGGCTTAAGTCTCTAAGGAATTTGGAAACAAGTTTTCTGGGACTTTGAGGAGCCAGCAGTTGCTAAGTAAGATAAAGTTATTTGCCATTGGCTACTAGAACATTAGTCTTGAGACCCTTCAGATGTATACCTGGGAGACATATGCTTATAAGGTAATTGCTAACATATATCTTGGGGGTTGTTTATGGCTATAAGAGGAAAGTAACACTAACAAGAGCAAAGGTATATTGGTAAAGTATAAGTAAAAGGAAGTCCTTGAGGGAGCTGTAGGAGTGTTACAATCTGTATGCCTCAGGAATTCTGCTTGGAGACCATGAGCGACAGAGCTACAACAAAGCCTGGCTTTTGTTTCTTTTTCTCTCATCACACAGTACTATATTTATTGAAAAAAAAATCCATGTTATCAGTGGACCCGTGCTGTTCAAACCCATATTGCCCAAGGGCCAACTACATATTCTCAAGGGCATTAAATCTCTGAATTATGATATAGTCCCATTTTATAGATATTGGTCATCAAATCATGTTTTTTTTACATAAAGATAAATAAAACAGCATGTTAAATGTGAAAAATGTGTTGTCATATACTATGAGTGTTATTTAAGATTTACATGAATTTTGTAGCACAATCTTTCATATTCTAAAGATAGAAGATATTTTTAGTCAAAATCAATCACTTCTTTATCAGACTATTAAAAAATGACAAATTATTTTAAATTTCCTAGGAGTGTTTTGTGAGTCAAAAAGGGTTAGTTCCTCCTCACCCCAAAATGACTCTTCACTTGAGAGAAATAGCATCTCTGCACCTTACAGCCAAGCAGAACCCTGTTAACTAACACATCCTTGAATGCACAACGCCCCAGCTCCTCTGGTGTAGTCTCTGGGCACCTGAGAGTCAGACAGGTGAATTCCTAAAAGGAATTTGTCACCGTCACCAACTGGCTCTAGCTCTCCACGGTACCATGCCCTTTTCCTGTGCATGCCTTCTGGTGAATGTTACTACCCACACCCACCTCTTCAACAGACAGGCCAGGCTTGGGCTGGGGCTGAGGTCAGAAATGAATGAACTCAATGAAGGGTCAGGAAAGTTTTCCTAGAGGAGGTGACCCATGAGGAGGAGCCTAAAGGGGAAGGTGTTCCAAAGGAACTTGTGCAAAGGAAATGAGGGTCGGAGGCAATGACATGTGGGGGATGGAGCTCAGTTCACAGTGATTTCAAAGCACAGCAGGGTACCTTATCCTGGGGTGTCACTGGCATCTACTGCTTTCCAAGTTCTGTGACCCATCCCCATGTGCATCTCAAAAGACCTATCACTTCCTGGGTCTGTATGGCTCCCCAGCATCGCCCAATTTCTCTCTGTTTCCTGGGGAATGGACAGGTCTGCATTCACTCATTGAGAGCAAGGCCTGCTGGGACCTTACAGTGTACCCTGGGGTAAGGCTGGGTCCAGTGAATCCCTCCTTTCATTCTTCACACTAGATACGTCTGCAGAGCTCTGGACAGGGATCTCGCTGGAGACGTGTTTTTTTTTTTTTTTTTTTTTTTTTTTTTTTTTTTTTTTTTTTTTTGNCTGGGGGTTTTTTTTTTTTTTTTTTTTTTTTTTTTTTAAGTTTATTTCTTTATTTTGGAGAGAGCATGCCTGTACAAGCAGGAGAGGGGCAGAAATAGAGGGAGAGAGAAAATCCCAAGCAGGCTCTTCACTGTCAGGTTGTCAGCACAGAGCCCTAAGTGGGGTTTGATCTCAAGACCCATGAGACCATTCATTACCTGAGCCAGATCAAGTGTAGGATGCTCAACTGACTGAGCCACCCCTGGGACGGAGAGACAGTTTTATCACAGTTCCCTGCAAACCATGATTCACTGTCAAGTGTACCTGCAAGATACGTTGCTACTCTTCCAGAGGCCACCCCTGGAGGGAACTGTTGAGCCTTGAGGCTCAGGACAGTGGGCTGCTGGCCAGGTTAGCCACCCATTCCTGTGCAACCTCAAGCCAGCTGCTTCTCCCTTCTAGGCCAGGGATTTGCCAGATGAAATCGGCTGCAGCCCTTCACTCTCAGGGACCTGTTTTTTCGGGGCGAAGAACTGAGCCCCTAAATCTTGATATTCACGAGGGTTTTTCTGCCTCCTGTCCTTCCACGAGTTTGTGTCTCCTGGGACTTTTTATATTATGGAACGTCTGCACTTCCCTCTGTTTGGAATCGTTTTCGCTGTTCTGGCCAACACCTATTGCAACCCTCACGTCCCACCTCAAAAACGGTCATCTTTGAGAAAGCAGCACCTCTTCCCTTCAGTCCCTTCCTCCTCTATGCTGCAACTCGCCATCACGCTGCGTGTGCCTCACGTCTGTATCGCCTCCTCTCACAGATCTTGGGCGCCTCGAGGGCAGGGTCCGGGTATGAGGGGTCTCTAGGTCCCTAGCTCAGAGGGCTACTTGTCCAGGGGGGCCATGGGGGACCTTCGGTTACTTCTGAACTCGGTCCCGGCGCGGAGGGGTTAATGATCCGACCCGGGAGCGCGCCCACAGGCCTGGAGGAAGCCGCCCCGGAACCCGTGACCTCCATCCCCACATGTGGACAGCAATCGGAGCCCCCATGTAGGTGAGGATTTTTGGTGCGATCCGGATGGTGTAGATCCTGGGACGGGGGGTGGCGACTTCGCCCTATATTTGCGTTGCTTTTTACCCCCACTGACGCTCTTAGTATAACCCGGGATTCCCCGCCGCTGCCGCCCCCTGACATCACGGAGTCCCCGAGGCCCCGCCCCGGTTTCGCCTCCTTCCGCAGGAGCTGAGAGCCCTGCGGGCGCGAGAGCTGCCATGGAGGGGCCCGGCGCCCTCGGCGTCCCTGTCGCCCGCTGGAAATGCCACATACTGCGGCAGCTTCGGCAGCGGGACCGCACGCAAAAGGCACTCTTCCTGGAACTGGTGCCGGCCTGTGAGTGCGCCACTGGGGCTGGGGAGATGGCAGTGGAGGGGATGGGGCTCCGGGCGCGGACCGGCGGTCTGGCTCCTCGGGTTATCACCCGCATGCAACAATGCCTTCTCGCCTCCAAAGCCTTGGGCCTGCGGGCCTTTCGGTCCGTTACGCCCCACCGCTGACTGGCCAGCATTCCTGCCCTTCCCAGTCCAGGTTCTGCTTAGAGCCCGTTCCTGGTCGGAGCTCCCGCCTGGTGCTCCTGCGCTCCTCACTTCCCAGGGGCCTTCTTTCCCAGGGCTGGGCTTCGTTAGCGTTAGCGAGTGTTGGTTTTCTCGGGTCTCTATGCTTCCCCTTCCCGAGCGGTCCCAGGGTACAACCTAAGTCAATCCATTTGGTCCCTGTGGCCCAGTGAAAGAACTCCAGAGTAGCTACTTCTAAACTCTGAGTCTCTTAGGGAGGAAGCTCAGTGTCCCAGGCTTTGCCACTGACAATGATCCTGGCTCAGGTTTTTGGAACATCTTTGTGCTTGGGCAACTGAAGCCTGAGGGAGAAGCAGGGGGTTCTCTTTCTAGAGAGAACTGGCTGCTGGCTGAGCCCAAGAAGTCATACTCTCATAGGTGTTTCTAGCAGGGCTGGTCAGGATGAACAGGTATGCATCTGTGTGAGTGCCACTGGTCATTCGAGATTGTATGTCTGGGGTGGAAGGTCCAATGATTATCCTTCCAGCTCCATCACTTGTCCTAATTTTAGCTGCTTCTTAACCTAAATCTCCCTCCACACCGCCCAAACCGAATTTGCTGCTTTTGTCCTGGGTGATTTCCCTGCAACCTTCTAGGTTGCTGATACTCTCCCTCATGGATGTGAAGCTAGCCTCCTGCCTCTAGACAGCCTCACTTCTCCACTGCTCTTAGGGATAATAGAACCATCCAACTTGAGGGAAGAGACCCCTTCCCCACCAGCTGCAATTTGTGGGACTGGAGAGAATCTGGAGGGCTGAGATCAGACACAATGAAGCTCTAGTCTCCGTGGTCTTGGGTGGGTTGTATCCTTAAACCTCAGGATGTCTCACCCATGAATTGGGAAAATAGCATCTACTTTAGATTTGCTCTGCAGTGCCCTGGGGGTTGGGCTGGGGTTTTGTGTGAGAACTAGGCCAGTGACCTAAGTTAAAGGTGACAGGGGACTGGGTGAAGGAAATTTGCTGAGGAGCTAAACCTGGGATTACCACCCCCACCCTACCCTGGGACTGGTGAGAAAGAGGAAGTGAGTGTGGTGGGGGTGGAGGGAGACATTCCTGGGTTTGTAGCCAAAACTACCAAATTCAAGGAGGTCTGCTAGATAGTTGCTCAAGGACTTTCTCTTCTGGCCTGGAGGAACCTTACTTACCCCAAATGTGAAAGACAGGACTGTTTTTTAGTGTACAAAGTTAGAGCCCCTGGATGGGAAGTAATTTGCCAAAGGCCATTAGCAAGTGGAGCTTGGTGTGTTTCTTCATTCTTTGGGGCAAAGCCTTGCTCTACGGCAAGACTGAATCAATCTCTGGCCTCTTCCTTCCCTCAGTACCCTCAGTGTGCAGTAAGGCCAGCCATCTACTTCCCCAGTTGTGGTTGTATTTCTCTGTCCTCAGGAGAGCACGTTTCCTGGGAGAGCCTGTGGGCAAGTGCCATAAGGAGGCTCTGCCAGGGCTGAAGGTCTGGTAGAGCTACACAAATACCCCTCAAGGCAAAGGGCAGAGCCCAGACTGTCAGCAGCTCCCCCAGTCTGCATCCCTGGGTATCTGTACAGGTATGCCTGGAGTCTTCTGGAAAGTGTCTCTGTCCCAGGTTCACCCTCTTGCACCCCTAGATAACCGTCTCCTAGAGAAGGCGGAATTGTTGGCCCGGATCTCAGAGAAGCTGCAGCCAGAGCCAAACGATGCCACTCCTGCTACCCACCAGGGCCCCTGGTGAGTGTATGTGTATACCTGGTTATGATGAGCTGCCTGTGCCTGGGTCCTGCCCCCACTGCCTATCCTGGGTTCATTCTTTCTCTGGCACCTCACTGGTCATTAACTGCTACCCAGGGGAGGGAGGAGGTGGATTCTCGAGCCCTCTTCCAAGTCAGCTGCTTAGAATGGCCTTTCTCTACCACCCTGCTAGTCCATCTCTGCATTTGTCTCATCTCTTCCCTTTCCACCCCCACACCTGCCTTTTGTCCTCTTCTCATTTTGTTTTCCAATCCTTACCTGATGCAGACAGAAAGGGTCTTGCTACATACTCCAAAGGGGGAGTGAAGATGAGAACCAGGAATGGGCTGGGCCTCAGAGTTTGGAGGTGCATTTTTTTTTTTAATTTTTTTTTTTTAATTTCTAGGAGAGAGAGAGAGAGAGACAGCGTGAGCAGGGGAGGGTCAGAGAAAGAGGGAGTCACAGACTGAAACAGGCTCCAGGCTCTGAGCTGGCAGTCAGCACAGAGCCTGACGCGGGGCCCGAACCCACGAATCGCGAGATCATGACCTAAGCGAAAGTCGGACGCTTAACCGACTAAGCCACCCAGGCGCCCCTGGAGGTGCATTTTTAAAAAATTTTTAAACTATTGATTTATTCTTGAGGGAGAGAGAAAGAGTGCAAGCAGGAGGGGCAGAGAGAGAGTGGGAGACACAGAATCTACAGCAAGTTCCAGGCTCTGAGGTGTCAGCACAGAGCCTGACATGGGGCTTGAACTCATGAGCTGTGAGATCATGACCTGAGCCGAAGTCAGATGCCCAACCAACTGAGCCACCCAGGTGCCATCCCTTTAAANCAAACTGCAAGATCATAACCTGAGCTCAAGTTGGATGCTTAACTGAGTGAGCCACCCAGGTGCCCCATACCCCTGGGAGGCGCTTCTTAAGGAGGGTCCTGGCTAAATCCCAGAGCAGAGGAGTCATGGGTAGTTCCAGTTTCTGGAGACTTGCTTTTTCTTCTGCTGGCTTTCTGGCTTCCACCTTCCATAGGAGAAAGTTTATGGCTTTGGTTTCAGGCTTTTTGTGTGCATCCTGTGGGTGAATGGAGGGGCAATGAATGCCACTCTCTTATTGGTTGGCAGGGAGGAGGAATCAGGGCCCGACTCAGACCAAGTCCCATCACCAACCACTCTGAGGATGAAGTGGCAAGAGGAGGAGGAGGGGCTCCGGCTGGTCTGTGGTGAGGTAGGCTGGGCAGGGGCCTGAGAGAGAATGGGGTGAAGCCAGAATCCAGAACCTTGAGGGGCTAGGGGATGTGGTCCAAGGGGTCCAGCAAATAAGGGACATTCCCCAAGTCCGGTGCCAGAGTGCTCTCTAGCTTGGTTCTGGCAGTCCAGTTCTGGTCTGCAACAGCAGCTAGAGGATGTGAGGTAGAGCTCAGAGAGGAGTACAAGGTGTGCAAGGCCAGACGTTGCCCCTTGCATATGGTCCCGCCTGCTCTGTTCACAGCTTGTCTCACCAACCCCAAGGTCTAGCACCTGGTGATGCACAGTACAAGTCTGCAGACTAAATGAGTAGGTGGTCCACCTCCAAGGCAGGGTGTGCTACCTCTACCTGACACTGCTGCTCCCACCCCATGGTGTCTCTTGGCTTCTGTTTCACCACACTGTCCAGGTTTTCTTTTTATTTCGTAGCAACTGCTTCTAAACTTCCTTCTTTGGCTCCTTCTCTCCTCCCTATAGATGTGGGTGTTCTTGGACCTCGGGTGGGTTCACTGACTCCTGTGGCCTCAAAGACTTTGTTTGCTGATTCCCAGACTTGTCTCTAGCCCAGCCTTCTCTCATGAGCTCCACAGTCTTTGCTCAGCTGGTTTTTGGACATCACATCTAAAATTAGACTCACCATCTCCCCCATAATATACGGCCAGCACCACATTGAGAAGTGACTTCTATAGGCACTAGGCTAAGGATTATTTTAGCTATTCCTCTACTTTAGAGCAGGAAACTGAGGCTTAGAGAAGTGGAGTTAGGATGTGAACACCCTTCCACATGAATCCACCTTCTCTGATCCTCATTCATTCATTCAACAAAGATTTATTGACAATAGTTATATTCAAGGCACAGGATAAGAACAGGACCTGGCCCCACGGAGCTTCCGGTCCACTGGAAGAAACGGATAGGCCATAAACATGTGCCCAGTTACAGCATTCTGCATTACTTGCCCACTAGTGTGGGAATGGGGCTATGAACCTAGTGAAAGCCTCTCCCTCAGAGCCCCTGTTGTAGTTGCAACTTGACATTTGAGGCACTTTCTGGGCTGTGGGATCCCCAAGGCCTGGGATGCCTTTGGTTTGCTTCCACTCATCCCTGGGGTCTGTCTCCACAGTCCATGCTAATGAATATTTGTGGACTAAATGATGGATGAGGTAGACCTCCCTCCCCAACTGGCAGTCACTGGGCTGGAAACTCAGGGGGACCTCTGGTCCCTATTACCCCTCCATCCTCAGCTTGTCACCAGCTCATTGATCCTGCCTTCAAATCCACCAACTCTCTGTTGGCTTAGCCCGTTACCTTCATCCTTTCCTGGATGACCCCCTCTTGGCATTCCCATCCATTCTCTCTGCACAGCACACAGAGTGATATATTTTAATAACAAAAGGATCTCCCTTAAAAAAAGACAACACACACACACATGCTTCTTGTGAACATTTCAAGAGAACAGGAGCCATAAAGAAGTGAAACCCCCTTCAGTATCTTTCCCATTGGCAGTTTGGTATGTATCTTCCAGAACCCTTTAGCCTGTGTTCCCAGTGGAGTTCTCCAGCCCCTTGTTACATTTCCTGTGACTCTCCAGTCTCTGAACTCATGGTCCCCTTTGCCTGGGATACTTCCACAAATGCTGTGACCTTAGCACTCTCTCCCTGGCACTTCTTGAGACACACACCAGTGTGTGTTCCCACTGGATATGCTAGAGGATGGGGACTGACTTTTTCTTTAATTCTTAGTACTGTTTCACATATCACAACAAGCATTTATCATTATTTTAACTTTTTTGGGGAAGTAATTATAGATTCATGGGAAGTGGCAGACTGGCTACATCTTATGTAACTATAGTACACACAATAAGGAAGCTGATACTGGTATGAAAGTACATATATTTCTTTGTCATGTCCCATATGTAGATTTGTGCAAGATACAGCATGATTTAATCATCACAAAGATCTTCCTCTTGCTATCCTTTTTGGTCACAACTCACCCCTCTCCCCCAACCATCCCTAGCCCAGCAACCACTAATCTGTTTTCCATCTGTATTATTTGGATTTTGAAAAGCATCCCCCAAATACTGAATAATGAAGCATTAATGAAAGTAAATGACAGGTGAGGAAGCAGAAGTGGAGGTCAAATTGCTCAGTGGTGAAAGGAATTACAAATGTTGTAAGTTGGGCCAGCTAGGGAAGTAGGCACCTGCAGGCCCACTTATTTAGGGAGATGGGTCAGTGCAGGTGAGTAGCACTAGCCTTGCTCTTCAATTTGTCCCACACCAGGCCCATGTGAGAAAGAACACAGGAACAGGTTAGCAACCGGAGCCCCAGCCTTGGTTATTGCCTTATGTTCCTTGTGTCACCTAGTAGGAACTGCTTTGCCTGAGGTCTTTCCTACTGACCCATCAGCTCTAAAAGTGGGACTTGAGGTGGGCCCCTGGGTGGCTCAGTTGGTTGAGCATCTGCCTTAGGCTCAGGTCATGATCTCATGATTTCTGAGTTCGAGCCCCACATCAGGCTCACTGTTGTCAGCAAAGAGCCTATTTTGGATCAGATACTCTGTCTGCCCCCCCCTCCCCCAATGATTCTCTCTCTCTCTCTCTCAAGAGTAAATATTTAAGGGGCCCCTGGGGTGGCTCAGTTGATTAAGCGTACAACTTTGGCTGAGGTCATGATCTCGCGGTTTGTGGGTTTGAGCCCCATGTCCAGCTCTGTGCTGACAGCTCAGAGCCTGGGGCCTGCTTCGGATTCTGTTTCCTTTTCTCTGCCCTGTCCCCCCCCCAACNCCCTTGAAGGACTGTTTTGAATGAGGTAGGGGTATGGGTGGGGTAACCCTCACCCCTACTCTTGGACTGGGGGCAGCTCCAGCATTCAGTCTGGGCTCTGTGCTCCCAGAGCCTATTCTTGTTCTTGCCTTTGTGCCTCTGCTTAGGGCTCCTGGTTGCTCTCAGGGATCTGCGCTTGGGTAGGCCAGGGGTTAGAGGTAGGGAACAGAGCCCACCTCCCCTGAACCTTTGCTATAGACCTGTCCTGTGCTTGGAGCATGTTAGGTGGCCCGGGTTCACATACCCGCTCTACCGCTTAGCTGTGTGATTTTGCCAGGACACTTAACCTCTCTGTGCCAATGTCCTCTTCTGTAGAATGGGGAACATGGCAGGACCTGGTGTGGTTACGGTGATTAAAAGAGTTAATCTATATATAGTACTCAGAACAAGGCGTGACACACATGTACTATATCAACGTTTACGATTACCTGAAATATTACTTCTAATATTACCCTATGAGGTGAGCGCTAGCATTCCTATTTTACAGATGCGGAAACAGAGTAGGCTCAGAGAGGTTAAATGACTACCCCGGTGTCACACAGAAAATAAGTGGCACGGCCAGGACTGAAACTCGGGAAACTCCAGAGCCCAAGGCCTTTCCGCTGTTCCAAAACGACAGTAGTGCGTTCCTGCGCCGGGTCCTAACCGCGTCGGAGCCTCTGTTTTCTTTCCAGTTAGGGTGCAGCCGGGCGGGGTAGCGGAGTCTGTCTCACCAGCCCCCAGTGGGGTGGGCGCAGGGCGCACGGTGGGAGCCCCGCAGAGGCGCCCCCGCCCACCCAGCTGCCGCCCGCCTGCCCCCAGATGGCCTACCGGGTGGTGGAGCAGAGCGCAGCCCTGGGCTCCCTGGAGTCGACGCTGGAGGAGCGGCAAAACAGGTGAGGCGCCGGCCCCCCCGCGCCCATCTCTGGGTGGCCCGGGGACGGGGTGACCCTGCGGGTCTCCAGCAAGGCCCGAGGGCTTTCCCCACGAATGGGGCTCGGCGGCCCCGAACCGCAGGACTGAGTGGAAGACTTGACTGGAGACTTGGCCTAGCCGTCTGCCTGACCGCGCGACCTGGGCAAGTCCGTCCCGCCTCTGAGACCCGCTTCCCCTGGGCGTCCCCCTCCTCCAGGTTGGCGGCGCTGGAGGCCCGCGTGGCGCAGCTGCAGGAGACGCGGGCGCAACACAGCCGGCACGTGGACGAGCAGCGGGCGCTGAACGTAGCGCAGCGGGCGGCATACGAGGCGCTCCGCGCGCGCGCTAGGCTCGAGGAGGCTGCCCTGCGCAGGCTCGAGGAAGAGGCGCGTGACCTGCTGGATTGGCTCGTGCAGCGCAAGGCGCGCGCCGCCGCCGAGCGCAACCTGCGCAATGAGCGCCAGGAGAGGTGAGCACGCTCGGCCCCGCCCCTCGGAGACGCGAGCGTCGCGCTCCTTTGGGGGAGCGGATGCGGTCTCGCCTTCGCTTCCACACCTCGTGGCACTTCAGGCCAGGATCGGATTTCGGGATGCTTTTCTGCCCCCAGGGCCAAGCAGGCACGGATGTCTCAGGAGTTAAAGAAGGCTGCCAAGCGGACAGTGAGCATCAGCGAGTAAGAGTGGGGGTGCGCCAGGTCCTGCCCTCCGAGCGTTAGCAACCCCCTCTGCCCCAACCTGCCCTTCCCCGCGTGCTCTAAAGTGCTCTTTTCTCTGACTTCTGCCTGCAGTTCTACCCCGTCCCCCACGTGTCTTCACGAGGCCCCCACGTAGACTCAGCACACAGGATAGGAGCCCACATGCCTGCCCCTCCACATGTGCGCCCATCCAGATCGCTCTTTACTGTCGGGCGCTGGAGGGCAGGGAGGGGCTGGGTTTCACTCCCGCTTACTGAGTTTCACTTCCTCTCCCAGGAGCCCAAACACTTTAAGCGATGGGATCAGAGACATGGCTGAGACTGTGGCCCCGACCGCTGAGCCCCTGTCCTTGGAGAGTGAGGCTGGTGTGAAGTGGAAGAGGCCCTTCAGGTGAGGACTGTCCCAGAGCTCTGAGCCATGCTCCACTCTGGAGGCTTCTCTAGGGCCTTGGGGCCAGGCCTTGGGCTGAGAGGGCTTGGGGAGACCTCCCAGGACAGGTCTGACATCCAGTGCCTGGAACCTGTTGGGGTCATTGAGGCCTTAGGCACTCCAATGGCTCTTTCTCTCCTTCTCAGGACCAGAGCTCTGGGGGTGGGGTGTCAGGCTGCTTAAAGGGTGTCACCAGGAGGGAACCTGTGGGGAACCCCTAGGACTCAGCTGTCATAGGCATGTGTGCGGGCATATGTGTTCAAGCGCATGTACTCACAGGGACATGAGAGCACATGTGTGTACAAGCCTGGGGGAGCATATCAGAGTATGTGTGAACATGTGAGCATGTATAGGTGTGAGCTCACATGGACTTCTCTGAAGCCCCATTCCTTGAGGGCCCCTCCCCTCAAATCTCCCTCATTTGTCTCTCATTTTAGCTGCTCCCNCTTCCTTGCAGTTCATTGGTGTCCTGGCCTGGGGGCAGTGAAAGAACTTTGGGGAGGAGCATGAAATGCGGGTCCTCAAAGTTCTTGGCAGCCATGGTGGGCCAAGTCATCCCAGGACACATCCTCTTCTGGGCATTATTTTTAATGCTTGTTTGTTTTTAATTTTTGAGAGGGAGAGAGAGCGAGCGAGCATGAATAGGGGAGGGGCACAGAGAGAGTTGGAGACAGAGGATCAAAAGCAGGCTCTATGCTGACAGTAGTGAGCCCTGTGGGGCTCGAACTCACAAACTGTGAGATCATGACCAGAGGTGAAGTCAGATGCTCAGTGGACAGAGCCACCCAGGCGCCCCTCCTGTGGTCACTCAGCAGGCTTAGGTTTTACCACCCCCTGTACCTCCAGCCTTGTGGTATCCCAGCCTCAGGGCACCTCCACCCTTTCCCCCATAGGCCCCAGCTCAGCCTCCCCAGAACTTTTCTGGGGGTGGGGGGGATGGTGAGGCAGTTCTTACCATCATGGTGGCAACTTTGGGAGACTTCATTGCCGCATCCCTCCCTGCTTGCACCTTCCTGGGACTTCTCTGGGTTGTCATATTCTCCTGGTCTCAGAGGAGGCAAGTACTTGTCCCAGGTTCGAGAGGCTGTGAGCCTCAGGGTCCCCAAGCAGAGTGCAGGGATCAATGACTGCTGTCTGCACACTCACTGGCCAGTCCCTTAGCATGTTTTTCTCAATTCTACCCCAGGTCTGCCTCTGCCACCTCCTTGACGCTCTCCCGCTGTGTGGATGTGGTGAAGGGGCTTCTGGAGTAAGTGTGTGGGTGCTTGTGTGTGTGTGTGTGAAGGGGTTGGGCCCCTTAGAGGTCTGTGTCAGGCTTCTGGAGTCCAAGCTTAGTCTGTGTATGTGCCTCAGTCTGTCTGTCCATGTGTTGTCCAGCTGTCTGTGTGAGTCTCTCTTGCCTCTCCCAGAGCTCATTTCCAGGCCCTGCCTGGCTATCCTCGATGCTCTGTCCCTCATCCTTGGTATATGGACCAAGATCTGCATTCTGAGCCTGGATTGGACTATCACTCAGGAAAAGGCTCAGATGTTTAGGACTTGTTCTGAGTCCAAGTGGTAGCAAGGCTAAGACAAACCCCAGCCCTGAGGTTCCTCGGTGTCCACCGACTCTGTCCCACCTCCGTGCCCCTCCCCATCTCCACACTGACCCCGTGTCAGAGGCTGGGCTGGGAACAAGCTCGCTGCATCTCTGGGCCGTGTTCTGCCATTCGCGTTTGCTTCCTGTTGTTGTCACCTGAGGAGTATGAGGCTCCTGTGTCAGAAGCCCTTGCCAAATGCCTTTCTGACACCTGCCTCCCACCCAGTTTCAAGAAGAGGAGAGGCCACTCCATTGGGGGAGTTCCTGAGCAGCGATACCAGAGCATCCCTGTGTGTGTGGCCGTCCAGCCTCCTACCCAGGCTCAGGATGTGCTGGTAAGGGTGGAGCTGGGCCACATGCATGGGGTGCTGATATGGGGAGTGTAAGCACCAGGGGTCATCCAAGGAGGCCGGGAGGCAAGGCTGGAGCTCAAGCTTTCTTCCCCCAGCCTGTGGTGGAAGCCTCTCAACATTTTATAATGGGGGATGGACTGGAGAGGGAGAGCAGGAGGCCCAGCAGGGGAGTATGAGGATGTGCAGCAGGAGGTTGCTGCAGGGCTCATGAGACCTGATGTGTGCCTGGGTGCGTGTGAGAGCGACCCTGTGAGCGTGTGCAAAGAGGTACGTATGGTGAGGACCAGGGCCACCGCTCTCTCTTTTTCCTATAGAATGCCCACCTCTCCGAGGTCAATGCTGTTTGTTTTGGCCCCAATAGCAGCCTCCTGGCCACTGGAGGGGCTGACCGCTTCATCCATCTCTGGAACATTGTGGGAGGTGAGGGTTCCTCCCCTGTGGGCCAGCCTAGTGCTTTCTTTCCAGACTCCACCCTCTGCTTGCTCCTTGGTGGGCAAAGGTCTTGGATCTGTTTGTGTTCCCTCACATATAACATTCTTATGAGCAGTGGCCAGATGACTGCTTCGCAAGAGCTCTAGGCTGAGCCTCCCAGCTGCTGGGGTCCAGGCCTGCAGGATGGGGAGGGCTGAGCTCAGATGGTCCCTGTTAGGGGAGGTGGGGGTCCCTTATCCTTAGGTCCCGTAAGGGCCCTTGAAGAGCAGGTCCCTGGGGTCTACCTGGTGGCCTCCCCTTGTGGTATCACCTGAGCTCTCAGAACTCAGGAGATGAGTGTTAGCTGTCTACCCTGTGCTTGTAGAGGTGGGTGTGTTGAGGAGTCACAGTTAGCTCCCTGAGGCTTCCTAGAGAAAGGCGTGGCCCTGGCTTGCTGTGTGACCTAGGGACAGTCCCTTGTCTCTGGTTCTCTGAAGCCCCCTGCTGGTAGTTTGGGGGAGGTGCAGCTTCCAGCCCGGGCCTCAAGAGTTTTGTTCTTCAACTTGGGAGAGACTGATCTTCCCAGCTGCTCCTTTTCATGAGGTTAGTGACGCCATTTCACGTGTCCTTTCCCCTGTCCCTGCAGGTCATCTGGAGGCCAACCAGACCCTTGAAGGAGCTGGTGGCAGCATCACCAGCGTGGACTTTGATCCTTCGGTGAGGGGCCCTTGCCTCAGTGGCATGGAATGCCTGTTGTGTGTGCCCCCTGCCCTGCCCATCTCCACATTGGGCAGGTGGGGGCTCTGGGACATAAAGGAACATCATGGATGTTCCAGAACCAGTCCTTCTGTCTGCTGCACAAATCTTCCCTGGGCCTGGAAGCTGCTCTGGCTGCCTGGGTGACCTGGGCCGTGGGAAGCTCTGAGGCTATCTGGCCTGAGGGATTTTATTTCTGTCCAGGCCCTGGTTCAGGGTCTTCCCCTTCCCCTTCCATCTCTCCAGGGCTCCCAGATATTGGCAGCTACTTACAATCAGGCTGCCCAGCTCTGGAAGCTGGGGGAGGCACAGTCCAAGGTAAGGCATGACTGAGGAGGCAGCCTGGGGTTCAGGGGTCATGCCTTGGGATCCGGGGGAGGTGTTATGGAGTCTTGGCCATGCCTGTGATCCATACCTGGGATGTGGGGGCAGGAGACACTGTCTGGACACACAGACAAGGTGACGGCTGCCAAATTCAAGCTAACAAGGCACCAGGCGGTGACTGGGAGCCGAGACCGGACAGTGAAGGAGTGGGACCTCGGCCGCGCCTACTGTGAGGCCCAGTCCCTCCCTTTCCCTCCCTACCTGCTGGTACCCCCAGGAAGAATTCTTCAGCTTGCTCTCTGGAAGTGGCTCTAAGATTCATGGGCATTTGGGGTGAAACCTACCAAGGCTTCTCCTTCTCTGTCCCCCATTAGTGCTTTCTTTCTGCCTGGTTTCTTGGTGACTTCAGGCTTTGGGCTGGGAAGCAGAGGACATGGGTTCTAATTTGGGGAGAGTACTACCCCTCTGGAGCTCTGGGCTTCCAACAACCCTTTTCTGAGGCTTGGGCTCTAATCCTTGGTCCCCAGGCTCCAGGACCATCAACGTTCTTTCCTACTGTAATGATGTGGTGTGTGGGGACCATGTAATCATTAGTGGCCACAATGACCAGAAGATCCGGTTCTGGGACAGCAGGTGATGGGCATGGGCTGTGGGTGGTAGAGGCATGGGGACAGGGATCTTGTGTTCTCTTCCCTTTCTTTGGCCATGGAGCCACGGTGGCATCTCAGGGAAGTGAGGCTGTGGTGGCCTGTCTGTGCTGGGCTTGGCCCCTTGAAGTCTCCACTGCCCCTGGGGACTGTGCCATCGTTTTAGTGGCTCTTGGTCCAACTGCTGGACTCTGCCCTGGCCTTGCCAACCAAGCCCCCTTTCTACTTAGTTACCACTTTTTAATCAAAGGGAACAGAAGTTTTCGTTGTTTTTTTAAATCTGAGAGCTTACCACTGGGCTTGGATGGTTGATAAAAGTCAGTGCTAGATCCAGTGCCAGGCCTGCCTGAAGCTCTTCCTGCCTGGTGTAGTGATGGCTGTGTGAAACCCTTGGCTCCCGTTCATACATTCAATGACAACTCTCAGGGTTTTCCCTCCAGCACTTACTTTAGTGACCCAGGGGTTTCGAGGCCCCTGGCTTCAAGTCAGAGGCTGCCTGCAGTTTTGTTGGAGGGGCTGGCTGCAGTGGGAGAAGGGAGGTTACTCCGCGTCAGGCCTGGCCCCAGTGATATGACACCTGGGGGCACTTCTGGACTTTGTTAACCTGCCAGGAGTGGCCCAGGTGGACTGTTTCTCATCTGTGCTTCTCTCGTTGCTCCTTAGATGTCCCTGCTGCACCCAGGTCATCCCTGTGCAGGGTCGGGTCACCTCCCTGAACCTCAGCCATGACCAGCTGCATCTGCTTAGCTGTTCCCGAGATAACACGCTCAAGGTCATTGACCTTCGTGTCAGCAACATCCGCCAAGTGTTCAGGTACCTGCCTTGTGCCCACTGACACTGTGGCTTTCTCTGGGGCAGCTGGGTCTCTCATCCCTTAGTAAGAGCCCTTCTGGACCTGTGAGCGGGGGACCCATCTTGGAGGCCTTTCTGGACCAGGGCCTGCTGAAGTGCCCAAGCTCTTGATGGACAGAGGAAGCTCTTGAAGCTCCTGGCCAGGGCAGGGATTGGCAACGTTCATTCTGACCCCGATCCTGTCTGTCTGCAGGGCTGATGGCTTCAAGTGCGGTTCTGACTGGACCAAAGCCGTGTTCAGGTGTGTCTGTGAGAGCACATGCCTGCGCCTGAGTGCACCCCATCTGACCATGTCTGTCTGTGTCTGTGTGTGTGTGTGTTGTCACCTCTGATCAGCTCTTCCTTGTTCTGCTGTGGCCGCTGTAGCCCAGATAGAAGCTACGCACTGGCAGGTTCCTGGGATGGAGCCATTTACATCTGGGATGTAGACACTGGGAAGCTGGAGGGCAGTCTCCGGGGACCCCACTGGTGAGCACAGCTACCACCTGTCCACCCCAGCCACAAGGCCAGTGCCATCCTGGCCCCACTGCTGCTAAGCCAGTTCCAGTTCTGACATGCTTAGGACCCTGAAGTCCCTTGCCCTTTTCCCCCCACACCTTCCAATCCCCAGAGTCCTTCTTGTTCACAAGGTGTTTTCACCTGTGCCCTTGGGTCCATCTTCAACACAGCCCTGTGAGCCCACTTTACAGGTGAGGCAGCAGGTTCAGAGAGCCTCAAACTGCCCAGGCTGTGTAATAAGGAGCGGAGCCCAGCCTGCAGGCCTGGCTCCTGATGCCTCCCTCAAGCCTGCATCTCCTCTCCTCTCCTCAGCGCTGCTGTCAACGCCGTGGCCTGGTGCTACTCTGGGAGCCATGTGGTGAGCGTGGACCAGGCCAGGAAGCTTGTGCTCTGGCACTAGTGCCATGACTCCTGCCTGGGCTGGAGTTCTAGTCTAAAGCCCGAAGCCAGAGGACAGCGTCCCACTGCTCACAGGGCTCCAGAACCGGTGGATATGGCGTGGGGTAGGGGGGAAGTGGCGGTGGCCTTGGGGCATTTAGTGGAGAATAAGGCCTGGCAGGACCTGGCCAGTCTGTTGAAAAACAAAGTGTGAACAAAGTGTGTGTTGGGTACTGGGGTGGGGAGGGTGGGGGTGGGCAGGGAGAAGAATCAGTTGTTGTTGTTTTAAATCTCTGACTTATTTCTCTGACAAAAGTGAAAAAAAAATTGCATCTAAACTGGTGTCTGCTTGCCTTTTTGCAGCATTCGGGTAGCATAGAGGCCTTTGGGCTGGTGGCTTGAGGACACCTGTGCTTGGCTCCCTTTCCTCCTGCACAGAGCTGGGGCAGAGCCAATCTGGCCTCAGTGCTGTTCATGTCTGAGGAGACAGCATGAAGAGAGGCTCAGGCAGCGAATGGCAGTGGTTCTTGGAGCCATGGAAACTTCACCCTTGGTCCAGGCTGCTCCAGAGGCCAAGCCAACACCTTGGGCCCTCCTGCTTCAGGCACCCAGGGTAGACTGAGGCTGTGGAGGGGCCATGGGAGTTCTGAGGAAGGGAGCAGGGGAAGCAGCCCAGAGGCACTCTGGCGGAGAGGGTTCTAACAAATCAGAGAGTGAGGTCAAGTACTTAGTACACCAGGCCTGCCTTTAGATGGGGGCATGTTCTTGCTCCAGAGGCAGAGCCGAGTGAATGGGGAACAGCCTGTGTGTGTCTTTGTCTTGGGGAGGGGGGGCCTGGGTTTGGGCTTTACTTAGTGTTGACACCACAGGCCTCTGTGGTACAAGGCAGACCTGACAGGGCAGAGCCTGGGCACCCGTTTCTTTGTCAGCTTTGGGTACGGAGGAGTCATCAGCAGGACAGCCATTGCCAGTCGCAGGCAGTCACAAGAAGCGACCTCTGTCCCTGAGTGATGGGGTCTTTTGAGATTCTGCTCATCTGAGATTCAAAGGCTTCAATCCAAAATTATCAGTTTCCCCCTTTATCACCTTAGAAAGTCTCCTTTGGGGGGACTTTGCCATTTCCAGCACTTGGAAACCATTCCCAAGATGAACAGCAGATTGAGGAGAGCCTGAACTTTGTAGCCAGGCTGTCTGGGTTTGAATCTCAGCCCACTGTTTAGTAGTTGAGTGATTTTGAGCAGGTTCTTTAATAACTTTGTGCCTTAGTCGCCTCCTCTGTGAAAGGGGGTTAATAATGGTATCCATCTCAGAGATGGTTGGGAAGACTCAGTGTGATAGTATCTGTGAAGCTCCTGGCACATGCCAAAGGCTGAGTGTTGATTGAATACCCAATCTACACTCTGCTGACTTCTGCTCCCTCACTGCTCTTGGCTCAGCTGTCTCCTGAGCTCTAGGTGACATCCTCACCTGCCTCTGGACATTTCTCCCCCTGACCTAAGGGTCTCGTCCCCTCACACCCCACATCTTTGGGCACCAAGGTCTGGAGCTATTATGTCTAGCTCTCTAACCTGGCTGCAGTGCAGGCCAAACTTCTCCTAGTCTTGTTGTCTCTCCTCGCAGGCCCCTCTTTGCAAAGGCTAGAGTGATTTTCGAAGATGGCATGGACACAGGTACAACCCGTTGAAGTTCCCAGGCTGCCTGCAGAGAAGCTTCTTGGCATTAAATTCAAAGCCCTTAGGAGGTGGCCAGTTGGGCTCAGCTGCATCTTCATTTCCTTGCTACTCTGTTTTACGTGTAACAGTTAACAATGCTGGGGGTGCAGTATTCTTCCAGCCTGACTCTTGAAGGCCTGACACTCTGCCCCTCCTGTTCCAGGCCTCTTGTCCTGGCTTCTAGTGGCCACCAGGAGTCACCAGCTGCTTAGCGTCCGCTGAGCCATTCTCTAGTCTCCTGGGATTCAGCTGGATTGGCTGGAAAGACCAGTGCTTCCAGAGGCCACCATTACTTACATGCTCCTGTGTCAGGCCCAGGGCTCTGCACTTTTCAAGCAATAGTTTATTCCTCCAAACCTCCTTGTGAGGTAAGCTGTCTCTTTCATAGGTGATAAAATTGACACTCCAGTAATGTGAGATCACACAGCTGGCACAGCTGGATGTGACACATACACACATGTACACGTGTGTGTGTATGTGTGTGTATATATATGTTTTAACAAAATAACATGTAGAGAATCTGAGCATCCATTTATGCAGGGCTGCAGGGCATCAGGGCATCTTCCGCCTGCTTCCCGTGCCCAAAGGGTATATGCTCTGCTTCTATCATTGGTGGGGGAGTCTAGCTTTGTTTCTACTAAATCCCTCCCTGCATCCTCTCTTCTCTTTTCCATCTGGGCCCTGGCTGCCTCTGCCTGAGTCTGGAAGGTCAGTGTCCCTTGAAGTGAAGGACATGCAGCCCCCAAGAGTGAAGTGAATTTGAATCCTGGGAGGCTGTTACTAGCTACACCATTTGGGGCTGCTATCTCACAGGACTGCAATGAAGGCTGCTCAGATAATCCAGAAAAGGTGCTTAGAAATGACTAACTCCACCCTAGGGCCAGCAACCTCTCTGCTCCCTGTAAACCTTCCCTTCTTTGTGGGGCCACTCTGATAGCAAATCCTTGGGGTGCAGTTGCCTCACCTCAGGGAGCACATACGTACCTCAACTTACTTGAGGTCTGGGAGGCCAGCCACGGGTCAGTGTATTCCAGGGAAGGAGGTGGGTGTAGTGGGCAAGGACTGAGTAGGGGAAGAGCTCAGGGGAGAGCGGCTGGGCAGGCTGCACCTCCATCTAGTCTTTGAAGTCTTTGGTGGGGATAGAACCCAGGGGCCCAAAGCCTCTCTAGGCCTCGAGTATCCTCTGGCGCTCAGGTCTGCATACCTTCCAGGTTTTCAGTACTCAGGTACTCATGCTGCATGCCTGAGTTGGGGTCTCTAACATCAAAACTGGAATGCCCTTTCCCTTGCTGTGCACATGGACTGAGGCCCAGAGAGGGGCCAGCGTCTCGTGCAGGGTCAGAGCAGAGCGGGGATAAGGACTCAGGACTCTGATTCCCTCTTCTGAAAACTACCCTCAGGTTCTGCAGAGGGGCTGGCCTGGTCTTCTGATGCCAGTTTTAGGTTCTGTTCCAAGTGGTCTTTCTGAGAGACCTTGGGCAAATCACAGTGTCTTCCAGGGGAAGGATTTTTCCCATCTGTGAGACTTCCTGCTCCGCGGCTCTGGGCCTCACCAAAGGTGACACAGCTCATCCCCAGGGTGGTTTGTAGGCCTGAGTGCTGCCTGCTCTATCCAACGTCAGGCTTCAGTGAGCCTGACACTGGACAGCAGCTCCTGCTGCCCTTCGGTCATCTCCCTGGAAGACAACCCTTAGCTGGAGTCTGCTGTTTCTGACTCTCCCCTACCAGATGTGAGCCCGATGGGGACAGAGATGAGATCTGAGTCATTTATGTCTCCAGTGGCCAGAACGATACTGGAGGTGGTCAGTTTGCTGACTGGACAAACAGGAATTGAAGAGGTGGTCCTGGCTCTTAAGAAATTCTCTGGAAGAATCTTGGTGGCACCAGGTATAGACCCACCTGTGAGCTGGCCTCCCACATCTGGGTACAGGCTTTCCCTTTCTCTGGACACACATCTACTGGTCACAAATGTTATATGCTCATTATTTTCATTGATCCTCCTGGATCTTAGGAAGTTTGTATTGCCTTCTCATTCCCACTTTACATATGAGGAAAGCAAGACCTAGAAAGGTGAAGCAATGAGCCTAAGGCCACAGCTAATCGAGGTGGTGAGGGACCTGAATATGGGCATTCTGACCAGGTGCTCCTCCTCCCCCTTCTTGTTCACGAGAGCAAGAAGGTTGCTTAGGTGTTTAGCACACAGTGTGGAAGGAGTGTGATCCTCATTTGTGGGTTCATCTGTTTTTTCAGGATTACACTCCAGGAAAATATTCCCAGACTAGAGCTCTCAGAAACAGACATCAGAGAAGCATTTCATTTGTTTTTTTGGCCAGCGGGACCAGGGGAAAATGGTCCAGGAACAGGATGCTCTTTGGCATTCACAGGGTTCTTGGCTCAACAGTGACAGAGCAAACAGAGAGTCTAGGAGGAAACGTAATGCTGGTTGTGTCAGGTTGTAGGGTTTCAGGACAAATCACAGTTCTTCCCCTTCTATAAAATTACTAGAGCTCGGTTGTATTTTTGCCATAAAAATCTCTTTGTAATGGACGAAATAAACGCAAAGATTCTGAGCAGCTAGATTTTGTTGTAAAGCCACTCAGGTTAGTTAATCAGGCAGTAATTGGTTCCATAACCGGGAGCTATGGCTGGACTCTGGGCACTGAGGGGATGGTGCAGCTGGGGTATGACTACAGCCCAGAGGAGGCTTTGCTTTCTCTCTGCGGGAAGTCCAATGGCTTGAATTTTCTTTTTAGTTTCTGGCCATCCTGAGAAGTCTGTGTGGTCTGCTCTCAGATACCATGACCTTTCTGTGTAGTGTTTTCACTGTGTCTAGAAGCAGAACTCATTTAGAGTAGAAGAGTTGGATAAGCCCTTAGAAGTCATTGCGCTCCTTTCAAAGCTGGGGATTCAGCAGCCCAGAGGGAAAGGTTGTCCATCACATGGTAGCAGGGCTAAAGCCAGATGACATCCTCCCACCTGCATCTCTGTCTGGCTTGTGGGTATGGGCTGGGGTCGAAGGTCAGAGAAGAAAGGGTTCCAGGTGATGTGTGGTGTATCTATGGCTTCATTGATTTACAGTTAGTTCCTCTGATGAAGGAGGCCAAAATTTAGCTGTGATGCCGGGGTGGGGTAGTTAGCTTAACTCTGCCCCCGTGTCCTACACTAAGCCCCTTCTGCCAACAGCAATCTCAAACAGGAGCACCTTTCATTAGCAGGGGAAGGCAGAAGATGGAAAGGGTATTGAATGTGGTGTTTAATACCTAGCTATGTGCACCTACCTTCCCATATTTATATGAAGCATTCTTTCCCTTGACAACCTTGTTACTATGAGGCTGGAAGAGAGCAAGGACCTCAGCTGTAAAGGGGAGGTCACCAAAGGTGAGGGAGGTGATGGTGAGGAATGTTGGTGTTGGTGGTGACCTCCTGGTACTGCAGACTTGAGGTGCCCTTCTTGGATCCACAGTGTTATCCTCAAGTTTCCATGAGGATGTTGAGGCTGGATTCCCACAGCTGTCAAGTGGGAGCCAGGACTGAACTCAGACCTTCTGACTCCAGAGTCCATGCTGTTGTCTCTTATGCTGCTAGTGGGAGTGTTAACAGATACGATCATTTTGGAGGCCAATTTGGCAAAACCTAACAATTAAATGTCCACATACCTTTTTTTACTTTCAAATTACATATTTAGGAATTTACCCAATATTTTTACTGGAACAAATTTATAAAGAATCATGTACAAAGAAGTTAATTTCAACTTTCTAACAGCAAATGGATGGCTACAACCTAAACATCCATCACTATGGAAGGCTTAAATTAGGATACATACAAACCATGGAGAATACAGCCTTGAAAAAGAATAAGGTAAACCTAAATATATAATCCCACATACATAGAAAAGGTAATGGGTACATGTATGAGTTTTATGTACAAAAAGTGGAGGAATACATACTGCACATGCCCAGCCCTGGGAATAGAGCTGTGGGGCCCGTCCCCAAATAGACTGAGCCCTGATCCTCGGTGTGGCTGGCTGTCAGCCAGAGGGAGTCAGTCTTTAACTGGGAATTCACTTCCTCTCTCTTTATCTGTCTTATGGTTTAAAAAAGGAAGGCCTAGGAATGTCTTTATAAAAAAGCGTGGTCTATTTAGAAAGGTCTACTTACCCAATCTTTTTATAAGGAAACTTGGAAAACTTAATTCCATTTTTTTTTTTATTATTCAACATTTTATACATAATAAATACAAACTTTTTACAGCCACTGTAAAGAAAGCACATCTGCACAGAGGCACGCCCTCCACGCCCGGCCCTGTGCACTGTGATGCTGGATTACATGTCCTGGAGGGAGGGGTTCTTTTTTAAAAAGGAGGCATATTTTTACAACTTTGTTTTTTTTTTAAAATAAAATTAGCAGCTCTTCCAAAAAATATTTTAAAATATAACAAAAGATTTCAATTAACTCTGAGAATGTGGAAAATCCAAATTCAAGGACAATTTGGCTAGCTAGAGAGAATACAAGACTGGGTAGTGACAACTGCCTGATTTAAGCACTTGGAAGATTTTTTAAAGTGCCTTGAAGATTTTTAACATGTCAGAGAACTTTAAAATCTTAAAAAAACCACCCTTTTAATTTCTTTTTTAAACTTAAGAATAAGTTTGATAAACACAAAAAGACCTCAAATAGATCAACAGGTTAAGAAATGCAAAAAACAAAACAAAACCCCCAAATCACGGAGAAGACTTGTCACTGGGTACCGTCACTGAAGTGATCAAATGACTAACTGAAGACGTCTTCAGCTATAACCTGACTTTTGGTCAAAAATCCCATGGGGACATTTGGTGAGTGTTTCAAGTTTTAAAGATTCTTAGGAGGGATGGAGTTTTCAAAGCATAATACAACTTTTAGATTAAATTCTGCAAATCGGATTTCTTAAAAAAAAAAAAAAGCAACTGGAAAAATCCCTTCGTCCCTAGGTTCGGCACCCCCCATCTTCCACAGGAGGTGGAGAGCTGACAGAGCCCTACCCTGGGCCACCTGCCACCATGAGCTTGCTAGCCTGTGGAGAAAGCTACTCTGGGCTCTCCTTGTGACATGGAGAACTTGTCTTTTCTTTATCAGTTTGCACTTGTGCAGGGATGTGCAATCCTTTAGTGCTTTTTCATGGGAAGCTGGTTTCCTCCATGAGCCCCAGGTTCTTCCTCTTAAGGAAATGTCAGGTCAGTGGACCTGGGAAGCTGCACTTTCATGGGCGGGGTGGGTGGCCGTTGGTCTGGAGCAGCCACAAGCTGGCGGTCTGGGCTCATGCACTGGCTTGGGAAAAAAACAACACGAGGGGCCTCCCCAGTAGAGAAGCTCTACAAGGCAAGTATGTGTCCCCAATTTATCTCGACATTTAGATTCTAAAGGTACTGGTCAGAAGAATATATGCTGCAAAAATTAAGATGAAAAATACCCAAATACAAAAAGAACATTAAATCAGCTCATTTCAGATCTGGAAGCTCCATTTCTGCTTCAGCCACAGCCTCCTTTCTATTAGTCTATGTGATGGACAAGATTTGGCTATTAGTTCAGCCCCTCTTTATTAGCTCCACTAATACTAAATGAATGGCATAAATATTAATACAAAGGACACTGTTACTGTTTTAAATCTGTTAGTTGTGGAAGAGATGTGCATTAATGCAATTGGCGATAAACTCAGGGCAGTCCACTTTTGTTCAGTAAGGTTACTTTCTTGGTCTGGGGACTAACTGCGGGGAGGAGCCAGCCTCCTGAAATCCCTCCTTCTAATTCCTTACATAGCCAACATGATTTGATTAAACTCAATCAGACGAGCAAAAGCCACTTGAAGAAAGATGAGGATCTCTGCCACATCCTTGTGGCCACAGTAATATACTGTACGAGTGCACATGATCAGTTTCTCTGTGACTGTGCCCTGAGTAAGGCCTGGTCTTGAGTCTCATATAAAAATGGGCCACTGTTAGGCATGAGGGCTGTCCTCCTCTGCTTCTAGGGCCTGCTAGGATTTGTGCTATGGTAGGAGAGATGACATAGAAAATGACAACAAAAAAAGGCACAAAATATTCAAAACGTGGGAGGAGTCCACCAGGCCACCCAGTCACATAATCCTCCTTGTTTTTGCTCTGTTCAAGAGTCATCATCATGCAAAGGTGCCTAAAAAACAAGACTGGCCAAATGCCAAGCCTGGCCTTGATTGTAGCAGTAATGGATGGGCAAACCCAACATCACACCAGTGTGATTTCCACATCCTCAATCTTCTCTGCTGGCCTTCGGTGGTTCTGTGTAGGTGGAGGGGGAGCTGCCCGGACCTGAGTAAGGAACAAATATGTGGATTGTTAGCTCCCTGATTCAGTGCTTGAAGCATCCAAACCCCAACCATTTATCCATAGACATGGGTACCCCAGAGGTCTCACAAATGCTCTTATCATGAAAGTGTGTGCTTCCAACGTAATTCTCACTATTTCCCACACTGAGGAGTTACTGTTTGATGAAATATGGAACCCACAAATTAGGGTCGCGCCTAGGCTGAAAGCTTCATGGGCACAAAAGGCACTGTAGCTCCAAAAGGCTCATCCAAAGCAAAGGCCTGGAGGTGGAACCCAGAGAGAGTAGTGCCTGGAGAACTGAAAACCTTTTGGTCTGTCTTGGAAGGAAAGCTGCAAGAGAGAAGACTGGAGATGTAGCCCAGGTGGAAGTCATGAAGAGTCTCATTAAGCCAGGCTAAGAAAATCTGAGCTTTTACTTTGTAAGCAAAGATGAGTCTTTGGTGAAATTTAATTTTTTTATTTTATATATTTTTGTATTTTATTTATTTATTTATTTTAATGTTTTATTTTTATTTCTAGGAGAGAGAGAGAGAGAGAGACAGCGTGAGCAGGGGAGGGTCAGAGAGAGAGGGAGTCACAGACCAAAACAGGCTCCAGACTCTGAGCCGGCAGTCAGCACAGAGCCCGACGTGGGGCCCGAACCCACGAACCGCGAGATCATGACCTAAGCAAAAGTCAGACGCTTAACCGACTAAGCCACCCAGGTGCCCCTATTTTATATATTTTTTAAATGTTTTTTAAAATTTATTTTTGAGAGAGGGATAGAGACAGCATGAGCAGGAGAGGGTCAGAGAGAGAGGGAGACACAGAATCTGAAACAGGCTCCAGGCTCTGAGCTAGCTGTCAGCACAGAGCCCGATGTGGGGCTCGAACCCACAAACTGTGAGATCATGACCTGAGCCAAAGGCAGATGCTTAACTGACTGAGCCACCGAGGTGCCCCGAGTCTTTGGTGAAATTTTAAACGACAGTAGCAGATGTGTGAAAATATCACTAGGATAACAGTTTGAAGAAAAGAGTGGAGGTGGGCAACCGTATAGGTAAAAAGACAATTTAGGAGGCTCTTGTAGTCATGTGAATGAGAGTTAATGTCAGCCTTATCTAGGAATTGGTGGGGGCTGGGGGGGGCGAAGGGGAGCAGGGAGGAGAGAAGTAGAAGGATTTGATAGAGGTCTCCAAGGTACACGTGGCAGGAATTGGTGATAACTTTGTAGGAGACAGGGCTAGAAAGCTTTCAAGAGTGACGCCAGAGCAGTGGTAGATTGGGGGTCCCACTCACCAAGCAAGGCAATATGGAAGAAGGAGTATGTCTGGGAGGGAGAATAACTAACTCGCTGCTGAGTTTTGGGGCTTTGGTATGTATACACTGAGATGTCCACAAGGCTGAAGCTCAGGGAAGAGACTGGGTTGGCAGTTACAAGTCTAGGAGTTGTCAGTAAATAAATGGTTATCAAAACCATGGAAGTAGATGAGATTGTACAGGGAGAGTGAGAGTGAGTTTAGTGACTTCAGGAGAAGAAGCCCATGGACAGAACCCTGAGAAGCATCAGCAGAGATGGGATGAAGTGGAGAAACCCATACAGGTCAATGAAAAGGAAGGGCCAGAGAGCAGAAAGCAAACCAGGAATGGGCAGTGGAACAGACTGGTTCACTTCTCCCATTCCCACTCTTATCCACCGGTCTGTCACCATCCCCTCTTGCCTGAACCACTGCTCCAGCCTCCTAATGGCTCCCCATGTCCCTTCTGCTACCTTCCATTCACTCTCACTTAGCTGCCACAGCAATGTTTCAAAAATGAGAAACCAGCATTGTGCTGCTTACAACTCTACAATGGCTTCCTATTACATTTAGGATAAAGAACCAAGTCCTTAAAAAGGCACTTAATACACATCTGCTAAATTAGCCAAAGGAAATGAGTTTCAAGGAATGGTGTCAAATGCTGATAAGCAAGTCAAGGAAAATATATATACTGGATGAGTGTGGGAAAGTTATGACCCTGGAAGAGCTGTTTCACAGTCGGGTGGTGGGGTAGAGTGGATGGCGTGGAGTGGGGGATGAGTAGAGGTGATTATTTGTAAGAGATTCTCCTTGAGAATAGAAGCTCTTAAACCTCAAAAGGGCATGAAGTATATCTCATTTCACCTCCGTGTTCCTCAAAGAGGCAAATATAAGCTTGGAAAATAATTTCTCAATAAATGCTTGCTAGAAGAAAAAAGTGCTTCTGTTTCACACTTAGACCACTTTAATGCTTGCTATTAAATACATCTTTCATAGCTATCTCACATGGCTCCTTAAAAAAACCTACCAGTGTAGACTAGACCTTCCAAGATGTGTTGGGTTCTAAAAGAATATTTATTTTGAGAAGAGAGTGAGAGAGCACTCAAGCAGGGGAAAGAGGCAGAAAGAGAGGGGGAGAGAATCCCAAGCAGGGTCTGCGTGATGCTTAACTGACTGAGTCACCCAGGTGTCCCTGTGTGGATTTTTACAGGCGTCATTTTCAAAAGCTTTTTTTATCTTCCCAAACCCACATGATCCTTGCATGGGGGAATCAGCATAACACAGGGGCCAGGGGGAAACATTAATTTCTAACTTTCAGTTTGGAAGAACTGTGCATTCTATAACAGGTAAGAAAAGACTCACGGGTCGCAGTTTGCCATATGAGGTCTCAGGAGTAGGCCTTGGAGCCTGTGAGCATCCCGGCGATTCGCTATGGAAGTTGTTTTCTAAGGGAGGGAACCAAGCAGCTTATTTTATTTGTGTTGTTGAGCAATAAAAATGCTAATACAGATCTGTTTGCTCTTCAGGTGAACATGTGGATTTCTGAATAAAAATGTACATAGATCCATGCCCAGGAGAACCCTTACCATTTGCTGAGGGAGAGCGAGGGAAGTACTGGGAGCTCCTCTTATCAGGGCTGGGGTAAGGGCTGCTGGGAGGCTGGTCATACAGCGGCAGTGGAGGCAGCGAGCCTGGTGGCTTGAGGGAAGGAGAGATCTGCCATAAAGGAAAGAGAGGTTACAAAGTGCTCACCTCAGGAAGCTCGAGAGGCAAGCTGGCTTCTTTAATTCAGACATAGTGCTTTTCTCTGCAGCTAAGTTATGACAACTAACAATTTTGGTCAGCCTTATCAGAAGCACATGAGCTTAGAATAACCAGCGCAAACCCCAATTTTGTGATGTATTTAACTTCTTCCCCTCAGAGATCTCATTATACTACTGATTTAAGTCAAACCATTCTCTAGAGTTCTACTGAAAACATACCAAATCAGCCAATTCAATAAATCCAGTGAAGAACAAAAAAGGGGACAAATTCTATCTTTTTGTTAAGAAAACAACTGGCTGTTTCTGACTTGCCCAGGTTTTGAAATGTCTGACTAAGTGTTCACAGCACCACACAAACAAGATGGGGAGACATGTTCCTTAGGGTCCTGGACCTGCTATGACAGCTCTGAATTAGGGTTTCCTGTAAAGGCAAGTTTTGCTGTGATGAGCTGAGCCTAGAGCCACATGAGTATAATGGGGCTCTGCCATTAGTCCTCTGAAATGGACTGGCAGGCAGGCTCTGACAGTGCTGGAGAGAAAGCAGTATTTTTACTACATAAACCAACTACAGAGATAGTAAATTTCCTCTCTGGTTTCTTTTTTTCTCTCTTCCAAACCATTTTTTTTTTAAATGTCACATACAACTTATCATTTTGGCTAACTGATTCAGAGAACAGAACGTGGGCAAATGGAGGTATTATATGGCCATTACCCAAGGGCCAGGTTGATGAGTCTCTGCTTTTCCAAACTCAGTTTTTTGCAGAAATCTGGCAACCGAGGCCTGGAGTGGGGAGGTGGGGCTGGGACTGCAGCCTGTGTTTGCATGGCTCAGCCACCCCTTGTGAGTAATTTTCTTTAAACACCTTCTAATTCAGCTTTCTCCCCTCTTACGTACCTGAATCTCTCTCATCCATGGAGTGTCACCGTTTTCTGAGGCTGAAAGTTCTTCCACTAGCACCGATGGGAAAACTCCAATCTGCCCATTGAATTCCCCTTCCCAGAAGCCATCGTCATCCTGGTTTTCTTTGTTCAGGATTCGGATGATTGCTCCCTCAGGGAAGGATAACTCATCATCTGTTTGGCCCTCATAGTCATAAAGTGCTTTCACGAAACAGACTAGGTAGGAAGAGGGAGAAAATGCAGTAAGAACACGGACAGCCAGGCTCCTTTTGCAACCACCCCTATTCTCACACGACAACTGGGCGCATCATACAGAATAGGAGGAAAGCTGTAACTTCTACTCACTGAAGATCAACTTCAGGGTTCTACCCTACAGGATAAATGTGACCAAATTATGGAAAATATATCAGAATAGGAATAAAGATTTGCTTTTTAACCTACAAAGCCTGACTCCAGGGCAATTACCATTTAGGCCAAAATGTGACCAAATAAAGAGTGCCTTGTTTAGTAGGTCTTTACCACTGGCATCTCCGTTGAGGCTGCCTGAAACGAGCTCGGCCTCCGTGGAATTGCTGGATGTGTGTGACCGACTGTCCAAAGCAGCCAAGGACTGCAGCATGCTCAGGAGACTGTTCGAGGTGGGAAACTGCAGGTACTTTTCTGGCACATAACCCACTTGGCCAACTTTATTTCGAGCCTGAGTAAAAGACATGCGACAGAATAGGTTTGCACACACAATCTGGACAGGGCAAAACCAGAACCAAAACAAACTCCTAAAATGTCACAAGAAGGGGCGATATGAGCAAAGGAATATACCTTTACCCAGTCTTCCATATCTCCATCTTCAATCACTTCTAACACCTCATGTTCCTCAATGGTCAACTCATCTGGTTGAGAAGCCTGCAATGTAGGATGGTCATGGACAAAATTAAAAAGGTTAGATAAAGAGCAGATGTGCGCTGATCATAACAAAAACTGGGGATCAAAGTATTGGAATGATTTTGAAAAACATACCAAACATAAAAATTTAAGTGTTGTAAAACTATCATAATGAGGTGAAGTTTTACTTTAAAAAATTAAACAAAATAAAGCCACAGCAAAAACTGGAGAAACGGAATCCTCAAGAGGCAATCAGGTGCAATGAACACAGCACTCTGCTGGAAGCAGGGGACCAAGGTTCCAGCTCCAGCTTATGTTTCTACTGGTTATTCAACTTCTTGATGCCTCCATTTCTTCAAAATGACAATCCTGCCATTCTGGGGAGTATGAGGGAGTCAATGTGGGATGAATAAGCTGAGAACCATGATGATCTGGGAAGCACAGGCACAGAAGCAAGCACTGAATTAGTACGGCACCTGAGGGCGACCATGGAGGTCCACGCTGTGAAAATGCAGAGAACTATGTACATGGATTGGATGACAGCTTGGGCAGTGCCTAGAACTGATCTGGAATCACTGTGCGATAAACAATGGCCAAGAGAAGAGAGGTGTAGGAGAGAAAATGGCTGAGATTGGTCACAATTTGAATTTATTATGTTCTAACTTAACTGTGGAGAATGGGCTGATCCACTTAGATGCTTCTGTACAAGCTGCTAACTGTGATGGTTTAATGGTCTCTGACGTGGGAGTTCACTAGCACTGGACACCCAGATTCTGCTCCATGACTGCAGAATCTGAGTGCAAACTCTCAGGGCTCAGTAGAGGGGCTGGAGACATACGGTGTGGCTTTGTTTCCTAAAGAGACTTGCCTTTCACATGTAACAGGGAGGGGCCTGCTGGCATCTTCTGGTTCTCTGGTTCTCCAAAAAGCATTTCCCAGTCTGGTCTGAAGATTAGTAACAGCTATATAACCAAACTGTAAGACCATATAGTTTTTCAAATCTCACAATCTCAATGTGTAACACATCTCCAAGTTACACAAGCAAAAGTAAGGCATGAAAATGGGTCATATTACTAAGCCTCATTTCCCATTTCATGTGCATTATAATACTTCATTAAACCCAGATTCTGGATGTTGCCATAGCTGCTTGAGATGTTAAAATAGTATTGAAAATGGCTGACCAGTGACAGAAATACTCCAGGACCAGAATTTAAAATAATTTTTTAAATGTTTTTAATTTATTTTTGAGAGAGAGAGACAGCGTGAGCAGGGAAGGGTCAGAGAGAGGGGGTGGATACAGAATCCAAATGCAGGTTCCACGCTCTGAGCTAGGTGTTAGCACAGAGCCCGACGAGGGGCTTGATCTCACGAACCGTGAAATCATGACCTGAGCTGAAGTCGGACACTTACCTGACTGAGCCACCCAGGTGCCCCTCCAGGNCTCTGAGCTGTCAGCGCGGAGCCCGATGTGGGGCTCAAATTCACAAACCATATCATGACCTGAGCTGAAGTTAGATGCTTAACCGACTGAGCCACCCAGGTGCCCCAAGTTATGAGCATTTTTAAGGCTTTTGAATCTAATCCTCAAATATAACGTTTCTTTGTCCTCACCAGATTAATCCAGGCCTGCTTTGCGTGTCTGGACTATCGGAATCACCATTAGGCTTATAGTTCATTTCTCTCTATTCTAATCTATCCTGTGAAACATCTATACCACGACCAGGGTTTACCTTCTTAAAAGCCCAGTCTGACTTCAGGACATCTAAAGGTCCCTAGCAGCCAGGATAAAAGCCATACTTTAGTCTGGTTTACAAGATCCTTTACTATCTGACAGCAAACATCTTTATTTCCAGGTGCTCTAATTCCCACACTTGCTGCTCACCCATCACCAAATGTAACATTTCCTGAACACCCCATACTCTCATCAAACTGTGTCTCTGTATCTGCTGTTTTTTTTTGCTTAGAAGGCTTGTTCCCTTCTTACTGTATCTAGTAAGATCTTACTCATGACCTAATTTAAGTGGCACCTCATCTATGGAATTGCTTCCAACTATCCCAGGAAAAATTAGCTACTATAAATGTTTTCATACAAACTCTATTTTTCAGCTTAATATTTATTCCCCCCAGACTATCCATTTGGGCAGGGAACAGGAATTGTGTCAATTAATTCTTGTGTCCCTGAAATGTATCACATGCTGGGCATTGAATGACTGTTCAATGATTAAATAGTTTTTTATAGTCTGGTTTACTCTAGATGCTTGGCATACGTCAATAGAGGGGATGTGAGCTATTTATAATCACTCAGACACTTGGAATCCTCTCTATTTAAGGGCTTTAAATTTTAATTATCAATATTTAAAGTAAATATATTGAGAGGTGAGATGGAAAACATTCCCAACCCTACTTGTATAATACTCTAGAACACCTTTCTAAGTATCTCAGCAAATGGCTTGAAATTTTAAAAAGATTATCAAAATAGTTTATTTTGAAAAAGAACCCCAGCATTTTTAGAAAAGAGGAAGTATTCTTTTTAAGTTTATTTATTTATTTAGAGAGTATGTGTATACAAGTTGGGCAGGGGCAGAGAGAGAGAGGGAGAGAGAGAGAATCCCAAGCAGGCTCCAAGCTGTCGGTGCAGAGCCTGACGTGGGGCTCAATGTCACAAACTGTGAGATCATGATCTGAGCCCAAATCAACAGTCAGACACTTAACCAATTGAACCACTCAGGGACCCCAAGAGGAAGTATTCCTGATTTAAGTATATAATGAAAGGATGCTTAACTAAATATCTGGGAATCACTGATATTGAAGAGTAAATGCTGGCAACTTCAGCCATCCAAGGATGGTGGGAGTGAGACTGTCCCATGTATGGCTGTTGAAGATTCTCTCCGGACACTTCCTGTTATTGGCTTAAGCACTGTGTGTCCATTAGCATGGGGGCCAGAAGAGGATTCATCCATTCATGCCTTCCTTATATCATTCATTTATTCATCCCACAGTTATTCTTTTTCTAAATTTTTTAAAAGTTTATTTTTGAGAGAGACAGGGCACGAGTGAGGGAGGGGCAGAGAGAGAGAGGAAGACACAGAATCCAAAGCAGGCTCCAGGCCCTGAGCTATCAGCATGGACCCTGACACGGGGCTGAAACCAACGAACCGTGAAATCATGACCTGAGCCAAAGTTGGACACTTAACTGACTGAGCCACCCAGATGCCCCATATTCATCCCACAATTATTTACCAAGGACCTACTATATGCCAGGTACCATTCTGGGCACTGAAGAGACACAGATGAGGTACATAGACACAGATAAGGTTTCTGCCTTTAGGGACCTTTAGTGGGGAGTCAGACAAAGAAACATGAAAACAAATAAGATTAGGTTTGGCTGGTGATAAGTGGTCATAAAAGAGAACAAAAGGTCAATGGGGGTAGAAAGTAGTAAATGAGAAGTTAGTTACATTTTTAGGTGGTCAGGGGAGACCTGAGGAGAGGCACTATTTGAGCTGAGCCTCAATGAAGGGTAGTACGCAGCCAACCAAGATTTGGGGAGAGAGGGTTCTAGGTAGAGGGAGCAGTGGGTGCAAAGTTGTGAAGTCAGGAAGGAGCATGGTGCCACAGTGGCTACTGTGTGGTGAGTGAGCTGGGAAGGGGGGATGGTCTGACATCAAGTTAGGGAGACTGTCAGGGGCCAGATCAACCGTAACAGTACAGACTCTGGTGAAGAGTCTGTTTTTCTATGTGTGATGGAAAGCTTGTAAGAGGTTTTTAGGCAGGGGAATAAAATAATCTCCTTTACGTGTTAAAGATAAGTCTGTCTTGAATACTGAGAAACAAACTGAGGATGGATGGATGTGGGGGGGAGGAGGGAGATGGGCATGGAGGAGGGCACTTCTGGGGATGAGCACTGGGTGTTATATGGAAACCAACTTGACAATAAACTATTTGTAAAAAAAAAAAAAAAGATAAGTCTGACTGAAAAGTGGACAATGTACTTTTGGAAGGGAGGCAAGTATGTAGGAGGATACCAATTACGTTTTTTTCCCCTCTCCTTTACAGTAATTGAAGCAATGGCCTAGACCAAGATGGTGAAAGGTAAATGGGTTCAGGGTATGTTTCGGAGGTAGTGTCAAAAGGGCTGGCTGGTTGATGGACTGATGAGGGGAGTGAAACTCAGTTTACTTTGTATGAGTAAAAAGTTTATGTGAAAGCAGAGCAGGGGGGAGAGAGACTAAGAACTATTATACCAAATCAGGTTTGGAAATTCTGGCATCTTTTTACCCAGGTCCCTGCTTCCTATGGAAATAAGAGGAGGTTATATTAAGATTAGGAAACGTAAAGTTTAACAAAACTGCTTTGTAAAACAATTTTCTTTTAATATCAATTTTGAGGGTCATCCTAATGGAAGGTCTGTGCCAAAGCAGGCAACTGATATAGTAAGGGTAAGATTTCTATTTACTGAAAATATACTAGATGCTAGGCACTATGCTAAATGCTTTGCTATAAAAGTGTTATCTCTAATCTTCAAACTAGTGCTATAATATTATCCCCATAATAGATATAAGAAAACCACAGAGACCAAGAGACTAACTAGTATGGTTATATAGCTTGTAAGTGGCATTTTAATCCAGGCAGTCTGATGTCAGAGCCTAGACTGTTCACCACTATGTTATGTTGTCTCTAATATTAACTGAACACCAATTTTAAGGCTAGGTACATACAGTCATGTGTGTCTCCAGCGTTGCCACAATTTTCAAATCAGCAATAGGTTAGAGAAACACATACCTTGTAGGAATAAACAACCTTGCAGGTGAGTGGATAATTTCGTAAGGTGCCAGAAGGGCTGGAACTGCTGTCATCAAAAACATCCATGTTGTCTTCAAACTCTTCTCCTTCTTCTCTTTCAGGGTCTGCATTAAGCTAGGGAAAATTAGAAGCCATTAATTACTAGCTTGCTTACTTCAAGAAAATGATTGAAAGCAGGAAAAAACACTTAAAATCTTATTGTTTCAAACTATTAATTACCTATTCAACTGCACTGAGAAAAAACGGATCTATTCTCTCTTGCATTTGTCATGTTATGAAAGGACCAAGTTCTTTTTTTTTTAAAGATTTTATTATAAGTAATCTCTATACTCAACATGGGGCTTGAACTCCTAACCCCAAGATTAAGAGTTATATGCTCTACAAGGGCCCCTGAAAGGATCAGGTGTTTTTGTTTTGTTTTTAAAACCAAGAATAAAATGTCATTCAAATATATAAGGAATGTTTATCCTTATCAGTATCCTTTCTCTTTTCACTGTTAAATACTAATAAAGGTCTTTTACCATTAAAAAAAATGTTTATTTTTGAGAGACAGTGGGCAAGCAGAGGAGGGGCAAAGGGAGGATCCAAAGCAGTCTCTACATTGTTAGCACAGAGCCTAATGTGGAACTCCAACTCATGAACCGGGAGATGATGATCTGAGCCAAAGTTGGGATGTTTAACTGACTGAGCCAGCCAGGTGCCCGAAGGCTTTTTACCATTTTAAATTGATTATATTGGAAAATGTTAGAAAAATTTCTAAATGCTATCCAAGGATGTGGAGAAACAGGCTTTCCTCTCCTGTTGGTAGAAGTGTAAACTGATATGGGGTGCCTGGGCGACCCAATTGGTTAAACATCTGACATTGGCTCAGGTCATGATCTCGCGGTTTGTGAGTTCAAGTCCCACATTAGGCTCTGTGCTGACAGCTCCAAGCCTGGAGACTGATTTGGATTCTGTGTCTTCCTCTCTTTCTGCCTCTACTCTGCTCACATTCTGTCTCCCTCAAAAATAAAAATAATAAAAACACTGAAAAAAGTTATAGAAAAAAATATAAAACTGATAATCCTTAAAAAAAAACAAAAAAACCTGCCTACTGAAATTAAAAACAAAACAATTGATCTAGCAATTTCACTTTTGTGAATCCATTATGGAGAAATAAAGGATCAGGATGTAAGACTATAGATCTTACTCAACTTACAGTGGCCGATGGGTTATGTCTGAAAAAATTCATCATAAGTGAAAAATGTCCTGAGTTGAAAATGCATTCAATTACCCTACTGAACATTATTATAGCTTAGCCTAGCCCACCTTAAATGCTCAGGACACTTACATTACATTCTGTACTTACATTACAGGACACTTTTGCCTCCAGTTGGGCAAAATCACCTAACACAGAGACTATTTTGTAATAATAAAGTGCTGAATATCTCACGTAAGTTATAGACGGTTCCCAACTTACGATGGTTTGACTTACAATTTTTTGATTTTGCGATAATGCAAAGGCGATACACTTTCAGAAGAAACCATACTTTCAAATTTGAATTTGGTCTTTTTCCGGGCTAGTGACATGGTACAGTTCCCAGTCACCCACAATGTCACAAGGATAAACAATGTATGCTCACAACCATTCTGTACCCATACAATCATTCTGTTGTTCACTCTCAGTACAGTATTCAATAACTGGGTATAAAAAATGTATTTACTTAGAGTACTGCCCATGATATTGAAGTACAAATAGTATTTATATGAACACAAATATCTGACAGGGGGAGGCAGGGTAAGAAAAACAAAGACTGGAGAATAGAGAGTGTGGCTGTTTTTAATATGCTTCTCTCTGTATTATCTGAACAATTAGAATAAGCATGGCTTTTTTAATTTTTCAAATAGGCTTCATGCCCTTGTGTGAAGCCCAATGTCGGGCTCGAACCTATGACCCTGTTATCAAGACCTGAGCTGAGATCAAGAGTTGGATGTTCAACCAACTGAGCCACCCAGGTGCCCCAAAGATGTCTTACTTTTTAAAGTAAAAATCCAAAAACGAGGAAATAAAACAGGCAAAGTTTCTTTGTTTCTAGCTACATATAAGCATCTATTTAACTACTTTTTCCCATGTTCAAACATGCAAAGGTGAATGTTTACACATTAAAGATATAAGGAATGGACAGTCAGAATCAGGCCTCACAATAGTCCAATTAACTGAAATATCAAATACCTACAATATGCTGAACACTCTGCTAGGCTCTTAGATATGAGATGGAGGACATGGTTTGCTTTGCACAAGCTCACACTCTGGAGTGGAGAAGCCAGCATGACTAAATGTGGAGTGCGGCCCTGTGAATAGGAAGGTCGGAGAAGACTTCCTGGCATTCAGTGAGTTGCAAAGTAGAGGTTGACTATACAGTCCACTTCTACTTTTTAGTGAATTAAAGTGATTTCTCTTGAGCATTAATGTTTTTAACTGACTCTATTCTTAATTGCTATTTCCCTAATAAAATTCTATAGAAGTGTGTGTGTTTGTGTGTGTGGGCGTTCTAAAAGAATAAATAGTACATATTTCCTGTCAAATGTATTGCCTACACTTCACGAGCCCTTGTAATATTCTCATTTATAATTAGTATTGGAAATTCTTCCCAGCTGAGTCAGATAATCATGTGCCTCATCTTACAAGTAATTTCATCCATGGTCAGTCAGGTCAATGACAAAACAGACTCAAATTTTGACCTTTCAGATCATCTCAGGCTATGATTCCATTGTTCTCCAAAAAGGCATTGTGTCATATAAAAGGTGAGGGTCACATGTAGAAACTACCATGAAATGTAAACATATGCACACAGAAGACACTGCTTCCATACTCTAGTAAAGGTTATAGATATTAAAAAAAAACCCCACAACTGTGGGCATTGAAACAAAACAGCACAAAACACCCATATATCTATGAAAACTAAAATAAAGCCAATGTGGGTAGAACATGTTTCCAAAAATATAGAAGGAATGTTAATATGCACTGTGCTTTGGCACTGGGAATCAATCCAAAACATTTTAACTTGGCAACACTGTTTGGTACCAAACATTCCTTTCTTTCCCTTTCAAGTTCATTGTTTGAGTCTCATAGAAGGGAATGAAAGATTGCAGTGGCAGCAAAAGGGGTCAGGGCCACGTGTGTTTGCATAGCTCCAGCAGCTTTCCAAAGTCTGTCACTGTGGAACAACTTCTGCCTTTTCCCTCTTCTCCTCTCTGTTACAATATTTTCTTGACCCAGCATTTCTAAAATCACATTCTTCCTCTGTTTCTTAACAACTGCTCTCTTAGCCCTTTTCCTTCCTGTCACCTGATAGAAATTTCAATTAAAACTATTCTTTCCAGCTGTGCTAATGTTTTTCCTTTCTTAGATGTTGTAAAATGCTTACTCTCTTTGCAAGAGCAGATAAGAAGCTTTCTGAGTTGGGATTATCTATTTATCTCCTTGTACTCAGCAAAATACTGAGTACATCTGAAGGGTTTCATCAACTTTATGGGACTGTAATGAACTAGAAAGCAATCCTTGGGTCTGACAGACTTGAGTTTGAATGCTGAGTCTGCCATTTACTGCTGTGTGACTTGGGCAAATTACTGAACTTCTCAACTTCAATGACCTTATCTTAAAATGAAGATAATTACCTCATATCATAAAGATTAAATGAGGTAACATATTTAAACCCTAACACACGCTCGATACCTAGAAAGTACTTAAATCATTACTCTATTTTGCTCCTTATAACTCACTAGCAGAACCTCGAGTGTCATATGGACAGAGAAATGACCATATTGAATATCATACCAAATACAACACAATTAGATTATAAAAGATCATGCTGAAAATATCAGCAAAGTGGATTTCTGTTTCCAGATAAGACGGAGTGTCACAGACCAGATTTAAACTCCTTCCAGAAACAACTAAAAAGCTACTCAAAATATATGAACACTGGACATCATGCACCGAAGGACAGTGATCCCTGGGGAATGGAAAACAATTTCCTCAATTTAGGAAAGAACTATTTAAATCCAAATGAATCAGAATAAAGCAAATAAAAACCAGATTAGAAATCAATACAAAAGACAACAGAAAAACAACAGGAGGTAAAATCAATGAAGTCAAAAGCTGATTCATTCTTTTTTTTTTTTTAAGTTTATTTATTTATGATTTTGAGGCACAGAGAGAGAGTGAGAGAGCAAGTGGGAGAGGCAGAGAGGAAGAGAGAATCCTAGGCAGGTTTCGGATTGCCAGCACAAGCTCGATGAGGGGACTGAATTCATGAACTGTGAGATCAGGAGCAGAGCTGAAGTCTGACAGTTAACAGACAAAGGAACCCTGCTGAGAGCCTGTGCCCAGTCCTCATTTGAGAGTTCTCAGCAAAGACTGTGCTTGGTGCTTTTGAGAGCCACCCAGGCTCCCCCAAATTTAGTTCTTTATCAAATGGATAAACCTCTAGCAGAATGAGCAGGAATAAAGTGGAGACACAAATAACCAACAGCAAGAATGAGAGAAGTGATGCCACTAGAGATTCTCTAGATAATGACAGAATAAAGGAATATTCTAAACAACTTGTTCCAGGGGCGCCTGGGTGGCTCAGTCAGTTAAGTGTCTGACTTTGGCTCAGGTCATGATCTCACGGTTCATGGGTTCGAGCCCCGCATCAGGCTCTGTGCCGACAGTTTAGACCCTGGAGCCTGCTTCGGATTTTCTGTCTCCCTCTCTCTCTGCCCCTCCCCTGCTCAGGCTCTCTCTCTCTCAGAAATTAAAAACAACAACAAAAACTTGTTCTAATAAAGTTGGCAACTTAGATACAATGGACAAATTCCTTGAAAGACACAAATTGGGGGGGAGGCAAGATGGCGGAGAAGTAGGGTGCTCCATACATTTTGCTCTCCCCCATCTCTCCAACAGAGAAGGCCTGAATCAATAGGACACTGAACCGCAGGAGTTTGGGAGGAAAAGAGACAGAGTCCATTAAGAAGACAACTTAATAGGTGCGTGAGTGCGAATTGGGGAAGATAAAAATGGGCCAGGACCCAGAGACATGGAGGGAGGGGAAGGAACCCCCTTCGTGGGGAGCTGCAGAGAGTCGAGGGGAAGAGAAGAAAGAGCAGCTGAAACTGCTCATAGAACTATCCCTGGAGAAGAGAAAAACCTCGGCTCGGGAGGGAGAGTGATCCTATTTCTAGCTGTGGTGCTGACTTTAGGCTGGGTGCCCTGTCCCAGGCGGTGCCAGGAGAAACTGCTCCACTACTCTCACGGCTCGATCCCCAGCTGGGAAGCAGCCAGGCCTGCAGGATTATATTCTGGGTGGTATCAATAAAGCACGCAGACTAAGACCTGGAAACAAGGCGGGGCTTGAGACATGGAACACGGCCCACGCTGGCTACCCCCGTGGCATAGGGAGATCAGACCTAAAAGAGTGATTTGCAATGCTTGGTTCAAGAAGGGACTGGGCGCTGCCATTTTTCTCCCCACAACCACCAAGGGGAGACCTCAGTGAACAGCTTGCAGGTCCACAGTGGAGGCTAAGACCTGCCTACACCAAACCATGTCCATCCCCACTACAGAGTTTTTTTGTTTTGTTTTGTTTTTTAACCAGAGTCGGGGGCAAGACCAACATGGATGCACTGATGTGATTAATTCTAGATCAATTCTTTCTATTCAGATATATTTTCCCTTGTCTCATTCGTATCCCTCCCCTCTGCTGGACTGGGCACTCTGGTCACTGGTTTGCCTAAACAGTCACATTTAATCCATTCTCTAGATGTATATTCTACACCTCCACCACTACCTCTCTCTCTCTTTCTCTGGAGTAATCAGACTATATAGTTTCTCTGAGTAACATTATCTTCGTTTCTTTCTCCTCGCCTCCTACCATATTCTCCTCTTTCTCTCTCTGAATTAAGCCTCTTAGGCTCCCTGCCCGGTCATTGTTCAATTTCGCTTTCTCCCTGCCCTGTCATTTCTCTTTGTGTGTGCTCTTCCATCAGCACTGCATACACCCTGCTCTTTATTTCTAGCTGGGAATTCTGGTTTTATGCTTTTAGACTGTCCTTTGTCTTTGTTTTTTTTCTTTTTCCCTTTCAGTTTGCTTGTTTGTTGGATTTCTCTGTGTGTTTATGTGCCTTTGTTCCCTGTGTGTTTGTTTTCCTTTCCAGGGCTACCTCAAGTAACAAGCCAAGTACACATGGTGGTGAGTTCCAAATACCACTACAAGTAGGGAAATAAAATAACCAAAGTCTCAACAACAGAGACCAAGAGACACCATTAAAAGAACACTTCCTGAACGGACAGGCCCTGGACAGTCAATGAGCCTTCTTTAATACAGCAGTACTCACAGGTGCGGAGCACATAACAAGCATTTAAAACTAACAAGAGACAGAAAGTTAACCAAAATTATGAAATGGAAGAACTCTCCTCTAAAGAAATTCCAGGAAGAAATGACAGCTAAAGAACTTCTCAAAACAGATATATGCAACATAACTAAACAAGAATTTGGAACAATAGTCAAAAAATAATCGCTGGGCTTGAAAAAGGCATGGAAGACATCAGAGAGGCTACTGCTAAAAAGACTATGGAGCTTAAAAATAGTTGTGATGAATTTAAAAATGCTATATATGAGGTGCATAATAAAATGGAGGCATCCAATACACAGACTGAAGAGCCAGAGAGGAGAATAGGTGAATTAGAAGACACAATTATAGAAAAAGAGGAAGCCTAGAAAAAGAGAGATAAACTGATCCAGGAGCACAAAAGGAGACTTCGAGAACTGAGTGATACAATCAAATGGAACAATATACGTATCATAGGAGTTCCAGAAGAGGAAGAGAGAGAGAAAGGCGCAAAAGGAGTCCTTGAACAAATTATAGCTGAGAACTTCCCCGATCTGGGGAAGGAAACAGACACTGAAATCCAAGAGGCACAGAGAACTCCCCTCAGATATAATTTGAATCGNCAATTATAAATGTATATGCACCGAATTTGGAAGGACCCAAATACATAAAACAATCACAAACAGAAACAATCCTATAGATAAGAATGTGCTAATAGCAGGGGACTTTAATACNGCTCTACCAGAAGCCTCCTAGAACCGATCCATAAATTCAGCAAAGACAAAGGGTACAAAACGAACGTAGAGAAATCGTTTGCATTTTTATACACCAACAATGAGGCAACAGAAAGAGAAATCAAGAAACTGATCCCANACTACTAAAAAGCTGTTATCATCAAGACAGTATGGTACTGGCACAAAAACAGACACATAGGCCAATGGAATAGAATAGAGAACTCATAATTGGACCCACAAATGTATGACTAACTAATCTTCGACAAAGCAGGAAAGAGTATCCAATGGAAAAAGGACAGCCTCTTTAACAGATGGCGCTCAGGGAGAACTGGACAGCAACGTGCTGAAGAATGAAATTAGAACACTTTCTCACACCATACACAAAAATAAACTCAAAATGGATAAAAAACCTGAATGTGAGACAGGAAACCATCAAAACCCTAGAGGAGAAAGCAGGAAACCACCTCCTTGACCTCAACCACAGCTATTTCTTACTTGACACATCCCCAAAGGCAAAGGGAGTCAAGAGCAAAAATGAACTATTGGGATTTCATCAAGATAAAAAGCTTCTGCACGGTAAAGGAAACAATAAAACTAATAGGTAACTGACAGAATGGGAAAAGATAGTTGCAAATGACCTATCAGACAAAGGGCTAGTATCCAAAATCTATACGAACTCACCAAACTCCACACCCAAAAAACAAGTAATCCTCTGAAGAAATGGGCAGAAGACATGAACACACACTTCTCCAAAGAGGATATCCAGATGGCCAACAGACACATGAAACGATGCTCAGCGTCACTCATCATCAGGGAAATGCTGATCAAAACCACACTGAGATACCACCTCATGCTGGTCAGAGGGGCTACAATGAACAAATCAGGAGACTATAGATGCTGGCGAGGATATGGAGAAATGGGTACCCTCATACACTGTTGGTGGGAATGTAAAGTGGTGCAGCTCCTCTGGAAAACAGTGTGGAGGTTCCTCAAAAAAGTTAACAATAGAACTCTGTAACTCAGCAATAGTACTGCTAGGAATTTACCCAAGAGATACAGAAATGCTGATGCATAGGGGCCCATTGTACCCCAATGTTCATAGCAGCACTCTCAAAAATAGCCAAATCATGGAAAGAGCCTAAGTGTCTCTCAACTGACAAATGGATCAAGAAGATGTGGTTTATCTATACCATGGAATACTACATGGCAATGAGAAACAATGAAATCTNCACAAATGATCAAAATCCACTCAAGAATAACCTGAATAACCCTGTATCTACTAAAGACATTGAATTTGTTGTAACAAGAAAATTTCCACAAAGAAAACATCAGGCTCAGATAATATATTCTGATGAAGTATATCAAACATTTAAGAAAGACAATTCTACACAATTCTACATAAGCTTCCAGAAAATTGAAGAGGAAGGGATATTTTTCAAATTATTCTGAGACAAGCATTATACCAAAACCAGACAAAAATGTTACAAGAGAAGAAAACTACAGACTAGTCTCTGCCATGAACAGAGACAAATATGCTTATGAAAACTTTAACAAATCCAATTTAACAGTTTCAATCAATCAACATATAAAAAGGGTACTATATCATGATACAAGTGGAGTTTATCAGGAATACAAAGTTTGTTTAATATTTGAAAAATCATCAATGCAATTTACCATATAAACAAACTAAAAAGAAAAATCATTTCACAAGATTCAGCATCCATTCCTATCAGTAAACTAAATAGAAATAGAGCAAACTTCTCTATATGGTAACAGGCATCAACAAAAACCCTTCTGTTAACATACTTAATGGTGAAAGACTGAATGCTTCCTCCCTTCTAACCTTCTTAAGAAGATAACATCCATTGGCCCTAAACTACTGGAGATTCTAGTTGTTACAGTAATAATATGCAGGTGACAAAATTATCTACACAGAAAAACTATGCAAAAGCTACTACAATTAATAAATGGGTTTAGCAAAGTTGCATGATATAAGATCAATATGCAAAAATCAATTATATTTCTATATGTTAGCAATGAGCAACTGGAAATTGAAATTTGAAAAACACTTAAAATAGTACCAAAAATTATAAAATAGAGATAAGTCTGAAAAAAGATGTGCAAAATCTATACACTGAAAGTTATAAAACACTGCTGAGGGAAATTAAAGTTAAATAAATGGGGAGGTATTATGTTAGTGGATTGGAAGACTCAATATTGTTAAAACATCAACTGTCTTCAAACTGATTTACAGATTTATCACGATCTCATTTTTAGGTTTTTTTCTTTTTTGTAGAAAATTAAGTTTAAATTTATATGGAAATGCAAAGGACCCAGAACATCCAAAACGACCTTGGGAAAGAAGAAGAAAATTGGAGGTTAACTATACTGGATTTAAAATTAAAAACAGAGAGAGAGAGAGAAAGAGAGAGAAGAAAGTTGAAGAATGTACACTACCTAACTTCAAGGCTAATTATGAAGTTACATTAATCAAAACAATGTAGTACTGGCATCAGGACAAATAAATAGATCAACCGAACAGAAAATAAATCCAAAAATAAACTCACACATATATCGTTAATTGATTTTTGACAAAGATGTGAAAGTAATTCAGTGGAGAAAGGGCAGTCTTTCAACAACCAAAAGGAACTTTTACTCATTCTTCTTACCATATACAAAGATTAACTCACAGAGACTTAACTGTTTAACCCAAAACTATAAGATTTCTATTAGAAAATACAGGAGAAAATCTTTATTATCTTGGGTTTGGCAAAGATGTATTTGTCAAAGAAATTGTAGCTTGTAAAAGCTATCACACCATACAATACCACAGCATGGTTCATAAAAGAAAAAAAATAAGTTGAGACTTAATCAAAATTAAAAATGTCTGCTCTTTAAAAGATACTGTTAAAATGAAAAGACAAGTCATAGACTTGGTTTGGAAGAAAATTAATCTATATATGATAAAGGGTTTATGCACAGAATATAAAAAGAATTCTCAAAACTCAATAAAAAGAAAACAATCAATAAAATATATCCAAAAGATCTTAACAGACACTTCACCAAAGAAGATATGCAGATGTCAAATAAACATATGAAAAGATGCTCAACATTATCAGTGAGATGCAAATTAGAAATACAGTGATACACTATCACACACCCATTAGAATGTCTAAAATTAAAGACCAACCATACCAAGTGTTGGTGAGGTTGTGAAACAACTAGAACACTAATACCCTACTAGTGTAATGTAAAATGGTACACCACCACTTTGGAAATTTCTTAAAATATTAAACACATACCCACTGTCTGACTCACTCAAAACAGAAGTTCATAGCAGTTTTACTTGTAATGGTCTCCCCAAAACCCAAATGCCCATCCTCAGGTGAACCGATAAACTGTGGTGTACTCATACAATGGAATACTACTCAGCAATAAAAACAAAAACAAAAACAAAAACAATGCATTACTGATGCGCACTAACACGGATGATCCTCAAAATAACATGTTGAGTGAAAGAAGACAGACCCCCCCCAAAAAAGTTTCCTATTGTAGGATTCTGTCCAACAAAATTCTAGGAAATATAAACTAATCCACAATGAGAGCAGATCAGTGGTTGACTGAAGGGCTGGAAGGAGCATGAGGAAAGTTTTGAGGGTGGTGGATATGTTCATTATCTTAACTGTCACAAGGGTTTCACTGGTGTATACACATGTCAAAATACATCAAATTACACACTTTAAATATGTGTAGGCTACTATATTATCAATTATACTTCAGCAAAGCTGTTAAAAAATATCAGTAAAGCTTGAGAATTTTAATGACAACCGGCCACATACTACCTGAAGATGTTACAAGATGATTTATTACATCAAAAATAGGAGATTCAACGATGATTCAACAGACGCTTAAAAAAAACGAATGCATGGCAATTATACTGAACCATGATAAAGGTCAGAAAAATAAAGGGTCATCCACAGAGTAAGAAAGTATGGTAAAGAGCAAGGCTTTAGAAGCAGACGTATGTGGGTTTAAGTCCTAGCTCTCTCCACTTACTAGCCATGTGCCATTGGGCAAGATATTTAATTCTTCCAAGTCTATCTCCTCATCTGTAAATACATTCAGAATCATTGTGATCATTAACTGAAATAATGTATGAATGTGCCTGACATAGTATCAGGTATAGTATAGATGCTTTTTTGTTAATTTCCTCTTTTTAATAGTATTTTAAGGTTAGCTGGTGAAATTCGACTGCTTATCTTCAGGTTCGGATTAATGTTTTTGAACATGTACTATGTATAAGGATTTGTGTCAGCCACTTTACTTGTTTTGGCTATGCAGAAAGTCAAATAACATAATACAGCGGGAGACACTTCTCTTAGAACTGAAATTCTCCATTTATTTTCAATGGCCATCTTTTAGTCTTGGCTGTTAGTGAGACTTGTTCTCTAATCTGTGAATACAAACTCAGCAGACATTATACTCCGTTTGGTAACTCCCAGTACTTAGCAAGGGGTCTCATGAGGAGTGCAGGCTCCATACACACTTACTGAATTGATTTAAATTGATCCTACTGAAAATATGAAATGTCAGTTTCACTAATAGTGTGGCCTATTTGGGTATGGAGTTTAATCCAATAACAAGATCACTGCCCACTTGGAAAAACTGTAAATACAGAAGTGCCTAAAATTTTTTGCAGGTGTATGCTATTATTTTCTACTGTTTACATTCATTTCATTACAAAAATCCATTGTTTCTTTTCTTTGGGATCAGTACCAGCCAACAAACAGATTTTCGTATTTCAAAAACAAATCCCATTATACTGCAAAGACCATTAGGCATTAACGAGGCAGATGAGAATGAAACTACCATCCTGATGGCTAAAAATATTTAATTTCCTTGCCTTTCAAACACATTATTCAGCATGGTCTTCACAATGAGGAGAGTCAGGATTTATATCTATGCAACTCTGCAAAATGCTTACATTCTTAGGGAGGTTGTGCAACAAAGTAGATGCCAGGATGTCTGTGTATCATAGGGGAAATGGCTGAAGATAAGGAAATCATGTAAACACTGTCAGCTATAGTTCAGAATTTAGGGGGAAAAAAAAGAACAAAAACCAACCTTAAACAAAGAACTATAAACCTCTAACCTATGAATTCTACTTCTAAGAATCTATATTACAGAAATCTATTCCCACTTTGGAAAAAAGAAGTATGTACACAAATATCTTTCAGAGTATTATTTATTTATAATACCTGGAAGCAGTCTAAATACTGAACCCATAAGAGCAGTTAAATGTATTATGGTATGCCTTCCTGAGGGAATACTACGCAGACATGAAAAGAAAGATTTTGAAGACTCTCTAGCAAAATGGAATACTAGATGGAAAAATATACAAAATCAACTTTAGTATGACAAATATGTTTTTTAAAAAAAAAGACTAGAAAGAGGACAGAATTATATCGAGTTACTAACAGTGGTGTTATAAGGATGGAGTTTTTAGTCATTTTTTTCCCACCTAACTAATTTTTTTATAATCCAGTTTTATAACTTTTTCTATCCTAAAATTAAAATAATTTCAAAATTAAACTGAGTATGGGCTTTTGAGTAAGAGAAGAAAGGAAAAGGAGAGAAGGGAGCAATGACTGATGGGAAGGCTGCCTAGGCTACTGGTAGTAATCTAACCATAAGAGGTTATGTATGAGTTCTAGTTAACCATCCGTTGAGTAACTATATTAACAAACTGTTCTCCATTAAAAAACATTGCTATATTCTATGATTCTCTTTCTCTGTTTCTTCCCAACCATATATCTGTACCACAGCATAATACAGAAGGTTAAAAGTTAATATTCAAGTAAGTATAGTTCCTTCCTTATTCTATAAGGTAAGCAGACTATATATTTTAAAAACATTTATCTTCTAATAAGGCCCTTTACACCATTAATGTCTAACATTAAAATTAACCATGTTTACCAGATGGAAGGGAATTCTCAACTTGATGACTACTGCTTTTGTTGGCATCTATAATGGAAGAAATAATTTGGTCCCCAGATGTGTACTTCTGCTTCATGCTCCTAGTCAGCTAGCTGCCAGTGTGAAGAGAAGAGATACAACTTCTTCTAAATTATTTCAGTGCAAGCAGGTTAAATAAATACTGGAACTTCATTAAGTTATTTTGTGCCTACAGCTCTCCTTTATTTATACAGTAGCCTCCCTTCCTTATAAGCAGGGGATATGTTCCAAGACCCCGAGTGGGTGTTGGAACCTACAGATAGTACCAAGAGTACCAAATCTTATAAACCATGTTTTCTGCTATACATACATTCCTAAACTACAGTTTAATTTACAAATTAGGCCCAGTAAGAGATAAATAACAATAACTACTAATAAAATATAATAGTTACAATAATATACTGTAACAAAAGTTTTGTAAACGTGGTCTCTCTCTCTCTCAAAATATCTTACTGTCCTGTACTTACCCTTCTTCGTGTGATGATGTGAGATAAAATGCCTATGTTACAAGATGAAGTGAGGTGACTGATGTAGGCACTGTAATGCAGCGTTAAGCTACTCCTGACCTGACAATAAGTCAGGAGGATCATCTGCTTTCAGATAGTTGCTTCCATGGCTGACCATGGTAACTGAAACAGAAAAGTGACACCATGGATAAGGGGGCGCTACTGCACTGTTAGCAGAGCTCCCACAAAATATATCCCTCAGCTAGATGCTGGGTGACACAGGCTCCATGGTACTGACTAGAGGGAAGGGAAGAGTGGGGTGGGGTTGCAAAATGTTCTCTTCACAGAAAATGTGACATTTCTAGATGAGCTCATGTCTTTGGACAGTTCTCAAAAATACTGAATTTACTCAACACTTACTACCAGAATGTACTACTCATTGACAGACTGTACTAGGCCTATCTCCTTTATTTCCTTCCTTCACACTCAGAGGCCCTTCTTTATCTCATGTTAAAATTCTTCAAGGACTATCTCAACTGACATTTCCTTCATGGGGCAAATGTCTTTTCTATTTTTCCATCTGGCATTAAACCTTTTTTAATAGCATTTCACAAAATTGTAAGATTTTGGAGTTGGAGGGGTTCTTAGAATCATTTAACTTTCTCTCTGAAACCCAGGAAGAAGGGGCTTTTTTCCAAGGTGTGTTGATGAGTTAGGAGTAGGCATTTCAAGTTTGCCACAGGGGAACCCAGTCATACACTGCCATGGATCACTAAGATCTATAAAGGTCTGAGGTCTGTCTGCTCTACCAGCGTGGCAGCTCTTCAAGGAGAGAGACCACTTCTTATTCATCTCCAATTTGCTCAGGAAGTAGGCACACAGTGAGGGGATAAATGCCTGCCCGCTTGATTGAGTTAGAAAAGGTACTAGTCCAAGGGAAATCATGGGTTTTATTGGTTGCCAACAGTGCTACTGAAGAGGCCAACAGAAAGTTTGTGCCTGGAATTTGCTGTCATCCTAATTCTGTACAGCAAAATAACCTGAAGTAGATGGTAACTGTGACATTCAAAAGATGCATTAGGAAGAGATATTCCATGACATGGAGTAACTTTGTTGTATGAAAACAGGCCAGGCTCTTCTAACCCTGAAGTCAAGTAGGTGATGTGTGCCTATTTTCCCTAGCTGGATTACCATTAATAGTCGAATAAAAATAAACTTTCAATAGATTTGCTTTTCCTTAAAATGCACACCTACACACAATCTTTTTAAAATGTGCAAGTGTATTCCCATTAGAAAATCAGAATGCTATGTGAAAAAGTTGACAAAACTTTCAGGAATGTTCTTAAACTTTAGCCAATTTCTCCGGCAAGGATGCCTTTTATCTGAAGGGCACAAGCATTGAAGAGGCACTATGGATACAGCAGGAGATTAGAGTTGTGACATTAGAGTTTCAGCTTTTAGTTTGCCACTGTTCCATCTATTTATCCATCCATTCCTTCATTTCTTCCTTCAGCAGATATTTATTGAGTACCTACTATGTGCCAGGCACTTTACTGTGCACTGGATCAGAAAGACATGGTAATTACATTGCAGAGAGGAAGACAAAGAACACATATAAAGAAGACGGGCATATACTGTAATAAATGACATAGAGAAATAAACAGGATGAGAGAGAGTAATAGGTAGAAAGCAGGGGTAGGAATTACTTTAGTCTGACCAGCTAGATATCATATATCCACTTATGTAATAACAGGCAATCAATCAACTTTTCTGGCACTCAGATCTCCAACATGAAATACTAAGGTTGAACTGGATGACATCAAAGTGGAAAAAAGCCCTGGACTTGAAGCAAGAAAACACCCGCTTGAGCTCTGGCCTTGTTTGTAACACTATACTTGCACTGTCTCCCTCATGAAAAATACAGGAAGTAGAGTATGAAAGCCCTTGTGAATCAAACAATTAAGCGACAGACTAAAAGTGTTCCTTTCTTTTTTTTCTCTCTCTCTTTTAAATTTATTTATTTTGAGAGAAAGAGAGAGAATGAGTATGCAGGAGAGGGGCAGAGAGAGAAGGAGGGAGAATCCCAAGCACATAGGGCTTGATCTCATGAATTGTGAGATCATGACCTGAGTTGAAACCAAGAGTTAGACGTTCAACCAACTGAGCCACCCAGGCACCCGCTTTTCTCTTTTTAAGATTGTTTCTGACTCTCTGGATATCAGTTTTCAGAGAAGACCTCTGAGAACTTCAGAAACACCACATTAAAATTTTTATTCCACTACTTCCAGACAAGAAGCATTTCTACTTCATGATGGGGTAAGGAGTTTGGTAAAGTGGCACTAATAAACCAGTGATATGTTTTTCACTGCATATTTAAAAAAAAAAAAAAAAGCAAGACTTTTTCCCTCTTCCTGCACCAAGTTTAATTCAATTAGTGAATGGCCAAAGAAAAGAAACTAAACTGCTAGTGAAACCATTATTTTTCCTTTTAAATTCTGGCTATTATCAGGTTTGGTGACACAGTCAAAGAATGGCATCCTTCAGTGAAAGTCTGCCCATCACAGCCAAGAAGAGAAATCCTACCGAGTGTAAAGTGCCATTATTGGTCACTGCGGGAAGGCGAGCCCAGCGTTCATTTTCCAGTTCTTCCATTACTTGATTCATTGCACTCTTTAGCCATGTGTCCACAGAAACACCAATCTGTTTTAGCAGGTCCAGCCGGGCCTCAGCTTTCAACTTAATTATCTAAGAAAACCAAGAAAATGGTGAGAAATTGACATTTTTTCCTCAATGCGTTTTTTTAAATTATTCTTGATTTATTAATTAGAATAATCTTGATATTCACTAGCAATGCTTGCTTCCTTGGCATAAATGTTAATTTTTCACTTGGAAAGAGGTGGAGAGGGAGAGGGGAGTAGAAGTAGGGAGAGAAGAGGAAACTCAAGAACAGAAATGAAGGCAAATAACACACTTGCATCTCAACAAGATACATCAAACATAACTTATGAACAGGAAGATACTGATACACCTTAAAGTCTGCATCCTTTTCCTCTTAACAATGCTATGCCTCAGAATATCCTAAAATCTAGCCTTTCTGACAGACTTCTAACCCATCTTCTGGACTTTTTCTTTTCTATAATCTACCTCTTACAAGTTTGCAAATGTCATCACCATGTTAAAAACCATGTTAAACACCCTGGTTAAAAACTTCCATGACTCCAGACTGAACTACTTGGGTAAAGATTGAAGTTAAATTAAGATGCAGCTGTCAGAAAGAGTAAAAGAAAATAAAAAGTTCCTATTCTCCAAATTCAAGAAACGGAAAGACTCTTGTTCTGAGCCATAAACAAGTAACCACAGAACCAGTCTAAAGCTGTCCCCATCAAATAGTAACTGCTTTGCTCTAATAGCCATGCCTCTGGAAGTCAGCCAATCAGTGACAGCCCCACACATCTGCAAGGCAGCCAGTCAACCACAGCCTCACTCCAGAAATCACCAGTGGTCAAGCTTCTGCTCCTGCTTCTGACAGTCCACCAATCCCTATATGTCACAGCCAGAAGTGAGCCAATCTGTAAAACACTTTCAGTTTTGAAAATCTGCCAATCTCTGAAATCCACACTTCTTAAAACCCTATATATCAGTTCTATTTTGTTCAGAAACTGTGTTTATAAATATCACTCTCTTTTGCTTAGCAAGTGGTAAACTCTGTTTCACTGTTCCACGTATTAGAGATGTAGTTTCTTCCTTCAACATTTGAAGGTTCCACTGAGAAAATGTTGATTATTTGATAATTCCAACTCTCACTTTATAGCCTTCTGTGGGACTTTTGGACAAACAAGTGTGCACACTGAACGTTTCCGGTATGTGATTCTGACCACTCTCTAAATTCTCTACTGGGAGAGCTGGTATCAAAACTGATCTGAGATCTGGGGGCACCTGCCTGGCTCTGTTGGTAGAGTTATGTGACTCTTAATCTCAGGGTTATGAGTTCAAGCCCCATATTGGGCATGGAGCCTACTTAGAAAAAAAATTATCTGAGCTCTGACTTGTTTGTCTCAGCTCTCACTGATGAATTTATTTTGTATTTCTAAGATTTTTTTCAATTTTTTAAAATTATATTTTATTGTCAAGTTGGTTTCCATATAACCGCCAGTGCTCATCCCAACAAGTGCCCTCCTCTATGTCCATCACCCATTTTCCCCTCTTCCCCAGCCCCCATCAACCCTCAGTTTGTTCTCAGTATTTAAGAATCTCTTATGGTTTGCTTTCCTCCCTCTGCTTAACTATTTTTTCTCCTTCCCCTCCCCCATGGTCCTCTGTTAAGTTTCTCCTGTTGTATTCCTAAGATTTTTAAGCATACACTTTTTTAAAAATTGAGATAAAATTCATGTTACATAGAAACTGTCACAGAATAGAGAAATCTTAACCATTTTAAAGTGTACAACTCAGTGGTTTGGACATCATATACTCATATACATCTTCTTTATAAAGCAATTAGAGTTTTTGGCTTGGAGACACTGTTTGGTAAACAGCCTTGCAAAAACCTGTTTATTCTTCTAGTAACTGTTTACTGAGATAAAGCTTACATATACCATAAGATTTGCCCATTTAAAATGTATGATTTAAAGTATATTCACAGATATGTGCAACTATCACCATAATCAATTTTTAGAACATTTTAATCACCTCCAAAAGAAATTGTGTATCTTTATTGCTACCTCCCTCCTCATTTCAATTACTGTTCTACTTTCTCTCTGTATAGATTTGCCTATTCTGAACATTCTTTAGCAGTTTTTTTTAATGTTTACTTATTTTTGAGAGAGAGAGAGAGAAAGACAGAGAATCTGAAACCAGCTCCAGGCTCTGAGAGAGCCTCCAGTCAGCACAGAGACTGATATGGGGCTCAAACTCCAAAAGGCTAGATTATGCCCTGAGCTGAAGTTGGACACTTAGCTGAATGACCCACCCAACAGCCTGTATTCTGAACATTTAATATAAATAGAACCATATGTGGTCTTTTGTGAATGGCTCCTTTGACTTAGCATAATGTTTTCAAGGTTCATCCATGTTGTATCATGTATCAGTTATTTCATTCTTTTTTATGTCTAAATAAGTCTATTATATGGATATACCACATTTTATTTATCCATTTGTTAGTTAACCAACACTTGGGTTATTTCAATTTTTTGTCTAATATGAATAATGTTCCTTTAAACATTAGTGTACAAGTTTTTGTGTAAACATGCTTTCATTTCTCTTGGGTATAGGACTGGAATTGCTTGATCATAAAATAATGCTATATTGAACCACTGGGGAAATGCCAGACTGTGTTCTGTTCATTTGATAATCCCATTAGCAGGGTGTGAGGGTTAACATTTCTCCACATCTAGAAAACACCTGTTAACATATGCCTTTTTTTTTTTAATTTTTTAAATGGTTTTATTTATTTCTAGGAGAGAGAGACAGTGTGAGCAGGGGAGGGTCAGAGAGAGAGGGAGTCACAGACTGAAACAGGCTCCAGGCTCCAAGCTGGCAGTCAGCACAGAGCCCGACGCGGGGCTCGAACCCACAAACCGCGAGATCATGACCTAAGTGAAAGTCGGACGCTTAACCGACTAAGCCACCCAGGCGCCCCTAACATATGCCTTTTTGATTCTAGACATTCTAGTGAGTGTGAATTAATATCTCATTGTAGTTTTGATCTGTATATCCTTGATGACTAATGATGTCAAGCATCTTTTCATGTGCTTATGGGTCATCTGTGTAACTTTTCTGGAGAAACGTGTCTATTCAGACCCTTTGTCCATTTATAAAATGGATTGTCTTTTTAAAAAATATTTATTTATTTTGAGAGAGAGTATGAGTGGGGGAGAGAGACAGAGAGGAGGGAGGGAGGGTGAGAGGAAGGGAGGGAGTAGAGAGAGAGAGAGAGACAGAGAGAGAGAGAGAGAGAGAGAGAGAGAGAGAATTCCAGGCAGCCTCCACGCTCAGTGTGGAACCCACATGGGGCTCGATCTCAAACAGTGAGATCATGACCTGAACTGAAATCAAGAGTCAGTTGCTCAACTAACTGAGCCATCCAGGTGCCCCTTGTCTTAAGTTTTTATGTATTCTAGATAAAAGTCCCTCATCAGATACATGATTTTCAGAAATTTTTCCCATCCTGTGTGTTTTCTTTCACTTTATTTTAAAAAAACTTTTTAAGGGGCGCCTGGGTGGCTTAGTCGGTTAAGTGTCTGACTTTTGCTTAGGACATGATCTCGCAGTTCGTGGGTTCGAGCCCCGCGTCGGGCTCTGGGAGGCTGTTTCAGTCTGTGACTCCCTCTCTCTCTGACCCTCCCTTGCTCATGCTGTCTCTCTCTCTCTCCTAGAAATAAATAAAACATTTAAAAAAAATAAAAAGCTTTTTAAAAATTTTAATTTTTTGAGAGAGAAAGCATGCATGCACGAGTACAGAAGGGGCAGAAAGAGAGAGAGAATCTCAGAGTGCAGAGCCTGACATGGGGCTTGATCTCAAGAACTGTGAGATCATGAGCTGAGCCAAAATCAAGAGTCAGATGCTTAACCAACTAAGACATGCATGTACCCTCACTTTCCTGGTAGCATCTTTTGAAGAAATAAAGTTTTTACATTTTTTTAATGTTTATTTTTTATTCTTGAGAGAGACAGAGCATGAGCAGGGGAGGGGAGAGAGAGAGGGAGACACAGAATTCAAAGCAAGCTGTGCTGACAGTGCAGAGGTCGATGTGGGGCTTGAACTCAAGAACTTTAAGATCGTGACCTGAGCTGAAATCAAGAGTCAGATGCTTAACTGACTGAGCCACCCAAGCATCGTAAGAGATAGAGCTTTTAAAAATGTTTTAAGAAGCCAGATCTTATAGATGTATCTTATAGATATGTTATCTTGGTGTATTATCAATGTCAATTAACTGATTTTAATATAAAATTTAACATAAGCATATCCAAATGTCAAGCCACAACGGAGTTTATGAAACTTTGTGGCTTGACAGAGTTATAAAGTCTGTAGATCTAATATGGGCTTAGTTAATTTACCTTCAAAATATCATTTCTCTAAGGTAAGGACTGTGTCTGTTGCAATTCTATTTAGGACAGTGCCTGGTATGTGTAGGAAATGAATAATGGTAGATGGTAGTATCTGCCATTCTAAATTACCTTTGGTATCTTAAAACAACAACAACACTCCAAACAACTTTTATCACATGTACTAGGAACTGTATAGGATGATACCATTTCATTCAATCCATACAATTCTCTGGATGGATATCATAAACTCCATTATAGATGAGAAAAGTGATTTAACCAAAGTCCTATCGATTTTGGTAAATTATTATTCCCAACGAATCATGCTTCTTGCTATCCAAGTAGTCCCCTCCTGCACTGATTCTGGGTGTATCCATGTGGCCTGCTTTGATGGAACATATGCAAATCTGATGCAGAGATTTGATAAGTGCAATTGGAAGTTGATTTCTTGGAACGTGTCTCTATCATGTAAGAAAGCCCAGTTTAGCATAATTGAGGATTAAAGACTATTTGGAAAAAAGGCCCAACCCTCTAGCAGACCCTCTAAGATGAATGCAGCTTCTTGAGAAATCTCAGGAAAAACCTGCAAAAAAAATGCACAGTCAACACCCAGAATGGTGAGACATAAAGGTCTTTTGACATAAAGGCTTTTGACAGAAAGGGGTGTGTGTGTGTGTGTGTGTGTGTGTGTGTGTGTGTGTGTGTGTGTGTGTGTATGTTTTAAGGCAGCCACAGATTCTTGTATTTAAATAATTTAATTTCCAAATATCTGGAGATTTTTCAGGTATCTGTTAGTTGATTTTCATTTAATTCTGATGGTCAGAGAACATACTCTGAGTGATATCAATATTTTTAAACTAACTTGACACGGGTTTATGGTCAAGTATATGGTCTTGCTGAACATGCTGTGGTACTTTAAAAGAACAAATACTCTACATTCTTGTGGGGTAGAGTCTTCTTTAAATGCCAATTAGGTAATTAGACAGTGTTGTTCACTGTCTTCTGTATCCTTGTTGATTTTCTAGCTCTTTGTTCTAGTTACTGAAAGGAAAGCTGAAATCTCCAGCTATCATTGTAGATTTGTTTATTTCTTCTTTCAGTTAGGCCAGTTTTGCTTAGTAGCTACTTAGTAGCTCTATTATTAGCTACATACACATCTAGAATTGTTATGTCTTCTTGATAGAGAAGATGATGAAGATCTTACTTTTAATCATTATAATGATCCCTTTTAACACTTCTTGTCCTGTAGTTTATTTTGTCTGATATTATCACCACTCCAATATTTTAATGGTTGGTGCTCTTCCCCTGTGGTAGGAAACAGCTAAACTTTCTGTTCAGTTTTTTTGCCTTTCAGCTACTGTTTCCTGTCAAGCTCCTGGGAGTTTCTGTTCCATATATGTATTTAGGTTTGGCCAAGGATTTGGATGGTTATTTACATAGACACAAACTAGAGGGCTTCCTGATATCCATCCTAAAGCTAATAAGACCAAGTCTCTATGCTTGAAAACAGCCCCTTGCAAAGATATATTTAATGTAAATATCACCAAGTACAGTCTCATTCTTTTCAGGGTCTATTCCTTTCCAGTTTTTACATGGTGGGTATTTTCCACATCTATTAAATAATTATTTTAAATATTTCTAACCCAGGTTAATAACTATTATCTAAAGAAGGATTAGCCTAACATGAGTTAGTCCCTTATTATCAGAAGCAGAAATTCTTGTAGAGATATATTCCACATTCAAAATGAACTGCAAAGAAATCTTAAATTTTGCTCAATAGATTACCATTACTATTTCCATTATAATTCTGAAACTGTACTGCAGGATAAAGCAAATAAAATATTATGATAATATTAGGAACCAAGATTTTAATATAAAAGAAAAAAGATAAATATAAAATCAAAGAAGTTCAACAAAATCCTTTTAATTTTAAATTTTAATTGAAAAGATCAACATGAACTCATGATTTAAAAAAAAATAAATTCCTAGCTCTAATAACAAAGAAAGGGCCAAGAAATAAATGACGCTCATAACAATAAGCACCTTCACATTCTAGACCCTGGTGTCTAAATACTATTCTTAAAAAAAAAAACAAAAAACGAACACCTCACGCCAGTCAGAGTGGCTAAAATGAGCAAATCAGAGGACTCTAGATGCTGGCGAGGATGTGGAGAAACGGGCACCCTCCTACACTGTTGGTGGGAATGTAAACTGGTATAGCCCCTCTTGAAAACAGTGTGGAGGTGCCTCCAAAAATTAACAATAGAACTCTCCTATGACCCAGCAATAGCACTGCTAGGAATTTACCCAAGGGATACAGAAATGCTGATGCATAGGAGCACATGTACCCCAATGTTCATAGCAGCACTCTCCACAATAGCCAAAACATGGAAAGAGCCTAAGTGTCCATCGACGGACAAATGGATCAAGAAGATGTGGTTTATCTATACCATGGAATACTACATGGCAATGAGAAACAATGAAATCTGGCCATGTGTAGCAACATGGATGGACCTTGAGGGTGTTATGCTGAGCGAAATAAGTCAGGCAGAGAAGGACAAATACCATATGTTTGCACGTATAGGAGGATTAGGAGGAACTTAACGGAGGACCATGGGGGAGAAGAAGGGGGGAAATAGTGGGGGAGAGGGAGAGAGGCAAACCATGAGAGACTCTTGAATGCTGAGAACAAACTGAGGACTGGTGGGTGTGGGGGGGAGGGGAGGTGATGGGCATGGAGGAGGGCACTTGTGGGGATGAGCACTGGGTGTTACATGGAAACCAACTTGACAATAAACGATTTGTAAAAAAATTTTTTTTAATGTTTTTTATTTATTTCTGAGAGAGAAAGACAGAGTGAGCAGGGGAGGGTCAGAGAGAGAGGCAGATACAGAATCTGAAATAGACTCCAGGCTCTGAGCTAGCTGTCAGCACAGAGCCCAAAGCAGGACTCGAACCCACTAACTGTGAGATCATGACCTGAGATGAAGTCAGACACTTAGCCTACAGAGCCACCAAGGCGCCCCTCTAAATACTATTCTTTACTAAAAGAAATCAGAGCTCCATGGAGAAATGGCTAATTCTAAGTCTGGTAAGGAAAAATACAGTGAGTGTATGATGGCTTGTTGTGTGAGAAAGCAAGAAACTTAAAAAACTAGTGGGAATAATGTTAAAAGGACATGGAGGTCAGCCATTAAATGGACTCTCACTGGCCAATTTAGACCAAGTGGCACCTAAAAAAGGCCAACTACAATTGAAAATACACTAAATTAATAAAAACCTATAATAAATTGAGAGTACATAAGGTGGGACTCCATGAAGAGAAGCAAAGGATAATGACTCAGGGAAAGAACATCTACTATGGAGCTGTGAACTGAAAAATTCTCGGAGCTTATACGGGGCTGAAACATTTTACAGTTTTAACTGGCCAGAGTTGAGAAACCTTGCTGGATACTCATGGCATAACAAGAAACTACAGAATGGAAATGTATTGGTAATAGGGTTAAATTTGCCCTACTGGAAAGGCTATTCTTTTCCATTTCTTTTTTTTAATGTTTGTTCATTTATTTATAATTATGACATCCAAGTTAGTTAGCATATAGTGCAATAATGTTTTCAGGAGTAGATTCCAGTCATTCATCCCCTATGTATAACACCCAGAGCTCATCCCAACAAGTGTCCTTCTTAATGCCCCTTACCCATTTAGCCCATCTCCCCACCCACCCTTCCAGCAACCCTCCGTTTGTTCTCTGTATTTAAAAATCTCTGGGGCGCCTGGGTGGCTCAGTCAGTTAAGCGTCCAACTTCAGCTCAGGCCATGATCTCATAGTTTGTGGGTTCGAGCCCCACATCGAGCTCTGTACTGACAACTAGCTCAGAGCCTGGAGCCTGTTTCAGATTCTGTGTCTCCCTCTCTCTCTCTGACCCTCCCCTGCACACGCTGTCTGTCTCTCTCAGAAATGAATAAAAACATAAAAAAATAAAAATAAAAATCTCTTATGTTTTACCCCCTCCCTGTTTTTATATTATTTTTGCTTCCCTTCCCTTATGTTCATCTGTTTTGTACCTTAAAATCCTCATATGACTGAAGTCGTATGATATTTGTCTTTCTCTGACTGATTAATTTCGCTTAGCATAATACCCTCTAGTTCCATCCACGTAGTTGCAAATGGCAAGATTTCATTCTTTTTGATGGCCAAGTAATAATCCAGTGAGTACGTGTGTGTGTGTGTGTGTATACTACATCTTCCTTATCCATTCATCTGTCGATGGACATTTGGGGCCTTTCCATACTTTGGTTATTGTCGATAGCACTGCTATAAACATTGGGGTGCATGTGCCCCTTCGAAACAGCACACCTGTATCCCTTGGATAAATACCTAGTAGTGTAATTGCTGGGTCGTAGGGTGGTTCAATTTTTAAGTTTTTGAGGAACCTCCATACTGTTTGGAAAGGCTATTCTAAACTAACCCAAACAGGGGCGCCTGGGTGGCTTAGTCGGTTAAGCGTCCGACTTTCGCTTAGGTCATGATCTCGCGGTTCGTGGGTTCAAGCCCCGCGTTGGGCTCTGTGCTGACTGCCAGCTCGGAGCCTGGAGCCTGTTTCAGTCTGTGACTCCCTCTCTCTCTGACCCTAACCTGCTCACGCTGTCTCTCTCTCTGTCTCCTAGAAATAAATAAAACATAAAAAAAAAATTAAAAAAAAAACCCCAACCCAAACAAAGCTTGAAAATAAGCCTCAGAGAATCAAACTGATTTGCAACTGAACTGGCTGTGAGAACAAAACTCAATAGTCTTTGAAAAGAAGAAAGGAGAATCCAGACATTCCAATAACCAAACATTCACCATTTCTAGTATTCACTAAAAATTACTAGGTATTTGAAAAGTAGCAAAACATAAGCCAAAACATAAGCCAAAACTTATTAGTCAAAAAAGACAAATCACAGATATGATGGAATGAGCAGACAAGACTTAAAAGTCATTATTATAAATACACTTAAGGATTTAAAGGAAAGCATGAAGATAAACAGGCATGAACTGGAAATATAAACAGAACTCATAGAGCTGAAGCTGTAATACCTGAAATCAAAATTCGTAAGACGGCCTTAACAGGAGACTATGCACCACAGCAGAAATGATCAGTAAACTTGAATACATAGTAGCTCATCAAACTGAGATTAAGACAAAAAATAAGGCTGGATAAAAATATGAAAGGTGATCTTTGCATGTGATGTGTAGGATAATACAATACTAAGTAATCTAATATTCATGTTGTTGGAGTTGAACTAACTTATGACAGAAAACAGGTCAATTGTTGCCTGGTCACAAAAGAATTTTGGGGGAGGATGAAAAAATATTGTATCTAGATTGTGGTGGTGAATATTTAGGGAGATGCATTTGTCCAAACTTACCAAACTGTTCACTTGAAATGGTTACATTTTATTGTATGTATATTGTACCTTGATAGAGCTGATTTTTAAAAATTCCATGACATCATAATGATACTTAAGAAAGAGAGAAAATATTTGCCATTGCTGGAGGTGACTAGCACCTGGTAGCTGCAAATACAAAAAAGGAACCTGAACAGTGGAAGGATCTGGTAGCATCACCTATTAAGTGACTATTGTTAGCATCATTAATAGAGAGGCAACTTGATAAAAACATGGTGACGAAAAAACAGCATCATCTATAAAGTATTCTTGCCTAAAATACTGACTCTAATAAGGCCTTTAGTTTAGATTTAACTTCTATTTTATGAATAGAAATAAACACATAAAGCCAATATTGTAAAATATTAATTGTTGAATTTAGCATGTTGAGAAATATTTATTTACTCTTCATTTTTTCTGTATGGTTAAAAACATTCATGGGACACCTGCGTGGCTCAGTTGGTTAAAAGCCTGACTTTGGTGCAGATCATGATCTTGCAGTTCATGATTTCGAGCCCTGCATCGGGCTCTTCTGCTGTCAGCAGTAGAGCCCACTTTGGAAACTCTGTCCCCCTCGCTCTCTGCTCCTTTCCTTGCTCATGCTCCTTCCCTCTCTCTCAAAAATCAATAAACATTAAAAAGAAAATATTCACAATTAAAGTGAAAGAAAGTGGTTAGACAAAAGGTGTGCTGACACACTGTTATAAGAGTATAGTGAAAACCCACAATAACGGGCCCTAAGGTAATGTAAATCTGGATATACTATGATTGGAAATTCTGTTTTTATAGCAGGCTTATCCTTAGCATTTCATTAATCTTGTGGCAATGGTATTAATTACCATTTTTGAGTCACTGAGGTACAAGGATCACATAATAATCTTGGATTCCTGTGTACAACAGAACCTTACAGGATGATAATTTAAGAGAAAATTGTATCTATGAAAATGTGTTTATATAGATTTGTTTTGTTTTGTTTTGATTTTATATTGATTTGTTTTGTTTTGTTAATTCACTCTTGATACCATGTACTCTGGCTTTCAAGTGTACATTCAGATTAAAAAATATACAGTTAGTATCTTAGAGAAAGAATCATATAGTCTATAGTTCCTTCTGCAGACCTTATACTAAACATGAATTACTAAAAATTTCTGGGTATCTTTGACTTCTTATATTAACTTTCTCCTCTTTGTGTCTCCTCAATGTGTCTCTTCACTGTCAAAGAAAGAGAACTACCCTCAACCTCCCAAAAAAGGAAAAATTTAAACATGCAAAAAGTAATTGTGTTCTGGAACAACATAAGTCATGTACAGGTTCCAAAAAGATGGTATTTAAAATTCTCGGTTTCTTGGCAAGCTACTTTTAAAACAGGTGTAAGTCAGATGAAGAATGTGTGTGTCTTTGTGATAAAAGGTCTTTCAAAAAATTCAAATACCTAAATACCAGGTTAAGAAGACTGTTATTAAAATTTAATTTAAGTAGCTATTGCTTTGTTTCAATTCTTGAATTTGTCAGGGGCTGCAAACATTACCACATCTAGTACATCTAGTACACATAGTTTGTTCATCACTGTATGTCTAGTATATCCATCAGTACCTGGCACACAGCAGATATTCATTATTCGTTCAACTAATAACTTAGTGAATCTGCAATATATTAACCAGCCAATAATTAATTAATCAATCACTATATTCTTTAGAAAAAGCACAGGCCATTTATATTTTCAATTTCTTATGTTTGAAAAAAGCTTCTTTAATCTATTATTGGGCACCACAAAGGTTTTTATTCTAATTAGCAACACTGAATGGAAACATAATACAGAAAAGACCAGATAAAGCAGATCAACCAACAAAGGAGGGTAACATGTTGGTGGGAGTTAAAAACCAAGCATAAAAGACATAATGGAATTTTAACTAGCCTTCTCCCTTTTGATTAGTTATTTATAATGAAGTAAGTAACTACGGAATGGAAAATCCGATGCAAATGATATACAGGCAGAAGAAAAATGTAATCTACAAAAACCACTACTGTCAATTCCTCTGAAGGCTCCTGTAGTCAAATCTATTCAAAACTGTCATGATGACAATCTGGTAAGTACTACCCCTGCAGTGGGTACTACACTCACATATTTGCCATCTAATTTTAGCTGGATTATTCTTTATATCTGATCGGTGAAAGTCAAGTGGAAGATCACTTTAAGATGGAAGTAGGATTAACTGTATTTCACCGATATTCAAAACTGAGATAATGGATCTTGCATCACGGTTTTCAGCATATTCTACATTTTTGGTAAGAAAATTATCTTTGAGAATGTAGACTTAAATACTGGTATTAAGAGAAATGAGATATTCTGTTGTGGGAATCTCACTTCCTATTTTTAGCTTTAAGCTAACACACACAGGGCTGTTTAGCACTCTCATGGAAATAACAGGTCATTCAGCCTAAATGCAGACTTTGTGTGACTGATACCTACTACTGCTATTACTGGGGGGTTTGGTGGAGCAATGGCACCAGACAGTGATACCATGGAGGGAGTCTGGAAATGGAAAATACAAGAGAGAACACACCCTTTGGAAAACTTCTGAGACCTGTCCTATTCTACCAAGGCTCTGAAACTGGCTTCACTCAGGGTATAGAGAAACAAACAGCAGGAGAAACTCGTCTACACAAGCCAGTGTTTCTCGGACCAGGCAAGGGCCTGCCAATAGTACTTGGCCAGCACACTAGGGAAGTGGTTTAGTCGTGACCCTGAATTCAGAGTAGAAAATGGCTATTTATTGTACATCCAGCCCTTTTCACTATGGAGGCTGTGGATCATGTGCCAGAAACAAAGGCAAGCTGGGTTTACTGGTGCTTTTCTAGACCAGGTAGATGGAAAGCCTTTCTGGTTCAGATCACTTCTCTGCAGTTCCGCCAAAAACATGCTCATACTCCCTATGTTCGCCTAAGCTGCTTCTCCCCTCACCTCCCCCCGCCCTCCAATCAACCACTGAAACATTTCCTCAAAACCTCTACAGTCCTGAGGGGATATGTGAAAATCACTACTTTAGATTAACCCTCAACCAATGCAAGAATTCCTTGTACAGAGTCCCTGACAGTATCTTGTACACTTCCAGGGCTGCACTATGTTCCAGAGGAACTTATTCTCTCACTGGGCAGATCTGACTGTTAGAGAGGATTTCCCAAAGCCAGCTTCAAATCTGCCTCCTTCCTACCTTCTTCTTTTGGTGTCAGTTATGCCTCTTCACGTTGCATGACATACATCTTGTGCTATCCCTTTTTCTCCAATTAAATATTATTCATCTGTCAACACCCATCTCAAATCCTACCTCTTCTGTGTTACCTGCCCTAACAACTCCCCCCAGTGGTCTCTCTGTCCTCAGGGTTCCCTAAGCATTATGTGTACTTGTTTGGACCATTCCTTGGCATTTATGCTTTAAGGTCCTAGTTATCTTTGGCTCTCTTGAGGTCTTTCTAACTGGAACATATTCTCCTTGAGGCCTGGATAGTCTCAGTCTTTTTAAGATATCTATTTCTACATCCTTTCAACATGTTGCATGGGTAGATAACTGTACACTGGTGTGCCCAGGTCCTTCATGAATTGGTCCTCCCCACAATTATTTTGCTTTCTTCCTACCACATTTCCTCACAAAAAACCTCCACTGTAATCTAATCCAACTGCCAAATTATATCCTATGTCTTCCTCCTTTGCAAATAACTTCCTTTTTTTCCATTTCAACCTCTCTGTCTCTAGGTCAGAGAATATGACTCTAGGGTACATGAACTTCTGGAAACTGTACATAAAACTGTGTATTTTACATTTTGGTACTTTTATACCAAAAGATTAAAATCCACAGTTGTAATGTTTTTGGCCTTGTCTGCTGAACCAAGTCTCTTTTTTAGATCAGCTTATGCCCCTGGACCCATGAACCTTCCATATGGGGGAGGACTTTTCAAGGCTGTGAACATATATGTATCCATTTCTATGCCATTAATTTGACTGATTTACTTTGTACCTTGTGAAAACTTTAAAATTAGTACCTTCATTGTGATGTAATTCTGTTATTTAATGTTTCATGATTGTAAACTCTTCAGATAGTAGACTTAGTGCCTTTTGTTATATGTACTACCTTGTATGAAGCAGGTAGTCAAAAATAATACTCTGGAAGTATGAAGATTCACATGAAGATGCTGAATCATCTTTAATCAGTGTATAGAAACTGAATCCCAAAGGTATATATCACAGGTGTGACACTGTTGGAGCTGGGCAAAATGCCACAGTTAGCTGCCACCTCACCTCTGCTTTACGAATATTTTCTCTAGCTTCATCTATTTTCTGTTCCAACTCTGCTCGGCTTTGTTCTGATACTGCAACTCCATGACATTCCAGATCATCTAGTACCTATTAAAGAAAATAAGAAAATGATGACTATTTTTTCTTAAGTGATTATTTAGTAGACTTTAGTGAAAAGTAGCCACGATTCCTTTTTTAACCTTTAATTTCTTCACTATTTGTTAATTAAAAAAAAACCCTTGATATTAGTTACGAAATTGCAAAAGTAGCACACAAAGTCCCTTCATCCTCTCCCATGGTAACAACTTATATAACTATACCACAATATAAAAGCCAGGATACTGACATTGGCACAAACCTTATTTGGATAGCACGTTTTGATAAACATACCTTCAATTTTAAAAAATTACATGAAAATAAAGTATTGTTATAAAACAATTAATATAAAATGGCACATCCACTATGTGCTTCCCCAATAATTACTGTCCCAACAATTTACAAGTATTTTTCCAAACTATTGCTTATGTATTTCTACATATTTGCAATTTTGTTCAAAAAGATATGAAAAACAGATCTAAAATGAGATCTATCATCCCTTCAATGTGTCTAAGCAAACTTTTTATGATTGTACAAATAAATTCATTGTCTAATCCATAGATTCAACAGTTTAGCTGTACCATTTTTATTTACTCTTATTTTACTGCTATTTGAGTTTGCAAATTTCCCAGTATTATAAACAGTATGTACAACCTAGTTAATGACTTTTTGAACACATATAGGAATATTTATTTAATATAAAAATACAGAAGTGAATATTGTGTATTTTAATTTAAATAGACATTGCCAAGTTGTCCCCCCAAAATTTACCTTGTCTTTTACCAGTATTGTGAGGGCATATTTTTTCTGTATCTTACCACATTAAATATCTTTAAAATTTTTTAAATTTTTGCCAAGATGCACATAAAGATCATCTCATTTCAATTTTCATTTCTCTGATTAATAGACAGCATCATTTCATACGCTGGTCATATGTACTTATTTCTACTTTTATAAATGGATAGTTCATAGCCTCTATCCATTTTTCTAGTTTTTTTTTGTCTTTTTGTTATTTATTAAACATATTTCTTTCTAGATTTAGTCCTTTTCCTGTTGTTTATGTCAGAGGCGCCAGAGGTGTCAGAGGTGCTTGGGTGGCTCAGCTGGTTAAGCATCCGACTCTTGGTTTCAGTTCAGGTCGTGATCTCATGGCTCATGGGTTTAAGCCCCGCATCAGGCTCTGTGCTGCAGTGCAGAGATTCTCTGCACCTTCTCTCCTGCTTGAGCTCTCTCTCAGAATAAATAAATATTTTAAAAACTACAAACACAAGTGTTTGTCCCATTCTATTCCCTTTCCCATAACTTTTTAAAGTTCCTTAGCTTTATAGAAAGGTTTAGTTTTTATGTGGTCACATTTTATTAGTTTCTTCCTTTATGGGTTCTGGGTTTTGTGTCTTGCTTAAGAAGTTATTTGTAGGGGCATCTGGGTGGCTCAGTTAAGTAACTGACTCTTGATTTCGGCTCAGGTCATGGGTTTGTGAGATCAAGCCCTTGCGTCAGGTTCCATACTGGCAATGTGGAGCCTGCTTTGGGATTCTCTTTCTCCCTCTCTGTCCCTCCCCGACTCATTCTCTCTCTCAAAATTAAAACTGAAAAAAGAAAAGTTATCTGTAATATATCAAAATTATTCTATATTTTCCAGGGTTTAATCATCTTGTGTTTAGCACATGGCTCTTTAATACTTTTGAAATTTATTTTGTATTTTGAAATTTATTTTGTATATTTTGTATATGGTGGAAGGGAGGAATCTGTATTTTTTCTCAAATGCACAGACAATTGTTCTAATACTATTTACTGAATAAATCCTTTTCCCAAAGATTTGAAATATCATGAATAATTTTATTATGAAAAATTTCAAATATACTTAAAAGTAAAGAGCCTAGTATGCTGAACTTCCATATACTGATCATCAAGATTCAAAAGTCAGCAAGATTTTTCTACATCTACTTTACCTACTCTTTTTTCTCTTTGCTAGAGCATTTTAAAGCAAATTTCAAACATCATGTCATTTCACTCCGACATACCTCATCAAGTTTCTGAAAATATGAACTTTAAGAAAAAATACAACCATAATACCATTAGCAGACCTACTAATAATTCCTTTGGTAGACTTAATATGCTGTTCATCACTACATTTCTTTGCCTCTTCAAAACGACTTTTTCATGGTTGGTTGGTTTCAATCAGTATCTAACAGTCTATACACATATAGATCATTTTCTTTGATATATTTGTTAATTTTTGTATAATACCAGTTGTAATTACTATGGTCACTATTGTATTTCAGTATGTGCTAAGGCACACTGTCTCATTATTGTTGTTCTTGGCTATTCTTGCACATTAAAAAAAACCCAGATACATTTTTAGAGTCAGGTTTTTAAACTGTTTGAAAATGTTTTTTCAGGGGTGCCTGGTTAGCTCAGTAGGTAGACCATGTGATTCTTGACCTTGGGGTTAAGTTCAAGCCCCACATTGGGTGTAGAGATTACTTAAAAAGGAAATCTTTAGGGGCACCTGGGCAGCTCAGGTCATGATATCATGGTTAATGGATCTGAGCCCCACATCGGGCTCTGTGCTGATGGTATGGAGCCTGCTTGGGATTCTCTCTCTCCTTCTCTCTGCCCCTCCCCCACTTGTGCATGCTTGCTCTCTCTCACTCTCTCAAATAAAACTTAAAAAAATAAAAATAAACAGAATGTAAAATAATTACTAATTTAAAAAATAAAATAAAAAATACCTTTCTGGTTTCATTGGTATTGCACTGAAATTACAAATAAATATAAAAATCCACATGTTCTGGCATTTCTCCAACTACTCAGGTCTTCTTTTATGCTCATTAGTAAAAAAAAATGTCTTCTTATAGGTCATGACATTTCACTGGTTAATTCACCAGTATTTTATTGCTATGGTGAATAATTTTTTCTTACTGTATTTTGCAATTTATTATTTGTAGTTACTAAGAAAGCTAATAATTTCTGTTATGTTGTTCTATTTCTTCACCTTACTGAACTGTTATTATGCCTGTTTGATAGCTGGGTCACATATTTTGGGGAGTACACAATCATATCATCTATAAATGATAGATGTACCTTTTCCAAATATTTAAACACCTGACTTCTCTTTCACTAAATGCACTGACTAAATCTTCTTATGCACCACTGAAAAGTAGTGGTGATGATGGGTACTGTTTTCTTATTTTACCATTTTAGTAGGCAGAATGGCTTCCATAGAGGTCCACACCCTAATTTCCTGAAACTGTTTATCTGTAAAATATAATTTACACATATATTAGCATTATAAACCTTAAGATAGGGAGATTATTCTGAGTTATCAAAGTGGCTCAATCTAATCACTATGACACCTTATAAGCATAGAACTTTCTCTGGCTGGAATGAAATGAGACATGGACCAAAAACAAGACAGGGAGATTCCAAGCATGGGAAGGATTTAATGCATCCTTGCTGGCTCTGAGATGTAGGAGCCCATATGGAAGGACCAGTAAGAGTAGCCTCTAGGAGCTGATAGCAAAGAGCAGGGACCTCAGTCCTACAGTTATTAGGAATTAGATTCTGACAACAATCTCAATGAGCTTGGAAGTGGGTTATACTCCAGAGGATTTCAGTCTTACTAGAAACTGAGAAGTAAAATCAGCCAAACCCACCTAGACTTCTGATCTACAGAACTGTGAGATAAGAAATTTGTACTGTTATTTTAAACTACTAAGTTTGTGGTAATTTGTTACGGCAGACATAGAAAACTAATACAATCATCAAGTGTGATGTTTGCAGTTTAAGTTTCAGGAAGATATCCTTGTTAGGATGAAAAGCTCTTTATCTTGCTGGGTGTGAGTTTTGTTTTATTTTTTAATCACTAAGAGATAATGAGTTTTATTATATGCTTTTTTGGAAACTATAAAATAATCATAGAAATTCTCATCTTTATTTGGTAAATACAGTTTATTATACTGATAAATTTTCTAATGCTGAATCATCCTTGCACCCTACTCACATGCTTAAAATATAGCTAGATTCATTTTTATTAAAATTTATTTAGCATTTTTATAAGTTTGTTACATCTTTGTTAAAAATCACTGGACTATATAAGTGTGCCTATTTCTGGACTCTCTACTTTGTTCCATTCATCTGTAAGTCTATTTTTTAAAAAAACATTTATTTATTTTTATTATTTACTTTTTTAATGTTTATTTTATTTTTGAGAGAGACTGACAGAGTACTAGCATGGGAGGGTTAGAGACAGAAGGAGATATAAAATGTGAAGCAGGTTCCAGGCTCTGAGCTGTCAGCACAGAGCCCGATGAGGGGCTTGAACCCACAAACTGTGAGCCAAAGTTGGATGCTTAACCACTTGAGCAACCCAGGCGCTCCTTATTTATTTATTTTTAAAAGAGAAAGGGCAGAAGTGAACGAGGGGCAGAGAGAATCCCACGAGGAGCTGAGAGAGACAGAAAGGGAGAGAAAGGGAGAGGGAGAGAACCTTACGCGGACAGTACAGAGCTTGAGCGGGGCTCAAGCTCACAAACTGTGAGATCATGTCCTGAGCTGAAGTTGGATGCTTAACCCACTGAGCCACCCAGGTACCTCCTGTAAGTCTATTCTTACACCAATACTACAATATCTTGATTTTTGTAGCTTTATATCTTGAAATAAGGTAGAATAAGCCCTTCAGCTTTATTCTTAGTTTTCAAAATTGCTTTGGCTATTCTAGATCATTTGCTTTTCCATGTATGCTTTAGAAGCATTTTGTCTATTTATATAAAAATCCCTGCTGGATGTTTGAATTGGATTGCACTGAATATATGGATTAATTTGGAGATAACTGGTATTTTAAAAATATTGAGACCTCTACAAATGAACAAAGAAAAAAAGATAAACCAAAAAATAGATTCTTAAATATAGAGAACTGATGGTTATCAGAAGGGAGGTAGCTGGGAAGATAGGTAAAATAGGTTAGGGAATTAAGAGTACACTTACCATGATGAGCACTGAGTTATGTACAGAATTACTGAATCACTATATTGAATTATTGAATCACTATATTGTACACCTGAAACTAATATAACATTGTATGTTAACTATACCAGAATTAAAATTAAAAAAAACCTTCAGTTCCTCATGTTAAAAAAATAAAAATAAAATGAAAATATTGATACTTCTTTTCATTAGTCTGTATGTCTCTCATGCCAATACTACAGTGTTTTGAATACTTTGTATTCAATACTTTGAATAGCTTTGTAGTGTTTTTTTTTTTTTTTAATGTTTATTTCTTTTGAGAGAACCAGAGAGCGAGCAAGGAAGGGGTACAGAGAGGGGGTGAGAGAGAATCTCAAGCAGGCTTCACACTGGCAGCGCAGAGCCTGATGTGGGGCTTGAACTCATAAGATCATGACATGAGCCATATCCAAGAGTCAGACACTTAAGTGACTTAGCTACCCAGACACCCCTTTGTAATAAGTTTTAAAGTCAGGAAGTATGAGTCCTTCAACCTTATTCTTTTTCAAGACTGTTTTGGCTAGCTGGGGTTCCTTGAGATTCCATAAGAACTGTAGGATGGGTTTTTCTATTTCTGCAAAAAAATACTGTTGGAATTCTGATAGAGATTGCACTGAATCTGTGGATCATTTTGGGTGTATTGTCATCTTAACATTAACTTCTATTCCATAAACACAGGCTATCTTTCCATTTATTTATAGCTTATTTAATTCCTTTCATCAATGACTTACAGTTTTAAGTGTACAAGTCATTTATCTCTGTGGTTAAGTTTATTCCTAAGTATTTTATTCTTCTGATGATATTGTAAATGGAACTGTTTTCTTAGTTTCCTTTTTTGATTGTACATTGTTAGTGTATAAGATGTAACTGATTTTTGTGTGTTAATTTTGTCCTTTGCAACTTTGCTGAATTTGTTTACTAGCTCTAATAGGTATGTGTGTGTATAAGATCATTTCATTTGTGAACAGAGATAATTTTATTTCTTTCTTCTCAATTTGGATGCCTAAAAGACTGTGAAGGCTGTGGCTAAGACTTCTAGTTCTACACAGAATAGAAGTGGCAAAAGGGGCATCCTTATCTTGTTCCTAATCCTAAAGGGGATGTTTTCAGTTTTATACCATTTTACTGCTTTTTAACAAACTGATTATGAAATGCCTTGGTATGATTTTGTGTTTTACTTCCTGAGGTTTGTTGGGCTCCTTGGATTTATGGGTTTACAGTTTTTTATATAGCTTGGACAGCTTTAGCTATAATTTTTCAAATATTTTTTCTGACTCTTCCGTGTGTCTCCAAATGTATCTCTAACTCCCAGAATATGCTAGATCACATATTATCCCACACAGATTAATGACGCTTTGTTCATTTTTAAAAAGTCTTTTATCTCTCTGTGCTTCAGATTACATAGATTTTATTGCTATATATACTTTTAAGCTTTTTTTTTTTTGGTGCCATCTAATCTACTGAATTTTTCATATCAAATATTGTATTTTCAGCTTTAGAAGTTCCATTCAGTTCTTTTTTAAAAGGTTTATTTATTTTTGAGAGAGACAGGCAGAGAGAGAGGGAGACAGAGTTTCCCAAGCAGTCTCTACACCATCAGTACAGAGCCTGATGTGGGGCTCAAACTCACAAACTGCGAGATCATGACCTGTGATTATCAAGAGTCAGATACTTATGTAAGAGGAAAGTATATAGCAATCCAGACCTTCCTAAAGAAGGAAGAAAGGTCTCAGATACACAACCTAACCTTACACCTTAAAGAGCTGAAAAAAAGAACAGCAAATAAAACTCCAACCGTCAGAAGACAGGAAATAATAAAGAATAGAACAGAAATCAATGTTATCGAAACCAAAAAAACAGAAGAGATCAATGAAACCAGAAGCTGGTTCTTTGAAAGAATTAACAAAATTGATAAACCACTAGCCAGTTTGATCAGAAGGAAAAAGGAAAGGGCCCAAATAAATAAAATCAAGAATGAAAGAGGAGAGATCACAACCAACATAGCAGAAATAAAAAAACATTAATAAGAGAATATTATGAGCAACTATATGCCAATAAAATGGACAATCTGGAAGAAATGGACAAGTTCCTAGAAACATATAAACTACTAAAACTGAAACAGGAAGAAATAGAAAATTTGAACAGACCCATAACCAGTAAAGAAATCAAATTAGTAATAAAAAAATCTTCCTAAAAACAAAAGTCCTGGGCCAGATGGCTTTCCAAGGGAATTCTACCAAAAATTTAAGGTAGAGTTAACACCTATTCTTGAAGTTGTTCCAAAAACAGAAATGGAAGGAAAACTTCCAACCTTTTTCTATGAAGCTAGCATTACCTGGATTCCAAAACCAGACAAAGACCCACTAAAAAGAACTACAGACCAATTTCCCTGATGAACATTGATGCAAAAAACCTCAACAAGATATTTGCCAACTGAATCCAACAATACATTAAAAAAATCATTCACTACAACCAAGTAGGATTTATAACTGGGATGCAGGGCTGGTCCAATATCCTCAAACCAATCAATGTGATCCATCACATCAATAAAAGAAAGGACATGACCACATAATCCTCTCAATGGATGCAGAAAAAGCATTTGACCAAATACAGCATCCTATCTTGATAAAAACCCTCAAGAAAGTAGGGATAGAGGGATCATACCTTGAGATCATAAAAGTCATATATAAAAGACCCAATGCTAATATCATTCTCAATGAATTAAAAATGAGAGCTTTCCCGCTAAGGCCAGAAACAAGACAGGAATGTCTATTCTCACCACTGTTATTCAACATAGTATTGGGAGTCTTAGCCTCAGCAATCAGACAATACAAAGAAATAAAAGGCATCCAAATTGGCTGGAAGGAGGTCAAACTTTCACTCTTTGCAGATGACATGACACGCTCTATGGAAAACCCAAAAGATTCCACCAAAAAACTGCCAGAACTGATCCATGAATTCAGCAAAGTCACAGGATATAAAATCAATGCACAGAAATTGGTTGCATTCCTATACAACAACAATGAAGCAACAGAAAGAGAAATCAAGGAACTGATCCCATATACAATTGCACCAAAACCTATAAAAAAATACCTAAGGAATAAATCTAACCAAAGAGTTGAAAAATCTATACACTGGAAACTATAGAAAGCTTATGAAAGAACTTGAAGAAGACACAAAAAATAAAAAAATATTCCATGTTCCTGGATAGGAAGAACAAATATTGTTAAAATGTCAATATTATCCGAAGCAATCTACATATTCAATGCCATCCCTAACAAAATAACACCAGCATTCTTCACAGAGCTAGAACAAACAATCCTAAAATTTGTATGGAATCAGAAAAGACCTCATAGAGCCAAAGCCATCTTGAAAAAGAAAACCAAAGCAGGAAGCATCACAATCCTGGACTTAAAGCCATATTACAAAGCTGTAATCATCAAGATGGTATGGTACTGGCACAAAAACAGACACTCAGATTCATGGAACTGAATAGAGAGGCCAGAAACGGACCTACAAATGTATGGCCAACTAATCTTTGACAATGCAGGAAAAGAATATCCAATGGAATAAAGACAGTCTCTTCAGCAAATTGTGCCGGGAAAACTGGACAGGGACATGCAGAAAAATGAACCTGAACCAATTTCTTACACCATACACAAAAACAAACTAAAAATGGATGCGAGACCTAAATGTAAGACAGGAAGCCATCAAAATCTTTGAGGAGAAAGCAAGCAAAAATCTCTTTGACCTTGGTAGCAGCAACTTTTTACTCAACACGTCTCTGGATGCAAAGGAAACAAAAGCAAAAATGAACTACTGGGACCTCATTAAAATAAAAAGCTTCTGCACATTGAAGGAAACAATCAGCAAAACTAAAAGGCAATTGATGGAACGGGAGAAGATATTTGCAAATGACATATGAGATAAAGGGTTAGTATCCAAAATCTATAAAGAACTTACCAAACTCAACACCCAAAAAACAAAGAATCCAGTAAAGAAATGGGCAAAAGACATGAATAGACACTTCCCCAAAGAAGACATCCAGAGGGCCAAATAACACATGAAAAAATGCTCAGCCTCACTCATCATCAGAGAAATACAAATCAAAACCACAATGATATTCCACCTCACACCTATCCAGAATGGCTAACATTAACAACTCAGGCAACAACAGATGTTGGCAAGGATGTGGAGAAAGAGGATCTCTTTGGCACTGCTGGTGGGAATGCGAACTGGTGCAGCCATGGTAAACAGTATGGAGATTCATCAAAAAATTAAAAATAGAACTACCCTGTGACCCAGCAACTGTACTACTAGGTATTTACCTAAGGGATACAGGTGTGCTGTTTGGAAGGGGCACATGCACCCCAGTGTTTATAGCAGCACTATCAACAATAGTCAAAGTATGGNTAAAATTAGTCAGAGAAAGACAAGTATCAAATGACTTCACTCATATGAGGACATTAAGATATAAAACAGATGAACATAAGGGAAGGGAAGCAAAAATAACATAAAAACAAGGAGGGGACAAAATATAAGAGACTCCTAAATATGGAGAACTGAGGGTTACTGGAGAGGTGGAGGGAGAGATGATGGGCTAAATGGGTAAGGGGCATTAAGGAATCTACTCCTGAAGTCATTGTTGCACTATATGCTAACTAACTTGGATGTAAATTAAAAAAAATAAAAAATAAAGTCAGAAATGAGATATAAGGTGTAGAACACCAGAAATAAACAGAAAGTACAACATGAGGTGGTAAAAATGAGTTCAAATATATCAGTAATAATAATAAATGTAATTCATAGTTAAAAGAAAAAAAAAGTCAGATATTTAACCAACTGAGCCTATATACCCCCCCGTCCCTCCCCCACCAATTTGGTTCTTTTGTAGATCTTCCTTTTCTTTCTTCAGTATGTTCATGTTTGTTTTCTTTTAAATCCTTGAAACTTATTTACTGTTCTAAAGTCCTTATTTGCTAATTCCATCATCTCTGGCATATATGGATCTGCTTTAATTGATTTTTCTTTCGGTCATGGATCATATTCTCTTGCATCTTTTAATATCTAGTAAATTTGATTCTTTTAAAATAATTTTTAAGTTTATTTATTTATTTTGAGAGAGAGAGAGAGACAGAGAACGTGAACAAGGGAGGGGCAGAGAAAGAGAGGGAGAGAGACAGAATCCCAAGCAGGCTCCATGCTGTCAGTGAGGAGCCCAAAGCTGGGCTTTAACTCATGAACTGTGAGATCACGACCTGAGTTCAAACCAAGAGTCAGACACTTAAATGACTGAGTCACCCAGGTACCCCAAATTTGATTCTTTCTTCTAATTAAATTTTTTTTTTTAATTTTAGAGAGAGAGAGCAGGTGGGGAGAGGGAGGGAGGCAGGGAAAGGGGGAAAAAGAGAGTGAGAGAGAGACACACACACACAGACAGAGAGACAGAATCTTCGGAGGCTCCATGTTCAGTGCAAAGCCCGATGCAGGGTTCTATCCTATGACCCTGGGATCATGACCTGAGCTGAAATCAAGAGTCAGATGGTCTATCAATGAGCCACATAGGTGTCCTGAAAATTTTATTCTTGACATAGTAAATACTATGTTGTTAAATATTGTTTTTTATTTCCTTCCTAGGAAGAGTAGATTTTTTTTTCAGGCAGGCAAATAAGTTACCTGTGGAATAGCTTGATATTTCTGAAGCTTGTTTTAAAGCTGTGTTAGGTTAATTCTAAAGTAGTCTTATTCTAGGACTAATTTAACCCTGGAACCAACATATGATCCTTCTGTAGTCTCCTGAATGCCCGAGATGATCCATGAATCATCAACTGTGAGCAGCCTCAACCTTGGCTAGGCACAACTTGAATGTGTCCTAGCCCTATGTGATCTCTGGGAATCAAATCGTTCAACTGATCTCCTCTGTCATTCTCTACCCAGTATTATAGAATGTCACCATATGGTTATATGGTTTAGTATTCAGTAACAGATTGAAGGGGAGACCTGTGTCGATTTTTGGAATTCTTTCTTTGCATCTCCATGTTGTCTGGTACTCTGTCCTGAAATTCATGCCACATCAGCTCTTTGAACTCTGATTTCTGTCATCTCAACTCAGAGTCTGTGGTGCCTTGCTTAAGTTCTCTCCCCCTGCACTGCAATATAGTAAGTGTCTTCAGGCAGAAAGCTTGGGAGGTTATGTGGCTAATTTCAATGTTATTTTTTCTCTCAAGTTTCACACTCCTGTTATTGCCTGTTGTACAATGTCTGAAAACAGTTGTTTCATATACTTAGACCAGTCTTACAGTTGTTTATGCAGGAGGGTAAGTGTCATACCGAGTAATTTATCATGGCCAAAAGGAGAACCCCTTAATTTTATTGCTTAAATTATATCCTACAAGATTAAAGCCTATCATGGGTCATACTACAAAGAAATTGAAAAGTTGTTGAAATCTGCCTTTCTCTATTTCCTAAGCAGAAAGATACTAACAATAGAGAGAGGAAGATTTATTTTTAGTATCTGTATACTTTCAAATACAGTAAAGCATTTTAATGTAACAAAGACTCTTTATGTGTTTTACATTTTGAAGTAACAAGCTGCAGTAATTAATCACTATTTATTGGATATAATGATGATAACCTCTTTAGTTCACAAATTCTTTGGCTAAGATATACTGTGTTATAGGAAATGCACCCAAGAAGCCTTATCTGTCCATGAATTTCATTTAGATGACCAGATTCTAAAATTCAAACTGAAGACTGATGCCAGGTTTTGGGACATTTGGGGTAAAAAGTGGAGTTTTATTTTGTATGCAAGAGGGACATGAACTGTTATACCCAGAAGGTAAACTGTGGCTGACTGTTTTTAAGAAAAGTTACTACAATATTTCCCATTCCACATATTCTTCTAGAAACTTGTTGTTTCCCTACCAAGAAGTGGAGTTTATCTTCTGTCTCCTTGAACTTGGACAACAGGACTTTGTGACTGCCTCAGTAACAAAAATATGGCACAAGTTGTATCATGTTATTTCTGAGGTTAGGCCAGAAAAGATAACAAAGCTCCTACTTGGCTTACTCTTGGGACTCACACTTTGGGGCCCTGTGCTACCATATAAGAAGTACACCTAACCTACAGTCACTATGCTGAAGAGACCATATGGAGAGACCACATAGAAACTGAGGTGCATGAGGAGCTCTAGCTGTTCTGGCCCCCGGCGTTCAAGTCTTTCTGTTCCAAGACCAGAAATGTCAGTGGGGAAGCCCGTGAGGTGACTCTGGCACTGATCTGACTGCAATTACATGGGAGACTCTCAAGTGAGAAGTGGCAAGCTAAGTCCATCCAATCCCCAGAGTGCTAAAAGACAATTAAAATAAGCTCTTTTTTTGTGGCATTAAGTTTTAGGTAGTTTGTTTTATAGCATTAGATTAGTGGAACACTGAATGTGGGATGCCTGTGGGACAATGAAAAGATGTCAAAGCAGGCAAGAGAGTGTATGTGTACACAGAAGAAAGGCCCAATGTTGGGGATACTAATTAATGATTTGTTGGTAAGTGAAACCATGGCACTGGTGGAGACTGTGAATAAGATTAAGAATTAAGAGAATAAAGAATAAGAAAAAATAGCCTAGTATAGAAATCTAAGGAACTTAAGTATTTAAATGTGGGGGTGGAGAAAGAAGAACCTAGGAATTGCCAGAGAGGCAGAAGGAAAACCAGGACAATGTTAAGACAAGGGTAACTAGGGAAGAGAGTGTTTCAACACAAAGGGAGCTGTCAATTGTGATGAAACTGCCAACAGGTTTTAAGAAATAAAAATGTCCATTTTGGATTCAGCAGCATAGACATCTTTGGTGATTTGGGCAAGTGTAGTCTGTATAAAGTACAGGGGAGAGGAAAGAAGGAAAAGTCCAAATGTTCTGGGTGAGAGATTAGGAAATATAGATACTAAATATGAAAAATTCTTTTAATAAGTTGGATGTGAAGGTAAAGAAAGGCAAAAGTTATAAAAAATGGAAATTAGATAAAATGTACTATACTTAAAGTAATTTCTTTGTGCTTAGTCTTGGAAGATACACTTTTTTTTTTTTTTAATAGTTTATTGTCAAATTAGTTTCCACATAACACTCAGTGCTCATCCCCACAAGTGTCCTCCTCCATGCCCATCCCCCCCTCCCCCCACATCCATCAGTCCTCAGTTTTTGTCAGCATTCAAGAGTCTCTCATGGTTTGCTTCTCTCCCTTTCCCCCACCATTTCTGTCCTGGAAGATACACTTTTCTGGTGTTTAATTTTAATTTTTAATTTAATTCAAATGTTTTTATTAAGTGAACTCTATGCCCAACATGAGGCTCAAACTCATGACCCTGAGATCAAAAGTCACATGCTCTATTGACTGAGCTGGCTAGGCACCTCTTAGAAGATACATTTTCATGGAATCTACAATTAAGACTTCAAAAAATTTGTCTAGGGACTTAAAAGCTTAATTCAACATAAACATGTCTCTTCCACTACCTGAAAGACAGTAATATACTATCACTAGGCTTTCTTAAGCAATTCTATGGCAAAAAAATAAATTACTGTGTTGCTGCTTGAAGGGCTTAAGGAATTTTTAAAAAATTATAACCCTTCTATTTATTTATTTTTAAATGTTTATTTATTTGTTTTGTTTTGTTTTTTTAAATGTTTTATTTATTTCTAGGAGACAGAGAGAGAGACAGCGTGAGCAGGGGAGGGTCAGAGAGAGAGGGAGTCACAGACTGAAACAGGCTCCAGGCTCTGAGCTGGCAGTCAGCACAGAGCCCGACGCGGGGCCGAACCCACGAACCGCGAGATCATGACCTAAGCAAAAGTCGGACGCTTAACCGACTAAGCCACCCAGGCGCCCCTTATTTATTTGTTTTGAGTGAGAGAGCAAGGAAGGGGAAGGGAGAGGGGGAGAGAGGAGAATCCCAAGCAGGCTCACTGTCAGTGCGAGCCCAATGTGGGGCTTGATCTCAGGAACCATGAAATCATGACCTGAGCAGATATCAAGAATCTGATGCTTAACTGACTGAGGCACCCAGGTGCCCCAGGCTTAAGGAATTTCCAAACTAAGCAGATAGTTGAGGGCATACTGCAGAATGGTGAGAAATTATGGAAAAAACATAGGATATTTTTCACATTAATAAAACTCAACTCATTAAATTGGTTTGACATTTGGCTTGAGCTAAATGTAGCCTAGGACTCTCAACTACACTTACCCGTTGTTGGTGAACAATGTTTTTGTGCTCACGTGCCACACGTGTAGCCCATTTTCGAGCCTCCTTGTTTAGACTGTGCTCCTCTGTGGTTCCAGTTTCTGATTCTAATTGTCGGCTCTACAACATAAGAGAAAATAGAGACCAAATACTGTTACCCATATTGAAATCACTATTGTTTATAGATGGACCAGAGGGCCTTCATTTAATCAGCACCCTAATAAGTTATGCTCCATTACTGTGGGAAGCAATGTCTCATGTCAGAACATTAGCAGAAAACTAAGAGGACATATCAAACCATAAATGACCACAGGTTTGTTTTAGTTTTGTCTTACACTGCTTAATAGCAAAGCTTCATCTCTAATACTGTGGATCGAGCCATTCTGGGTGTGAATAAAAGCTAGCTAAGCAAAGAAATAAAGTATTCATGCCAATCTACTATGACATTAAAGTAGTTGCAAAGCTAAAATGGAAACTGAATAGTTTCAATGGATTTTTTCTATAAAAAAAAGAATCAATGGATAGAAGTGAAAAGAACAAGACAATACAACAGTAGCAACAGAACCTTTCTGTCCATGAAAATACTGGGTTTACTTTAGTTTCAGGTTCATAACCAATTCATCAAAAACCCTCAAACTAGTTTTTGCCCTTCTTCTGGACTTTTGTGTCATAGGAAATATAGGGGTGCTAGATTGAATGATCAGTATGGATTTCTTCTAGCCCTAAAATACTATTAGTCTGTTTCACAAAGAACACACTGCAAAATCTAAATTAACAATAGTAATAGTTTAACCCCTAGTGAACAAAGTATTGTGAAAAGTGCTTCTTGTAACTTTTACAACGACCTTATGAGATGGGTCATATAGCCCACCTTATAAAAAAGAAAATTGAGGCTCAGAGAGATTAAGTAAATTCCTGGTGTCTACCAGATATTAATTGTTATGACTTTGATTATACAAGTCTGATTCCAGAATCAGAACTCTTAACCAATAAACTATTTTAACTTTCCCTAAATTCTTAAGAACCCATGGAAAAAAATGTAAAAATTGGGAAAGCAAACTATTTTTTAAATATGAATTATCCAAAGAGGATTTTAATAGAAGCAGCAAAATTTACAGTGGGAATATTTTAGAATACGGACTTTTGTAAGGCCACATAGCTCAAAACTGGTAAAATAGAATTTGATAAATTGGACTAAAAACTTAAGATTTCTGTTGGGAGGATTATAGGCAAGGTTGAAAAACTTTTACTCTATACAGACATTTCAGCTAATGCTAGATTACACAGTGATAAATGCACTGAAATAGAGAAAAAGAATCAAAATCAAAATCTAACCAACTTCACAATTACATTTTATATTCTGATTCATTCTTTGGGCTATTAGGAATCTGAGGAATCATCTTTATTATTATATTTTGCTTTGTAAAAGGATCTAGGCATTTAAATTTTAATCCATCCTCAGAAATCAGGGTTAAAATGTTAACCTCTGGATGCAGATTGCAAATGCAGTCTACAAGTCAGAGGAGTCAGATGTATAAATGGAATGCTGGAAATGTGTATTTTGAAGAGCTCAGGTTTGGGTTTTTAAGTCAGAGAGACTTAGTTTTAATCCTCTCTATGCTATTTGTTAGCTCTATGATCTTGGGCATGTTATTAATCTGAGTCTTACTTACATCTGAATATAGGTAACAATGCCTATTTCATAGGGGTTATTAAGATAAAATGAGTTCATATTACAAACATTCTCTTAATACATATATATTAAGTACCCTGTAAAAGGTAATTGTTAATGGTAAAGACTCAGGTGAAAATTACTTAAAACAAAATCTTATTACTGTTAACAAAAAATTCCAAATAACTTCTAGGTTCTTGCTAGCCCAAAACGTGAATCAGAAGTGAGTCTGAAGATATGCTGAAAGATTAAGGCAGATCTCAAAGTGAATGAACTTACAGGGAATAGATCAGAAGAGGAAGGAGACAGGTGATGGAGAAATTTGATTTTCATTACTAAGCAACATTTTAGGAATAAGTAAATGGGCTTAAATGTGCTAGCTGCACATAAGGCAATAGCCCTAATTGCCCACACATAGTTTGTACCTTTTAATGGAATATTTCCTGTGCTTAAGAGCTGGGGAAGTAAAGATGGTTTTCTTCCCCCCTTTCTCTTTGGGTTTACTATTACTCAGACAGGAGTGCCCAGTGATCAGGACAGACAACAAATGCCACTGACTGGGAGATATGAGTTTATAGTTCAAATTCAAGTTAATTTATTTTTTTCATGAATTCTACAATCAAGCCATAGAAAGACAAATGGCAGCAACCTGTAACTCAGGTCTAGGCAAATGAGAATTGCATACACAACAAACACATTCCAGGGTGTTAAACAATATACAGAGAAATGTTCTAATGCCACCACTATCATCCAAGATGGATATATATCAGGATCCAGTGTCGATTAGATGGTGGTGGTAGCAGTGGTTGATTCTACTGCTAGTAACTGCTTCTTTTGGAAATGTTAATTTTTAGTTCATTCTTTTAACATTTTTCCTTTACCTCTTAAAAACACAGTTGAAACATACAGATTAACATATATAAGCTATTAAACACAAATATTTCAAGAACATTATTATCTTCCTGAAGCAGAATATGAGAACTTAAAAATAATGTGTCAAATAGCACTGTAGCCTAGCTCTGAAAAAGTTCACTTATTGAACTTGATTATTTTTAAAGAGACATAATGTCAAAATTTTCAGAATAATGGCACAAAAATAATTCAAATAAATTATAAACTGAAGAGAAATGCTGTAAAAGGACTTTCCTATCAATTTTAAATATAGGATAGGTAGTTTTTCATTTGTCACTTGTCAGATTGGATATTTGATAAGTTAGGTCAAGTAAATGTGGTTCCTGAAATCTTCAGAAACATCAGATTTTAGAAATCATATAAGTTTTAGTAAAAAAAAAATTACAAAAGCAGATGATGGGTCTTTCCCTGGAAAATAAATGTAAATCTAAACACATGCTTATGCTGTTCCCTCGGATAATACAGCTTCCTTCTTGTTTTTGTATCATTCTTCAAATCTCAGTTCATCTGTGAAACCTTCCCTGACTTCGCATAAAGACTCAGAGGGTCCTTTATTTTTAACATATTTCCATTTAATTTATTCATTTGCTAGACATTTATTTACCTATTTTTTTTTGAGAGAAAGAAAATGTGCATGCATGTGCAATCAGAAGGACAGAGGGAGAAGGAAAGAGAATCTCAAGCAGGCTCCATGCTCAGCACAGAGGCCAACACCAGGCTCAGTCTCACAACTGAGGGATCATGACCTGAGATGAAACCAAATTTGGATGATTAACTGACTGAGCCACCCAGGTGCCCTTATTCATTTGTCAGACATTTATTGAGTGCTACTTTCAGGCAAATACCACATTATACTGTGACTGCTGGCATGTATGTTTCCCATTTGTCTTTAGGTAATTTGAGGACTTGAACCCTCAGTTAAGTTTGGCTAAACAAATAAGACCAAATACCCTTATTCTAAAGTGAGGCCACCAGATTATTAGAATGATGCTTACAGAGATTATCAGAAATGAACATACATTAGAATCCATTCCTAACTGATAAAGGAAAGATTATTTTGTATAGGGAAGAACAGAATGAACAGAGGAGAAAGAAAACTAATTTATTAAGGGGTCATGTATTTTAATATAGGTTCTCAAAGTGGACTTGAGGATTGAGACCCTTCTCTCACTTGTACAATAAAGGCTTCTTTTTTCTTTATTTTATTAAAAAAATTTTAAAGGTTTATTTTTGAGAAAGAAAGAAAGAAAGCGCACATGTATGTGGGGAAGGACAGAGAAAGAGACACACAGAATCTGAAGCAGGCTCCAGGCTCTGAGCTGTCAGCACAGAGCCCAACATGGGGCTTGAACCCATGAGCCATGAGATCATGACCTGAGCCAAAGTCGGACACCCAACCAACTGAGCCACCCAAGTGCTCTTCTTTAAATGCCCACTACAAAGTCCATTCAAAATGGATAACTGAGGAAGGAAATTTTTTTGGATCTCCAAATTAAAGGATTTTTAAAACTTTTATTCTATGAAATGTATTTGTTCCTTAAAAAGTAGCCATTGTGCTGACAAAAACTGAGGACTGATGGATGTGGGGGGGAAGGGGGTAATGGGCATGGAGGAGGGCACTTTGGGGATGAGCACTGAGTGTTATGTGGAAACTAATTTGACAATAAACTATTTGTAAAAAAAAAAAAAAAGTAGCCATTGAAATCTGAAGTTCATTTATTCTTCAAATACATTTACATTGTGTGTTTATTCCCCAAAGGGACCGGGCTGTGTCACCCTGACTAGCATATTTCACATCCTCCCCAGGCCTTAGCTTCCTCACCTAAAAATCAAGACATCTGAAGATGAGATGCAATCTCAGATTCTTACTACTGCTGTAATTAATTTTAAGATAACAGACTGACTCATGCCTTATCTGTAAGCAGTGAGGACACTGTATTTCTCTGGGTAAGAGACTCAGAAATTTGCTATTCTACTGCTGTTGCTCTGAGCACCAAATGTCTTGTTAGCATCATTTGAAAGCCAAGCCAAACCCAAAAGTAGAAGGACCTCTATAAAAATTTTAAAAATATATGGGGTGCCTGGGTGGCTCAGTCAGTTAAGCATCCAACTCTTGATTTTGGCTTAGGTCATGATCCCACAGTTTGTGAGATCCAGCCTGGCACTGGACTGTGCTGGCAGAGCCTGCTTGGAATTCTTTCTCCCCCTCTCTGCCCCTCTCTTGCTTGCTCTCTCTCAAAATAAATAAATTTTAAAAAATTTAAAAAACATTCTTAAAACATAATTGGAATTTCAAATTCATGACAGGACGTAATTCTTGGAGGTATTGGGGATGAGCAATATAAAAACTAGTTGGGGAGCCTGGGTGGCTCGGTCGGTTAAGTGTCCAACTTCGGCTCAGGTCATGATCTCACGTCTTGTGGGTTCATGCCCTGCATTGGGCTCTGTGCTGACAGCTCAGAGCCTGGAGCCTGCTTCAGATTCTGTGTCTCGCTCTCTCTGTCCCTCCCCTGCTTGCACTTCCTCTCTGTCTCTCTCTCAAAAATAAATAAACTTAAAAAAAATTTTTTTAAACTATTTGATGGGAGGTGCAGGATGTCAAATCTCTGAGATGGTCAGGAACTGTAGATATTGAAAATATTATATATCCACCACATAATGAGAAAACAAGTTTAAATTCAAGTCTGTATAAGTTTTATTTACATAGAGCTCTATATCCACATTGACATTAAGTACGTTCCTGCAGAGAAATGTTTAGAAGGCTACTAACAAAATGCTATTAGTGGTTACCTTTGAGTAGTGACAGTTCAGGTGATAACTTCCTATTTTATGGTTTTTTATAATAAGAAAACCATAAAGCTATGTTGATTTTTAAAAGAGTATCATTTATTTCACAATTTAAGCTCTCTGCTAACTGCTTTACCTATATTATTTCATTTAATTCTCAAAATAATCCTAACAGATTCTCAATTTATAGGTATGGAATTCTAGGCTTAGAAATGGTATGTGTCTTTCCTAAAGTCAGTAAGTGGCAAATTTAAAACTTATATTGAGATCTCTTTGACTTCAGATTTATTGCTATTTTATGACCTAATATGTCTTATGTCCCAATAATTGTTCTGTTTAGTTAATGCTAATATTGACAAAATAGACAGTGATAGTAATACTGAAAAAGGCATCGCTAAAATACAAATTTCCTTTTTTTTTTTAAATTTTTTAAATGTTTTATTTATTTCTAGGAGAGAGAGAGAGACAGCATGAGTAGGGGAGGGTCAGAGAGAGAGGGAGTCACAGATTGAAACAGGGTCCAGGCTCTGGGCCGGCAGTCAGCACAGAGCCCGTNTAAAGCCCGATGTGGGGCTTGAACTTATGAGCTGTGAGATCATGACCTGAGCTGAAACCAAGAGTCTGATACTTAACTGACTGAGCCACACAGGTGCCCCTGATTTCATTTTGTTTTTAGAAAAACAAAAGCCAAACTGTTTTGAATGAGTTTCAGAAGACTTTCAGAGACTAGCAATATTAACTTTTTAAAAAATTATTATTTTTATTTAAATCCAAGTTAGTTAACATATAGCGTAATAATGGTTTCAGGAGTAGAATTTAGTGATTCATCAGTAAGATATAGCACCTAGTGCTCATCCCAACAAGTACCTTTCTTAATGCCCATCACCCATTTAGCCCATCGCCTCACCCCAAAACCCCTCCAAGCAACCTTCAGTTTGTTCTTTGTGTTTAAGAGTCTCTTATGGCTTGCCTCCCTCCTCTATTTTTCTTATTTTTCCTTCTCTTCCCCTATGTTCATCTGTTTTGTTTCTTAAATTTCACATTAGAGAAATCATATTTGTCTTTCTCTGACGGACTTATTTCACTTAGTATTTTACATTCTAGTTCCATCCACGTTGTTGCAAATGGCAAGATTTCATTCTTTTTGATCGCTAATATTCCATATGTATGTATATCTATACACATCATACCTTCTTTATCCATGTATACACGGATGGACATGTGGGCTCTTTCCATAATTTGGTTATTGTTGATGGTGCTGCTATAAATACTTGTGCCCCTTCAAATCAGCATTTTTGTATCCTTTGGATAAATATCTTGTAGTGCAAAATTGCTGGGTCATAAGGTAGCTCTATTTTAATTTTTTGAGGAACCTCCATACTGTTCTCAGAGGCCTACACCAAGGGCTCCCCTTTCTCTGCATACTCACCAACATCTGTTGTTTCCTGTGTTGTTAATTTTAGTCATTCTGACAGGTGTGAGGTACTATCTCACTGTGGTTTTGATTTGCATTTCCCTGATGATGAGTGATGTCGAGCATCTCTTCATGTGTCAGTCATTCATATGACTTCTTTGGAAATGTGCCTGTTCATGCCTTATGCCCATTTCTGCCCTGGATTATTTGTTTTTTGGGTTTTGAGTTTGATAAGTTCTTTATAGATTTTGGATACTAACCTTTATATGATATGTCATTTGCAAATATCTCTCCCATTCCATTGGTTGCCTTTTAGTTTTGTTGATGGTTTCCTTTGCTGTGCAGAAGCTTTTTACCTTGATGAGGTCCCAGTAGTTCATTTTGCTTTTGTTTCCCTTGCCTCCAGAGACGTGACTAGTAAGCAGCTGCTGGAGCCGAGGTCAAAGAGGTTTTTGCCTGTTTTCTCTTCTAGGATTTTGATGGTTTCCTGTCTTTCATCCATTTTGAGTTTATTTTTGTGTATGGTATAAGAAATTGGTCCAGGTTCATTCTTCTGCAGGTCACTGTCCAGTTTTCCCAATACCATTTGTTGTCTTTTTTCCATTGGATATTCTTTCCTGCTTTGTCAAAGATTAGCTGGCCATACATTTGTGGGTCAATTTCTGGGTTCTCTATTCTGTTCTATTGATCTATGTGTCTGTTTTGTGCCAGTATCATACTGTCTTGATAATTATAGCTTTGTTAGACAGCTTCAGTCTGGTATTGTGATGCTGCCAGCTTTGGTTTTCTTTTTCTCTTCTTTTCTTTTCTTTTAGTGTTTATTTTTTTGAGAAAGAGGGAGAGGCAGACTGCAAGCAGGGGAGGGGCAGAGAGAGGGGAAGAGATGGAATCTGAAACAGGCTCCAGGCTCTGAGCTGTGTTCACAGAGCCCAATGTGGAGTTCGAACCCGTGAACTGTGAGACCCATGACCTGAGCTGAAGTCAGATGCTTAACTAACTGAGCCACCCAAGGTGCCTCTTTTTCCTTTTTTTAAAAAATTTTTAAAAAAAGTTTTTAGCAGTTAGAGAAAGAGTGTGAGTGGGGGAGGGGCTGAGAGAGAGGGAGACACAGAATACAAAGCAGGCTCTGAGCTGTCAGCACAGAGCTCAACATGGGGCTCAAACCCATGAACCATATGATCACGACCTGAGCTAAAGTTAGACGCTTAACTAACTGAGCCGCCAGGCACCCCTGGTTTTCATTTTCAACATTACTGTGGCTAGTCAGGGTCTTTTCTGGTTCATACAAATTCTGAATTGTTTGTTCTAGCTCTGTGAAGAATACTGGTGTTATTTTGATAAGGATTGCACTGAATGTATAGATTGCTTTGGGTAGTGTAGACATTTTAACAGTATTTGTTCTTCTAATCCATTAGCATGGAATGTTTTTCCATTTCTTTGCGTCTTCCTTAATTTCTTTCATTAGCTTTCTATAGTTTTCAGCACACAGATCTTTTACCTCTTCAGTCAGGTTTATTCCTAGGTATTTTATGGTTTTTGGTGCAAGTGTAAATGGGACTGATTCCTTGATTTCTCTTTCTGCTGCTTCATTATTGTACAGAAATGCAACTAATTTTTGCACATTAAGTTCTCAGTTTTTACAGAATATTAAAACGGTCTTTTCAAACTTATAAAGTTATTAAATAATTTTAAAGAACTACACCACAGAAATTAACATTCTTGATATATTAGTCTTTAAGTCATCTATTTTGTCCTTAGTCATCCTCTCAAGATATGATTTCAGTTCACTTTAAGATTAACATAAGGACGTAGGAATGTTCAGAAAGTTATCAGAGCGTGTGAAGGGCATCAGAGCATCGGAGCATCAGAAGGGCAAAGTGAGTAGGGAGTGTTTCACATAAGAAACACTGTCATTTCTTTTCAACTCTGTTACCAAAATATAACCATTCAAAAGAGAGAAAAAGAGATGGTCATATGTGATTAATGAAAACCAAGAACACAGTAAAATACGGCATTTCAAATCAATTTCAAAAAGTGATAATGCTAGGCTTGAGAAGCCAATGTCATGTGCCAGGAACAATTTAGTTATTAACCCTCATTCAAGGGATTTGTACTACTTGTGTTTTTCAGTTTATTGGTATATATTATCGTGTTAAATATTTAATCCATTTTAAATTTTTATTAAGTTTAATAATATACTGTTCTTTCAAGAAAGTTAATTTTCACTTGTTCTGAAAAGGGCCTCTTCAAATAAAAAGTGTCTGGATTTTTATAGCTTATTTATAGTACTCATGTTTATATAGGTTCACAATCCCATAATTTTGAAATTCAGAGTACTTGGAAAATCACAGGGTTTTTTTTTTAGTGAAGTTTGGAGTCACAGCTCACTTATGTCAAAATCTGACTTGAACCGAAGAGAGGTTATTTATTTATAAGGTTATTTATTTATAATAAGAAGAGAGTTCTTATTTATTTCACTTAGTATGACTATTCAGATGTTTTACTGCAAAAATACTGTGATTAGGGAGTCCTTCCCCATAACTTGCTTAGGGTGTTATATATGAATCACTCTTCTAAAACATGAAATTTTAATTTGATTAATTAATTATTTATTTATAAAGATTTTACTTTTGGGGTGCCTGGGTGGCTCAGTTGTTTAAGCATCCAACTTTGGCTCAGGTCATGATTTCTGGTTTGTGGGTTTGAGCCCTGTGTCAGGCTCTGTGCTGACAGCTCAGAGTCTGGAGTCAGCTTCGGATTCTGTGTCTACTTCTCTATCTTTCTCTCAAAAATAAATACACATAAAAAAAAAGATTGTATTTTTAAGTAATCTCTACATTCAATGTAGGCTCAAACTTACAGCCCACAGATTAACAGTCTCCTGTTCTACCAACTGAGCCTACCAGGCATCTATGTTATTTATTTATACATTTATTTTTAGGATTTTATTTTTTAAAAACATGGAACACCTCATGAATTTGTGTGTCATCCTTGCACAGGGACCATGTTAAACTTCTCTGTACTGTCCCAATTTTAGTATATGTACTGCTGAAGTAAGAACTGAAAAATTCTGATTTTTGAAACACACCTGACCTCAAGGCTTTTGATGAGAGATTGTGTACCTCTAAGTCACATCTTTTAAATATATCACACAACTTGGAAAGAAGTGGAGCAGTGCTCCTTATAACTATACTTGGATGGCAGCACTTGTGCTTAGAAGAGATGCAGGAACTCATCTGGGGAGCTGGGTTGAGCATGCACAGTGTCTGAGGAAAGTATATACTGGAGGTATTAGAATACCAAAGGTAAATCTAAGAGAAAATCAGGCCATTCAGTAATGACATGACAGCAAAATGAAAACCAATAAAAACCCCTGTATCTGACATTCTAGACAGATCTAGTGGCATGACTGGTTGGAACAGCCACATGAGAATATGCCTTTATTTTGGTAAGTCTCACAGAGAATCTGCTTTAAGAGCTATAATCTCAGGCTAAGTAAAAAAGTGAACTTTATAGGCTCCTTTGTGTCAGTTACCAAGGCATCTATGGAAAGCTCTTGATACCTGTGGATGGTCAAAGAAAGCACCAAACCAGAGAAAGCACAGACTCATTATATATAGATGGTAGGTTTTCTACAAAGAGCAAATAAGCCCTTTTTGAAAGTCGGAAGAATTTAGGACAGCCCTCTCTGAAGAGTTGACTGCCAGCATGGCTGTTTCTGGAGAGCAACACTCAGGTCTGTAATCTGAGCCTTTCATTTTTGGATACTGTAGTCAGTATACGTGAGGGAGGATGGTACCTATTTACCCACGAGGAGGATTTTTCACAAATTCTCTATCACTGTGCTTTCATGCTGATGTGTCAATGCTATAGCACTGTATATATGCAATGTAAGCTTTCCACAGCAGACAAAGCCACTCATTAACAATGAGAATGTTCAGGTAATTTCCCTGTAGGGTATATTGGTCCCATATAGTCTTTTATAGATAAGGATAATTTTTGGTATTTATATGTTCTCGGTTTTATTGAGAAATAATTGACATATATCACTGTATAAGTTTAAGGTATATAGCATGTTGGTTTGATTTACATATATTGCACATATTTTTAATAGATGCAAAAAATGCCACACTTAAGTGACAGTTTAATGTGCAAACGTCCTAAATTACAGCAAATGGCTATTTTACTTACTATAACTTTCTTTTATTTATTTATTTATTTATTTATTTATTTAATGTTTGTTGATTTTTGAGAGAGCACAAGTTGAGGGGGGTAGGAGGGGGACAGAGGATCTGAAGCAGGCTCTGAGCTGACAGGCTGACAGTAGTAAGCCCAATGTGTGGCTTGAACTCATAAACTGCAAGATCACAACCTGAGCTGAAGTTGGATACTCAGCCAACTGAGCCACCCAGGTGCCCCTTACTGTAACTTTTAATTTTTAGACAGTAGAATTAAATATCACAAGTAGTGGCTAAAATAACAGGAAAAGATCATATATCAGAAATTTGTTAGCTTTTTAAAAAAATATCTGTGACATTGATAAAAATGTCAGTTTGTGATATCTGTGAAGATATTATTTGCAGTTCAGGAAAGGGACTTCTCATCCTCACCAGGAAATTTAGGGAGAAAATTTTTCTTAGATTTCTTCTGTCTTTATATATTGACATGTGTGTTTCCTATATTATACCCCATCCCAGGCTGAAATAGACTAGAAGGTCCTTTTCATAGGATGTGAGGAAATGTCCTTAAAGGCACACATCACTAGTTTTGGTAACGGAAGGGACAAACACTGAGATGTATGTAGGGCAGAGATGCTGAAAAGTATCAGCTATGTTCTTATGATAACAAGTAAGAATGGACACTGTTTGCTACTGGCTTCTGTTTATTCTAGACAGATTGCCTTTTAAGTTTATAAACTGCTAAGAGAGAGGTTGATGGGCTCTACATTGTGGAATAAAAAAAGGAGAGCAGAAGTCCCAAGGGACAATAAATGAGAGACTTAAGAGCAGAGGGGCCAGGACTACAAAAGTGTTGTAAGATTTCATAATCTTTATAATGTCTTCCATATTTGATATTCTGGTATTTCCTATAGTAATTAGGGGGAAAACCTAAAAAAATGAAATATGATTGTCTTATGGAAAGATAGAGAGGAAAAAAGACAGTCAACATTTATTCTGTACGATCTATATGCCAGACATTGAGTCAAATGCTTAAAGTAGCTCATTTAATTTTCAAACCGACTAAGGTTTTTAACATTTTACATCTGACAAAACTGAATCAGAGAGGTAAAATATATATAAACATATAAATAAAATAAACACAAGTAGCAAATGGCACAGCCAGGATTTGACTCCAAGGCCCATGATTTCTCATTGTACAACACCTGTATGAAACTCTAACACAAGCATGACCCAAATGACAGCTGAATGACTCTTTAAATTTGAGATCTTAATATATGTTCTTGTCAATTCTCCCTCATAGAACATCCCATTTTGGGGCAAGGGTAAGGGAAGTGTCAGGGTATATCTCACATCTTTCTTGGAATAACCTTGCATTAAAAACTTTCATTTCAGCAAAGAAAGTTACTTATTACTCTTTTTAGAAAATATTTTTGACTTTCTAGTATCTTCTGAGAAATGTTATTTGAGGATATAAAGAAGGGACACTTTAGAAATCAACAACTCTATATGGAAATAAAGACAAGGAAATCTTTCAATGTTAACCATGAGGTAGCAACTAAGTTACTATATCAGACAAAACTTGCCACTGATCATTGTTACTCATAACCATCTATAATTGTGTCTTTATAAAACCATTTTGCTCAGTTTCTTTTGGTATATCATCCTAAGGCATAAGTCAAAATAATCATATATTAAAATAAAATGACAAGAAATTTCGATTCAACAGCAAGTGAAAGATAGCCCCCATCCAAAAAAAAAGGGTACAATCACTTCAAGTCTTAATTAGTTTTGATAGTAATATTGTGACTCTATGTTTTCATCTGGACATTTTGGACTTTTGCAGGAAAAACACTGCAATTTGAACTGGGTCGTATTAAAAAAGGCCTCAATTTTTCCTTGATAAAGTCAAGATTAATTCTGGTTCTTTCCAGCACACCTGTTGAGGAAAACTAAGGTGCTTTGGACAAGATGAAAAATGATAAGTTCAGTCTTTTCACTATAAATAGGAAAGGAAATCCTTAATTTATACAGGGAAATGGACAGCCCCAGTTTATACATTCAGTGGCCCCTTACTCTCACACACACACACACACACACACACACACACACACACACACACTTTTAATCCCAATACCAGGTCCCACCCATCATTAACATGCAAACCCACACATCCCATCTCACCCACCCTTGACCCACATCCCCATATACCTCAGCTATGGTCATTCTCAAAGCACTGACAGGGGAGAGCTCAATATCCACCAGCTGGGCAGCTTTTAAACTCTGCCCAGTAAAGATTGCACAAGGACAGAAAACGGCATAGTTAGAATCTTAAAGCAAACAGGGACATGCAGCAAAGAACATTTAGCACAGTGTCTGGAAACAAAGGAGTTAAGATTGTAGCTGGGCTTTGGACAAGTGAGATAAGAGTCTACTTCTGAGGTTAGAGGAAAATGGGCAAAGATAAAATAATCTAGAATTAGTCACAATTTTAAGTCAAGCTTGGCGAACCTGTCCATACTCTGTATCTTCTATTGCTCAGTCTCTTTCCTCTCAGCTAAGGAAGTCAAATTATAGGACAATGTCACTGAGTTATTCAGCAAAGGCAAACAGATAAAAAAGAGCACTCATATAAGGGGTAAGAGTTACAATCTAGAGGGAAATGCTGATTTCGTACATTGCTTTACATAGCCACTAACAGGGCTCCGTAAAATGTAAGAAAGTAATGAAGATATCTTCAGCAAAGACTTCTATTAAACTGATACCATGAAATTCTTACATCATAAATTCTCCTGGTTCTGATTTTAGGTTTACTAAAAGACCTTATGAATAAAATTTGACTTCCCTCTTAGCTTGCCTACAATGAAAGAATGTGCTAGATATACCAATATGTGCTTTTTCAACTTGTAGAAGTTGATTACCTTTCTTTTATGTTATCAAATTAGCATTTTGATTCTATTTCTTTAAAATTCAAATAATGGCAAACGTTTTTCATAAACTCAAGGATAAAATGCATGTTTAATTCTGCTGTTTAAAAATTGCCAATTAGGCATTTATGTTAATGCTCTGTCATTCTAAGAAATCTGAAAGGAATTATAAAGGGCCTGTAATTTTTTTAAAAGCCAACCAAAATATTTGCAGGCACATATTCACTCCTCTGTTTATTGATTCTATTCCAGTTAAAATTTAACCACTGGTTTCTTTGGAAGTATGTACATGTAAAGAATTTCATGGGTGGAAATTATGACTTATATTTAAACTGAAAAAAAATTTTTATTGAGTGTTTTTAATTCTTCCTTCAGTTCAGTTTGCAGGTTTCCAGTACCATGTCTTATAATTTAACCTTAATTTAAGTTGCTAGCATAAAGATACTGAGGTATTAGTCACATTTTAGAAAGAAGAAATGCCTGTTTCTCTGCATACTCACAGTTTTGTTATAAAATTAAGGAGACACACACTCAGCTTTTTCTGTCTACTCCCAGAATAACAGTTATTTGAGCACAAACATAGCTTAAAAACAAATGGAATCAAATCTGGAATTTCCTTACAGTATCACTGTCACAGGGCTGGAACTGGAAGGGCTGAGGTTTGTGAAATACAGCGTTCTCTTGTAAAAACAGCTGAAGATTATAGTCCCGTACGACCTAAAGAGAGAATAAAGTATCTTTAAGTATTTGATAAGGTTAAGATATCCAGTAATTATATTTTATTTTAAAGTTTAAGATTTATTCTGCTGCTTTCCAAAAATGAGAAATCATCCAACACTGTGACCAAAAGAAAATGATAATTACACTTTTTTTTTCATTTTAGATAACAGTTGTTACTTGTGTGTCCTATTTTCTCAATAGTCTAAATATGGAAAGTACTAGTTTAGAAACTAGCCCAGATTTTGAGACTAAACAATATGTAATATTTTAAGACAGCAAAAAGATAGTGATTATACAAAAAGCTGTTCTTTTTAATGGGGGCAGCAGAATGAAAATAGGAAAGCACATTAGTCTCTTAGGTCTCTCCCAGTTATAAAATTTTGTAGACTTTTAAAAGTCTGCTATATGGAGATTGTCACCCACTAGGAAACTGTTAGATAACCCTCTACATAGCACAAGACAGAATTAAAAAAAATTTTTTTAAGTAGGCTCCATGCCCAAAGTGGGGCTTGAACTCATGATCAAGAGTTGCATGCTCTACCAACCTAACCAGCCAGACACACCACCAAACGTTATTTTTTTTTTAACCAGAGTTTATTTATTTATTTTTTATTTTACAGATTTATTTATTATTTATTTATTTTTACAAATAGTTTATTGTCAAATTAGTTTCCACATAACANGTTATTTTTATAGTACATCTTGCCACCTTTCTTGGCGGTTACTTTTTTTTTTAAAGATTTTTAAAAACTTTTAAGTAATCTCTACATCCAAGATGGGGTTCGAACTTACAACAACCCTCAAATCATGCTCCACTGACAAAGCCAGCCAGGCGCCCCTAGGAGGTTACATTCTAATTACCATCTTAAAGCGTACCAAGAAGACAGACTAAAAGGAATTCACACAGAAGAGGAATTCTGATACACAGAATATAGCAAAAAGTACAGAAAGACAGCCATTGGAAAAGACTTCACTGCATTATATACCCTGGGAATGAGTGGAAACCAGCAACATCTGATTGTGCAGAAACCTGTTTTCCATTTTGTGACAGTGCTTACCCTTTACTTACCTTTCATTTTAGCACTTCTGTCAGAGGTTGGGCAGAAGATGAAAAAAATTTAAAGAAGCTCTGTAGCTATACCTTAGTAGTCCTGGGAAAAGGGTTTACTGAGAATATGGAGAAAGTAGGGGGCTATATTTTACATTTTATTTACAGCACAAATCCCGTTCCCTATCACTCATTCAGCACCCATTTATTAAGAGTGCTTACAAAGCCCAATGTTAAATGCAGTGGCGAGGGGAGTATATAGATGAATAAAGATGAATACACAAGGTTTATATCTTCAAGGAATTTATAATCTGGAAAGTGGGAGAACCAGACAGTACACAATTAAGTACACTGTGGAAGTATGTAGAGGGTACTTAGAGAACACAAAAGAGGATGATATTTAATCTAGACTGACGGGGTGAGATGGGGTGAGGAGAGTTTGGGAGAATTTTGTCAGCAAGGCTGGCTGAATAAACATCTTTTCAAAGGGAAATGCTTTTTGTTTTTCTTTTCCTGGATTCCAGTTTTAAACTGTGAAACTCTTGACACAGCCCTGAGAGCCTCACTAATCACCATGTGAAAAAGCTAAGAGGATCATCCTTCTAGTTACAACCTTTTTTAGATGTGTAACTTTATTATAACATATATAAAACTAGAGACGTATAACGTATCCCTAGGTACCCATCATGCAACTTCCAAAAACAGCCCCTTCTACCCATATTGTTTCAATAGATCCAACTACCTCTTCAACCCCCAACTGTACTGAAGCAAGTCTCACACCTATCATTTCATCCACAGTATTTCAGTATGATATCTAAAAGACAAGGATTCTTTAAAAAAAAAACATACCCATACAGGGACACCTGGGTGGCTCAGTCATTTAGATGTCTGACTCTTGATTTTGGTTCAGGTCATGACTTGTAGATACCCATCTTTTTCTGGTATCTTCATATGGTCTTCCCTCTGTGCCAGTTTGTATCCTAATCTCCTCTTAAAAGGACACCAGTCACACTGGATTAAAGCCCACCAATATGACTTCATTTTAAGTTAATAGCCTCTTTAAAGGCCCTATCTCCAGGGTGCCTAGGAGGCTCAGTTGGTTAAGTGTCCAACTTTAGCTCAGGTCATGATCTTGCGGTTAGTGGGTGTGAGCCTCGCATCGGACTGCGTTGATAGCTCAGACCTTGCAGCCTGCTTCAGATTCTGTGTCTGTCTTTGCCCCTCCTCCACTTGCACTCTCTCTTTCTCAAAAATAAACAAACACTAAAATAAAAGAAAATGTAAAGGTCCTATCTCCAAATAAAGTCACAATCTGAGGTAATAGGGATTAGGGCTTCAACACATGAATTTTAGGGGGACACAATAAAGTCCATAACAGCATTTTTTCATATTTTATTCTGTGGGATGTATGCTGTATGATGTATCAGCAGTTCACTCCTTTTTATAGACAAATAGTGTTCCATCGTATGTATATACCATATTGTATTACCCAATCATCAGTTGATGGACATTTAGGTTTCCACTCATTGGCTATTATGAATAATGCTGCTATGAACACTTACATATGATTTTTTGTTTTAACACCTGTTTTCAATTCTCTTGAAGTGAAAGTGCTGAGTCATATGGTAACTCTGTGTATCACTTTTTGAGAAACTGTTTTCCACAGCGGCTGTACCATTTTACATTCCTATCAACAATGTCTGAGGATTTTAACTTCTCGAAATGCTTGCCAACACTTGTTTTCTATGTATGTCTAGTTTTTTAAACTTATTAAAGCCATCCTAGTGCGTAAAAGCGGTATTGCATTGTGGCCTTAATTTCCTTTTCTCTAATGACTAATGAATGATGTTGAATATCTTTTTATGTGTTCACTGGCCATTTGCATATCTTCTTTGGAGAAGTGTCTATTCAGGTCCTTTGCCCATTTTTAAATTGGGTCATTTCTCTTTTTGTTGAGTTGTGAGAGTTTTTTATACATTCTGGATATTAAATCTTTATCAAACAAATGATTAAAAGTAATTTTAAATAATAGTAAATAATTATTGTAAATAATTTTTCCCATCCTATGGGCTGTCTTTTCCATATTCTTTTTAAGTCTTTTTTAAAATGCTTATTTATTTTTGAGAGAGACAGCACAAGCAAGGGAAGGTCAGAAGGAGAGGGAAGGAGACACAGAATCTGAAGCAGTTTCCAGGCTCTGAGCTGTCAGCCCAGAGCCTGACATGGGACTTGAACCCAGGAACCGTGAGATCATGACCTGTGCCGAAATTGGACACTTAACCAACTGAGGTATCCAGATGCCCCTGTCTTTTCCATATTCTTGATAATGTTCTTTGATACACAAAAGTCAAATTATCTATTTTTATTGTAGTTGCTTCTGCTTTAACGTCAAAACTAAGAACACACTGCCAAATCCAAGGTCATAAAGATTTACCTCTACATTTTCTTCTATAGTTTTAAGTTACTGATCCATTTTGAGATAATTTTTGTGTATGGAATGAGGCAGGGGTTCAACTTCATTCTTTTGCATGTGGTTATCCTGTTGTCTCAGCATAGGTCTTTTGTTCCTAAATGGCCTTGGCAACCTTGTTGAAAATCAAGTGACCATAGATCAAGGGGACTCTCAATTCTATTTCATTGGTCTATATGTCTATATGTCTATCCTTATGCTACTACCACACTATTTTAATTTTTTTTAATGTTTTTTGTTTATTTTTTTATTTCTAGGAGAGAGAGAGAGAGACAGCGTGAGCAGGGAAGGGTCAGAGAGAGAGGGAGTCACAGACTGAAACAGGTCCAGGCTCTGAGCTGGCAGTCAGCACAGAGCCCGACGCGGGGCTCAAACCCACGAACCGCGAGATCACGACCTAAGCGAAAGGGGGATGCTTAACCGACTAAGCCACCCAGGCGCCCCCACACTATTTTAATTTTGCATTAACTTTTGAAATTGGGAAGTGTAAGTCCTTCAATTTTGTTTTTTCTTTTCAATGTTTTGGGTATTCATGGCTCCTTGAAGTTCCATATGAATTTGAGGACTGGCTTTCCCATTTCTGCAAAAAAGGCCATTGGAATTTTGATAGGGACTGACTGAATCTATAGATTGCTTTGGGGAATATGAACTCTTTCAATCCATAAATATTTATTATTTCCATTTATTTAGGTGCTCTTTAATTATTTTCAGCAATGTTTTATAGTTTCTCAATGTACAAGTCTTTCAATCCCTTATTTAAATTTATTCTTGGTATTTTATTCTTCAGATACTATTATAGTTGGAATTGTCCAATTTTCTTTTGGCTTATTCATTGATGTAATATAGAAACATAGCTGATTTTTGTGTTTTGGTCTTGTAATTTCACTGAATTCATTTATTAGTTCTAGTACTTTTTTCATGGTCTCTATAGTATTTTCTATATACAATTATGTCATCTGCAAATACAGATAATTTTAGTTCTTCCCTTCAATCTGGATGCCTTCTACTTTTTGTCTTGACTAATTGATCTGACTAGGACTTCCAGTACAATAGGGAAAATGGGCATCTTTGTCTTGTTCCTGATCTCCGGAAGGAAAGCTTTCAGATTTTCACCATTAAGCACAATGTTAACTGTAGGTTTTTCATAAATGCCTTTTATCTTTTAAGGAGGTTCCCTTCTATTTCTTTTTTTTTTTTTCTTTTTTCTTTTTTTTTTTAATAGTTTATTGTCAAATTAGTTTCCACATAACACTCAGTGCTCATCCCCACAAGTGTCCTCCTCCATGCCCATCCCCCCTCCCCCCCACATCCATCAGTCCTCAGTTTTTGTCAGCATTCAAGAGTCTCTCATGGTTTGCCTCTCTCCCTTTCCCCCACCATTTCCGCCCTTCTTCTCCCCCTTGTTCCTCCGTCAAGTTCCTCCTAATCCTCCTATACGTGCAAACATATGATATTTGTCCTTCTCTGCCTGACTTATTTCGCTCAGCATAACACCCTCAAGGTCCATCCATGTTGCTACACATGGCCAGATTTCATTGTTTCTCATTGCCATGTAGTATTCCATGGTATAGATAAACCACATCTTCTTGATCCATTCATCTGTTGATGGACACTTAGGCTCTTTCCATGTTTTAGCTATTGTGGAGAGTGCTGCTATGAACATTGGGGTACATGTGCTCCTATGCATCAGCATTTCTGTATCCCTTGGGTAAATTCCTAGCAGTGCTATTGCTGGGTCATACGGGAGTTCTATTGTTAGTTTCCTGAGGAACCTCCACACTGTTTTCCAGAGGGGCTGTACCAGTTTACATTCCCACCAACAGTGTAGGAGGGTGCCCGTTTCTCCACATCCTCGCCAGCATCTAGAGTTCTCTGATTTGCTCATTTTAGCCACTCTGACTGGCGTGAGGTGGTATCTCAGTGTGGTTTTGATTTGTATTTCCCTGATGAGGAGGGATGCTGAACATCGTTTCATGTGTCTGTTGGCCATCTGGATGTCCTCTTTGGAGAAGTGTCTGTTCATATCTTCTGCCCATTTCTTCACTGGGTTGTTTGTGTTTCGGGCGTGTAGTTTGATGAGTTCCTTATATATTCTGGATATTAACCCTTTATCTGATATGTCATTTGCAACTATCTTTTCCCATTCCGTTGGTTGCCTATTAATTTTCTGGGTTGTTTCCTTGGCTGTGCAGAAGGTTCCCTTCTATTTCTAATTTGTGTTTTTATTATAAAAGAGTGTTTAATTTTGTCAAATGCTGTGTCCAGTGTCTTCTTTTCCCTGTGTCTTTTGAGATATAATAGCAGTTTTTATCTTTCATTTTATTAAGTTTACTTTTTGGTTAATCTTCATGGTACTAAGAGTAGCAATAATAGACAATTGAATTTCCAAAAAAATAAAGAATAACACATCTTTTCTGAATTGTTAAAAGAGCTATGTTACTAATTGGCAGGAGTCTCCTTATGCAGACAGAAAGCAAGCACACATGCTTGCTATAAAAGCCAGCAAAACTACCTTTGGAGTTACTATCCTAGAGAAAATATTTATGACAACATCTGCTTCAGTTATATATACAAAGCAGTTCATGAAACATTAAGGAGCAAACTTCATAAATAATTAAAATTGAACAAAAGCTCCTAGGGCCAGGTGTTTCTCTTTAGTGGAGGAAAGATACAGAGAACACTGTAACAGCTACAATGTGTCAGTACGGATTACCCCCAAAGTATCTGTGAGAATATATACAGTTACAATTTAGACGGGGGTAGGAGAATAAATTCCTCCCTAAAAAGACAAAGTAATAATGGTGTAGAATAAAAACCTAAAGATTTTTCAAACTTCTCTCTGGGTTATCAGATCACTGTGTTGGGTTCAGCAGTATAACAAGAATAGCACAACATGCTCTTTGTAACAGAAAAGCACATGGCATAAAACTTGAAGGTACAAGCTCTTCTAGTATTTGGAACAAAAGGGATCATTTCCTAGTTATATCATTCTTACTTTCAATCTAAACAGAAGAGCATTTCATTTATTCCTCATCCCTGGGGAGCAAGATATTCATATAAGTGAATGCAGAGGAAAATGAAAGCTTATCTCTTTATGTGTCCAAACCAGTTTATAGATTTTTAATTCATGTTCTATGGCAATAATACGAGATAAAGAGATAATATAGTATAATAGTAGAACATGGAAAATGCTATGTGTGAGTGTGTAATCTCGGGCAGCCATATAAACTTCCTAAGTCTGTTTTCCTCTCTTTATAACAGGCATGGTAGTATCAACCTCAGAGGATGTACTCAAAGTTCCTAGAATATTAAGTGTTGTATAAAATATTAGTTATTTTTAAGACTATACATTTACCTGTTTTATAAGCTAAAAATAATGTATCCAATCTAACTCATTCTCAGAAAAAGAGATTTTAAACAATTCTGTCAGAGGACAATCTCTCTGATAAAATTAGAATAAATGTACTAAAATAAAAATAAAATATAATTTCTAATAAAATTAGAAATGAAAAACATTACCCCACTATATACTTTCACTGAATAAAAACTGGAAAAACTCACTTCTTTTTTTTTTTTATTTTTTTTAATNAGCGAAAGTCGGACGCTTAACCGACTAAGCCACCCAGGCGCCCCAGGAAAAACTTACTTCTAAATAATTCATGAGTTAACAAGGGGGAGGGGAGGGGAGAACGTTGAAACAACAAAAAGCCCCTACAAATAAAATGCAGTTAAAGTAGAAAAAGAAATTTTTAGCTTTAAGTGGATTTACCTGCAACAAAGATTAAAACATAGGATCTGATAGAAAAAGAGGCCTGAAAAAGAGTAAGCACATAAACTGTAATAAAGTAGAAAGAAATAATAAATATAAAGGCAGATATTGAAGTAGAGTAAAAGCTGGATCTCAGAGATTAATTAAACAGATTGGTAAGTCTGATCAAAATGAAATAAATCACAAATAATATTAGAAGTGGAAAAGATGATGGACTCCTGGGTGGCTCAGTTGGTTAAGCATCTGACTTTGGCTCAGGTCATGATCTCACAGTTCATGGATTCGAGCCCCGTGTCGGGCTCTGTGCTGACAGCCAGCTCAGAGCCTGGAGCCTGCTTCAGATTCTGTGTCTCCCTCTCTCTCTGACCCTCCCCTGCTCAAGCTATCTCTCTCCCTCAGAAATAAATAAAAACATTAAAAAGTTATAAAAAAAAAGTAATAGAAAAAGACAATAGAGTATACAAGTTTATATACAAACATATATCATCAAATTTGATAAATAAAATGGACTAGAAAAGTATAAGTTACCAAAATGTATTTAAAATAAAAGGAACAGGAAGCCTGAATGGGCCAATAAATATACATAATTTGATCACTATTTAAAAATCAACCACTTCACAAATGGAATAAAGCCAAGATGTTTTTATAGACTCATTCTCCCAATATTCTCTTATGGAAAATTTCAAATACACATACATTAAAATAAAAAGAACTATATGGAAACACCCATATACCCACTACCTAGATTCTTCAATTAACGTTTTTCTACATTTGCTTTCACATAACTATCCATCTTTCTACCCATCCTACTTTCTATATGTCAATCCTTTTATATCTTGCATTGGATCCTGGAGGGCAAAAATAAGGGAAAATAGAAACATGACAGGACTTCAAAGCACCAGATTAGTGATTTTTATATGTTTGTATCAACTTAATATCCTATCTATCTACCTACCTACCCACCTACCTACCTACCTACTTTTTGAAGTGAGCTCTGGGCCTTACATGGGGCTAGAACTCATGATCCCAAGATCATGCTCCACTGACTGACCCAGCCATGTGACCCCCAAATTAATACTTTAAATGGTTTTCTAAAAACAGAATTAGAGTCATGGTATACTGAAAATAAGAATAAATATCTAAGGAAGAATATATAAATTGCTCAGGAAGAAGAGTCAATGCTTCTTTTCTTAAGAAACACTGATTCCTTTCCAAACACTTTCTTTTTTTTTTTTTTTTCTTTTTTAATAGTTTATTGTCAAATTAGTTTCCACATAACACTCAGTGCTCATCCCCACAAGTGTCCTCCTCCATGCCCATCCCCCCCTCCCCCCACATCCATCAGTCCTCAGTTTTTGTCAGCATTCAAGAGTCTCTCATGGTTTGCTTCTCTCCCTTTCCCCCACCATTTCCACTTTTCTTC
>NW_027529630.1:1692393-1720432 GCF_008692635.1 Crocuta crocuta
GTTTCCACATAACACTCAGTGCTCATCCCCACAAGTGTCCTCCTCCATGCCCATCCCCCCCTCCCCCCACATCCATCAGTCCTCAGTTTTTGTCAGCATTCAAGAGTCTCTCATGGTTTGCTTCTCTCCCTTTCCCCCACCATTTCCACTTTCTTAAGGTATTAGCCAGTTCCTGCTTCCCCTGCCAAAAAAGAGGATTGAACTAGGTCTTTAAAAATAGCAGTTACAAAATGAATATAGTTTTACAAATGCATGAACTTGGTCAGGAAATATTTACTATGCATTTAATGTATCCAAATAAAAAAAATACTAATCACAAGAACAAATTATCTTCAAAAGGACAGTTTTTCTGCTGCAAAAAATTTTAATGTCAGGATCCTGAAGAAAAGCAATTTTGTTTATTTTTTCTGCACATGGTGCAAAGTTACTGGGTCCTAACACTTTTAAATAAAAGGATTATTATCAAAAAATGACAGCATATAGGAGGTAAGATTAATTTTTAAAAAACAAGATAAAGTCTTCATTTCTTGATCAATAATAAGATGCTACCTTCCCTTCTGTACCCTTTTCTTATTCTTTACACTGACACATGACCTTGTTGTCCTCACATATGAATGCGTTGAGTGCATCCAAAATTTATTTGAGTGGAAGGTAAAATTCTTTTTTTTCTTTTAAAGATTTTATTTTTAAGTACTCTTTATACCTAACATGGGGCTTGAACTTACAACTCTGAGATCAAGAGCCACATGCTCTTCTGCCTGAGTCAGCCAGATACCCCGAGGGTAGAATTCTTAAAATCATTTCATCTGAAAAGTAATATGGCAGCAGGATGATGTCCTGCACCAGCTTGTACCATCACCTTCCTTTTTCCCCTTGTGCCAACTCATCAAGAACACCATGCAACTTTGTTAGAATGCGCACTGTTTCCAGGAAATTTGCCCTTTAAAGCATTCTTCTGAAGTATTAGTGACTTCATTTTGTTTGTAGCAAAAATAATTTTAGATTCTCAAATGGAGAACATCACATATTTCACTAAAGGTAACTTACCTTGCTGGAGGTTTCTAATAAAAACTGGAATGTGTTCTGCACAGCTTGGCACGTCTCTAGCTCAGTCCGGCTGAAGGCTATTAAATAATCCTTCAGGTGATCGTACACATTTCCATCAAGAGCCTGTAAGAGAGTAATAAACAAAAGCAAAAAAATTATGACAAAGCTTTGATAAAGAACACCTACTGTTTACAAAGTAAATTTAGTTAAAAATCCATTAATAATAAATGGACAAAAGATAAAGATTGTTACATAAGCGTACTTATAAACAGTAAACCATTGCTTGGGAAAATGCTGATTCTGATAAATAGGAACTAAAAAAGATAAAATCCAATATTGGTAAAGCTCTGGAAACAGGACAAACTTGGAGACAAAGTGGTTGGGTTCTGATCTTTGTTCATCTGTTTATTAACTGCCATCAACCACAGTAGTCATTTTATAACAGAGTAGGTGTGGGAGTTGAATAAAACTGTGGATGTGAAAGGATCTTGGCACAGTGCCTGAAACAGAGTAGATGTGAAAACATAAATCTCCTCCATTTTTTTCTCATCCATTGTTGGAAGGATTATAAATTAATATATTCTTACTATAGAGCAGTCAGGAAAAAAAAACAAAATAGCAATGGTTAAAAAAAGGGATTCAGAAATACAGTTTTGAAGAAGAAACACCAATGAAATGTCTATAAAGAGTTTTAAACACTCTTCTTTGTTTAAGCATTTAGAGTAGGATTCATTGAAATTGAAAGAAAAAAAAGAAAACCACCAAACATTTGAAAAATAATTAGGCTAGGATATATAGCCTAAAATAATTAGGCCATATATATATGTGTGTGTGTGTGTGTATATATATATATACACACCAACAAAAACTGTGGTAACTATACAGTTTCAAAAGTAGGTACAAAATAATTTTAGTAGAACAAACAGCATACATATTAGCAACAACTATGGGAAAAATATCTATAATAATAACAACAATAAAAAAAAAGTTCTGGTGTCCTGCCAATCAATGGAAGTTTTCTTAGAAATTGAGGTAAAATTTCTCAACATAAACAACATAAAATCCACCACTTTATGTATTTTAAAGTATACAATTCAGTGGCTTTTAGTACATTCACAATGTTGTATAATCACCAGTACTATCTACTTCCAGCATATTTGCACTGCCCCCAAAAGAAATCCCAAATCCACTAGTGGTGACTCCCATTCCTCCGTCTCCCGCCTCCCCCCCAACCGTGGCAACGATTAATCTTTCTATCTCTAAGGGTTTGCCTATTCTAGACATTTCATATAAACAGAACCATATAACATGTCATTTTGTGCCTGCCTCTATCACAAAGCATAATGTTTTCAAGGTTCATCAATGTATAATACTTATTTCTTTTTATGGCTGAATAATATTCTCTAATATGGATATACCACATTTTGTATCCATTCATTCACTGATGGGCATTTGGATTGTTTCCATTTTCTGGCTTTTATGGATAATGCTGCTATGAACATTTATGTATAAGTTTTTATTTGAACATTGTTTCCAATTCTCTGGGTATATGCCTAGTAGTGAAATTGCTGGATCCTATGGTAATTCTATGTCTAACTATCTGAGGAACTGCCAAACTTGTCCACAGTAGCTGCACCATCTTATACCCCCATTAGCAATGTTTAAAGGTTCCAATTTCTCTACATCCTCATCAGTGCTTGTTATTTTCTGGTTTTTGTTTTTGTTTTTTTAATTATTCAAGGCATACAAGTAGTATCTCCTTGTGGTTTTGACTTACATTTCTCTAATGACTAATAATGTTGAGTATCTTTTCATGGGCTTATTGGCCATTTGTATGTTGTCCTTGGAGAAATGTCTATTCAAGTCCTTCATTTGTTTTTAAATTGGGCTGTTTGTCTTTTTGTTGTGGAACTGTAAGAGTTCTTCATATAATCAGACACATGTATCTTATCAGATGTATGAAATCCAAATATATTCTCTTATTTTGTGGGCTGTCTTTTCACTTTCTTGATAGTGTCTTTTGATGCACAAAAAATTCTTATTTTGATGAAATCTAATTTAGCTATTTTCCTTTTGTTACTTGTGTTCTGGTATCATATCTGAGAATCCTCAATGGAGGGTTCATAGTAAAAAAATTCTTTGTACAGCTTATGTCTAGCTATTCCATTAAACTTTTACTATAAAACTGATTTTTAAAAAATACACACTTATCCCCGAAGCACTAAGTAATAAAGCTGCACATTCTGTAGTGCTTACTCCACCAGATGGCAGCAACAAGCACTTTAAATATAGGCAGTGCAAATGTCTTAAAATTCCTTTTCACATAGTCATGTAACATCCCCAGAGAGACTGCTGGTATTGTCTGAATATGAATTCCTAAGACATGCTTTTCATGAGCTTGTTAAAAAAAGAAACACATAAATTCTTCTGATACGGCTTTGCCTTAGAAATGTTCTTGGTAGGATGTGGAGAAACGGGCACCCTCCTACACTGTTGGTGGGAATGTAAACTGGTACAGCCCCTCTGGAAAACAGTGTGGAGGTTCCTCAGGAAACTAACAATAGAACTCCCCTAGGACCCAGCAATAGCACTGCTAGGAATTTACCCAAGGGATACAGAAATGCTGATGCATAGGAGCACATGTACCCCAATGTTCATAGCAGCACTCTCCACAATAGCTAAAACATGGAAAGAGCCTAAGTGTCCATCAACGGATGAATGGATCCAGAAGATGTGGTTTATCTATACCATGGAATACTATATGGCAATGAGAAACAATGAAATCTGGCCATGTGTAGCAACATGGATGGACCTTGAGGGTGTTATGCTGAGCGAAATAAGTCAGGCAGAAAAGGACAAATATCGTATGTTTGCACGTATAGGAGGATCAGGAGGAACTTAACTGAGGAACAAGGGGAGAAGAAGGGGGAAATGGTGGGGGAAAGGGAGAGAGGCAAACCATGAGACACTCTTGAATGCTGACAAAAATTGAGGACTGATGGATGTGGGGGGGAGGGGGGATGGGCATGAAGGAGGGCACTAGTGGGGATGAGCACTGGGTGTTATGTGGAAACTAATTTGACAATAAACTATTTGTAAAAAAGAAAAAAAAAAGAAATGTTCTTGGTAGATGGTCTTAATCTCATGTTTGTAGGAAACAACTGGAGGATTTTATTTACACACAGCAAATAGCAGTATAGGCATCATGAGCTCCCAGCCTCTGAATTTCTGATTCAGTAGGCTTGGGGTGGTGGTGGGGAGTTGAGAATTGACATTTTCTAACAACTTGCTGTTTGTCTGGGGACCATACTTTGAGAATCACTGGATTAAATGGTCATTTCAACTGATTAGGTTGAACACTTACACAGACTCAGATCCTGGTGACCCTGTAGAAGCAGAGTGCTAGAGGCAGAGAAGTCTACCATCCTGAATAGGGTCAACAGCCCCAGTAGAGCAGTACAGAAGAACAGCAGCTATTTTTAACAGACTAATGTCCTACATCATAATTAGAGGCAGTATTATGCAGTACGGGAAAGAACTTGAGTTCTGAAGTAAGTTGGATGTGGGTTAGAATCCAAGCACTGTTACTTACTTCATCATTTTGATGGTTTACTCATTTGTAACTGGGGAAAGTGGGAATACAACATACTCCACAGGCACATTGTGAAGATTAACTGAAGTAAAGGAAGTGACACAATGTCAATCTCCTTTCTTGCCTTCTTCAAAAATCTTCAATGGATTGGCCACATATTGATAACCGTTAAACCTAGGCAATGAATACATGGGGGCCATTATACTACTCTTTCTATTGCAGGGTATGTTGAGAATTTTCCATTAAAAAAAATAAAAAGAAAGCCTGAATATGAGATTAGGGAAAAAAGTGATGCCATGATTTTTCTCAATGCCTTCCACTGTATATTCTGAAAAGTCAAAATTCTTTAGCTGGTATCTATGTTCCTTTACCATCTGGTCCCAAACTGCTTCTCATTGGCACTATCTCTCATCATTATCATCTCCATTGTACTCTACATCCCAACCAGACTGAGCCATTTTAGAGAATGCCATTCACTTTTATGTTTCCAGTTAAGTTATTTTCTTGGCTTGGAATGTTCTTCCCTCTCTTTTCGTTCAAATAGTAATAAATATAACTGACACAGACAGCTAACATTTACTAATGACATTTGACCTAGAGTAGGTGATCCCTGGGATGGAAGCTGAGTCAAAAATAGCCAAATGGCTATAGCAAATGGCTAATCTTCCTACCAAAGAGAGAAAGTCTGTCTTCAGTAGAAGAGTTTTACACCAACTCACAAGGAAAAGCAGTGATGAGAAATTTGCCAGAGTGGAGCTGGGAAAGGGGAAGCAGAAGGGAGGGACAGGGAATGTCTTCAGACTGGGTAGTTCCTGAATAAGTACACCCTTGTCCTTTCTGCGATTGGTTACCTGAGCCAACAAAGGTTAGCAGAGCCTACTCTGCTCAAGCTACTCTGAGTTGGGTCTTTGTTATTTGCAATTAAGAGACTCCTCACTAAAAGGTTATGAATGATAACTAGCTTATCATTTAGCTTATCTGAATTGTTTCTTTTGGTTGTATTATAAGAAAAACTTAGATTCATCTATGTAATTTAATTGCAAGTAATAATAATTCAATAGCTTGCTTTCTATTTCTGGTTCTCTTCAATTAAACAGATTTAAAAGTCTGAGATAGACAATTTTTATTGCAAAGGTGAATCACACATACATTCCAAAAGCTACATGTATTTCTTAGAAAATTAGTAAGGTAAGAACTACTCAAATCTTTCAATAAAAGGAAAATGTGTCTCAACTATAATATGTGACAAGGGCATGCACAGTGAAGATGGATCTGAGCTCTGTGTAGCGTTGTTGTTGTTGTTTTTTAAGTTTACTTATTTATTGAGAGAGAGACAGGGAGGCAGAAAGAGAGGGGAGTACAGGATCTGAAGTGGGCTCTGTGCTGATAGCAGAGAGCCCGATGTGGGGCTTGAACTCACGAGCCATGAGCTGAAGCTGGATGCTTAACTGCCTGAACTACCCAAGTGTCTGCCCTGTGTAGCGTTTAATGAGCAAGGCACAAGAATGTTCTAAGTACACTTGTTTGTTCATTTTCAAATGAGCAATTGTGCACAAACTTCAATTAATATAGAGATCTGTGTGAAGAGCCACAAATTTTGTAATTGATGTAAACTAGAATTCACGTATGTGCTCAGAAATGGCAGAAGCATTCTTTCAAGGTTTATACAAATATGAATTAACTTGGCAGTATGAGCTCCTTGGTGGTCTCCACTATGCAAAAATTTGGTGGGTAACTCATCCAAATATGTATTTTAAACAGTTAAACTTTAAATATTTCTTGATACAAACTGTTAGGGGAAGAAGTCTGTAATACCTAAATTAAGACACTACAGGCCTTTGATCAGCCACATGTTTTAATAAGTCTAGCAGTTTTTCAATTTGAAAAACTGAATTTGAATGTCTTTAAGCAGCCATGTTCTTTTCTCTTACTCACAGACCACACACTCCATTATGTATTATTACATCTGCTCTCTTTACTCATTTGGCCAACTTGATCTCTAAAATCAGTAAATCTGTAATGTAATAGTAAATACTCAAAATAGTAAAGAAAGAAAGAAAAAGAAAAAAGAAAAAGAGAGAAAAATAAGAAAAAGAAAGAAACAGAAAGAAAAGAAAAAAAAAGAAAACTGGGTTATCTTAGAGACAAATTCAGAAATTTAAATACTAGAATGTTCCACTGAACATTTATTTTCAGGAAAGTATAAATTCTCTAGAACATGTTGGAAGAGGAAAATTATACTGAATAAGGAGTCAGGAGAAAGAAAATGTGACATTTTTCTAAGCATTTGATGCAATGTCCTCTACAGTGAGAACTTTAAACAGTGGCCTCCTTATTTGGATCCAGGAAGGGCATAGATTCTTAAGTCATATAGTTATGTTGAAATCTCTTTAGTTTCCTTAATGCAGCCTAGGAAGGCAAACTCTTCTAAGAGCAATGGGCATTCTAAAAGAGTCTTTGGGTAAAAGTCAAGGATATAAATATCAAGATGATAAGTATGAACTCCCTTAAAGTTAAATAATAAAATTCTACAGTCCTCCTATGCTGATGGAAGAGTACAATGATTGCCTGCCTGCATTTGTTTCTTTCTGAGAAGACCCCAGCTATACTTATGCAGAGAAAGTAGATTTTCACAAATTGAGATTAAAGAAGTCATGGGAATGAAAGGTACAGCAAAGGGAATATAGTCAATGGCACTGTAACAGTGTTATAACAGTGACATATAGTAGCTACTCTTGTGGTGAGCATGACATAACATTTAGAGTTGTCCAATTACCATGTTGTACACCTGAAAATAATGTAATGTGTGTCAACTCTGCTTTAATAAAATTTTTTAAAAAAGAGATAAGAGTAAGTACTGAGTTGCATCTGTATCACTGTAAATATTTTAAGACATGGCTGAATATGTCAATTGATATAAAGCAACATCTGAAATACATCACCCAACTTTATATTTGTGGTTGTTTTTTTTTTTTTTTTTTTTTAATAGTTTATTGTCAAATTAGTTTCCACATAGTTACTTCAGGTTCTGTGAAAGAGGAAACAAATAAGAAGGCTCCCCTCTGTGAATTACAAAACACCAGGAAAGGAAAATTCAATACTGCTTTCTATAAAGTTATGTTGTCTTTTTTTATTTTAGTTTATTTATTTTGAGAGAGAGAAAGAGCGCATACAAGTGTGAGAGTGCATACAAGTCAGGAAGGGGCAGAGAAAAGAAGAGAAGGAATCTCAAGCAGGCTCTGCACCATCAGTGCAGGGCCTGATGTAGGGCTTGAAATGATGAACTGTGAGATCATCACATGAGCTGAGATCAAGGATACACCCCTCCATGTTGTCCTCTTGAGTTATTTACTAGCGTGCTTAATTGGCTGAGTGTGCTGAAACCATCTCAATATTTAGGTTACTACCCTAAAACAGTATGGTCCAACGGAAAGCTTTGAACCATATACACTTGCATTCAAATCCAGCTCCACTGCTTATGAAAAATATTACTCTAGGCAAGTACTGAATCTTCCTTCTTTAAACTCCTGATCTGATGGAGTCAAAAGAGTATAATATTTGTAAAGGATGATTATTAAAATAATAAAGCTTTACCATTTCTATGTTTTATCCAAGATTTTCATCTATTTCCCTTATAGGACACATAGTGAGGGTTTTTTGGTGACAGACTTGGTTTTGAATCTTGATTCTATTATGTACTTAAGCAGTATAACCTTTCCAGGCCTCAGTTTCCCCATTTATAAAACAAAGAGATAAATAATAGTATCTCCTCATGAGATCTGTAAAATAGGCAATTTCAAGTGTACTATTATAATTTGATGTTTCTTTTATTATGTTTTTTTGAAACTGTTTTCACAGTGGTTGCCTGGAGATTATAATTAACATCTTAATTTAAAGCAAACCGATTTGGATTAATGCAAACTTAATTCCAACAGTACACCAACTTTGGTCCTACACAGCTCTACTCTCTCCATCCTTTGTGCTATTACTGTCATACAAATATATCTTTAACACATTATAAGCCCATCAACATTTTATATTTATTGCTTTATGTGTTTTATTTATTTGTTTATATTTTATTCTAGAGAGAGAAAGCACGTAAGTGGGGGAGGGGGCAGCGGGAGAGAGATAGAAGAACTCAAGCAGGCTCCATGCTCAGGGTGGATCCCAATGCAGGGCTTGATCTAACAACCCTATGATCACGACTTGAGCTGAAATCAAGTTGGACACTCAACCAATGGGAGCCACTCAGGTGCCCCATGTTATATTTTAAATAAGACTTTAAATATATACTATTCCTTTCTCAGACTGGATAATCTCAATTGTCTGACCTTAAATTCATGGATTCTTTTTTCTGCCAGTTCAACTTTGCTGCTGAACCCTTCTAGAGCATTCCTATTTTAGTTATTGTACTTTCCTACACCAGGATTTCTATTTAGTTCCTTTTTTATTTCTCTTTGTTGATATTCTCTCTTTGGTGGGACATTATTCTCATACTTTCCTTTAGTCATTTGGCTTTATGGTTTCCTTTAGCTCTTTGTTAAAAATAAGTAATTTAAAATCTTTGTTTAGTAAGCCCAATGTATGTGCTTCTTTAGGGTCAATTTCTATTGACTCCTTCTAGTCCTCTGGAAGGGCTATACACTCTTGTTTCTTTGTGTATCTCATAATCCTTTAAGAACTGTTCATTTAAAATAGTGTAATGTGGGGGCACCTGAGTGGCTCTGCGGGTTGAGCGTCCGACTTTGGCTCAGGTCATGATCTTACCACTTGTAAGTTCAAGCTCTGCATTGGGCTCTGTGCTGACTGCTCAGAGCCTGGAGCTTGCTTCAGATTCTGTGTCTCTCTCTCTGCCCTTCCCCTGCTTGTTCTCTGTCTCTTTCTTTCTCAAAAACAAATAAACATTAAAAAAATGTTTTTACATAATGTAATGTACTTTAGGAAATCAGATTTCTCTTTCCCCAAGATTTATTGTTGCCGCTGTTTATTTAATGACCATGTTTTTACCTCATTGTTCCAAGGAATCTAGACTTTTGCAAGAAGCTTTAGAGACTTCACAAATACTTGATTGGGAATTTTTAATATGCATCGTTTTGACCATTTTTTAAATTTTTTTTAATGTTTTACTTATTTCTAGGAGAGAGAGAGAGAGACAGCGTGAGCAGGGGAGGGTCAGAGAGAGAGGGAGTCACAGACTCTGGAACAGGCTCCAGGCTCTGAGCTGGCAGTCAGCACAGAGCCCGACGCGGGGCTCGAACCCACGAACCGCGAGATCATGACCTGAGCGAAAGTCGGACGCTTAACCGACTAAGCCACCCGGGCGCCCCTTGACCATTTTTTAATATATACTGATTATAGTCTGTGAGCCATCATTTTCTGTCTCGCTCTACTGCTAACCATTAATCTTCATTTCTAACAAATCCATCAGAATCAGCACTCAAGTAAAATGTGATAAAGGTAAGTGACATGCCCAGGCAATCTTAAAGCAATGTATGTCAAAAGATTCAAGCCAAAATCTACTGGCTTGAGTACAGAGCTTTAGGAAATCTCTTGCCTGTGTCCCAATTCCAGTAGCCCCAAATCCCTTTTGTTCCTCACATATACATAGCATAGACAAAACTAATCAGGGTAGTTTTCCTTAAGGTGGAAGCTAAGAATATAATCATATAATTTTTGCAGTTCATAAATTCTTTGTAGCAATTTAAATTTTTTTGTTTTCATTTAAATAAATAATTTTTAAATGATATGATTTAATCCAGGATAATGTGGAAGATCACCTTTTATTGGGGAACTGCCGTGGGATTTCTGTGCCTATGCTTATGCTTATGATCAATGTGTCAAGTAGTTTTAACCCAATGGTCCTAGGTTAATGAAAAGAGATCTTGTATTTGAAATGATCTTGAACTTAAAATGTAAATGACATAGTTGCAAGATGTGGAGATAAAATGATATCAGTGAATGCTTTACTAACAAAGCAGAAAGGGTGATGAGGGGAAAAAGTCATTATAGGCATATGGTAGAACAGGTACAGAGAATTCAAAACAGCTTGACAGTATCATAATTTGTATCTCAAGTAGCAATTTAGGTTCCACTAATTTTCATCGGTTATCATATTTAATTATTTTGTCAATTTGAATTTTATTGATTTATAGACTTGTTTGCATTTAAATGGTATTTTTTTGTTTTATACTTATATAAAAACTATAAGCAAAAGTTTTTAAGCTATAGGCAAGAAGAGCTGGAGGGCCAAAAGTCCTGATGGAGAAAACTGAAAGACTTCTAGAAGAAAATACAATAGAGGTTCAGCTCTCTAGGTGTATAAACCAGAAAATTATAAATATCAGATAGTAAATATGACTGCTGTAAACATTAAGAATTTTTCACATTCCAAATTAGATCTAGAATTCTCCCATATTCATCTTTTGGCTGTGTTATTTAAATGGCATCTTTTATGTGTACTCTGACATGAAAGTACTGATATGCCCGAAAATATTTAGCATGGAGAATAGAAAGCTTTAGTTTTAGTTTAGGAGGCAATATCCCTAATGCAGGCAATATGAAAGTTCCTTACCTTGAAATTTGGGGAAAGAGTTGCTATACATTTTTTTGATATATAGGATCATTAATGGAAAGGAAACCCTATGATGGCCTTAGATGTTCCCATTGGCCTCCTCCAAACTACAACTGATGGTTGTAGTGAACATGTAGTGAACATGTAGTGAACATACAATCTTACATGTATGGTATACTCAAATATGACAGCTACATTTCTTTGTGCTTAAATTTTCTATGCAATATGGGATACTATGACAAAAAGGAACCTGTGATAAGCATAATAACAAAGTGATTATTCAACAGTTCAATTCTATAAAAATTTACTGATAACCTATTCTGTGCCGAAAACTATGCTAAGGGTTGAGTCTGTTTAAAGTTTTTTTTTTTTTAAAGATTTTATTTTTTTTATTTTTTTTTTATATTTTTATTTATTTCTAGGAGAGAGAGAGAGAGAGAGAGAAAGCGTGAGCAGGGGAGGGTCAGAGAGAGAGGGAGATACAGAGTCTGAAACAGGCTCCAGGCTCTGAGCTGGCAGTCAGCACAGAGCCCGATGCGGGGCTCGAACCCACGAACCGCGAGATCATGACCTAAGCGAAAGTCGGACGCTTAACCGACTAAGCCACCCAGGCGCCCCAATGTTTATTTATTTTTTAAAGAAAGAAAGAAAGAAAGAAAGAGAGAGAGAGAGAAAGAGAGAGAATGAGCCAGGGAGGGGCAGTGAGACTGGGACAGAAGATCTGAAGCAGGCAGAGGGAGCACTGACAGCAGAGAGCCTAATGGGGGGCTCAAACCCATAAACTGTGAGATCATGACCTGAGCCGAAGTTGGACGTTTAACCAACTGAGCCACCCAGGCACCCCAAGATTATAAATACTTTCTAAAAATATAAGGATAAGAGTCACAGAAGTTTGGTCTTTATATGTAACAAAAGTGGTCTTTGAGTTAAACATGTAAAATAGGGTATTTTAAAATTTTAATACAGTAGCCAAATTGTACTTTTGGGGGCATGTAGTCATTCAGAACATCAAAGCTTTCAAGTACAGAGTCCATGAAAAAAGAATCTGGCTTTCTTATTATAAACACTCACATGTCCATACGTAATTCAACTGCAGCAACAAGCTCTGCTGTGGTCAGCAGTACTTGAATCACAGAAAAAACATTAGCTGGGGACATTCAGGAAGGAAGCAAGGAAGATCAAGACAGACAGGATCCATTTCTCAGCAGCAATGACAATAATTTCTCTTCTCAAAAAATTACAACTAGACATATCTCCCTTTCCCTTTTAGTAAGATTGTAGTTGTAAAAAATTGTGCCTCATATACCTTTCTAAGTAATGGATTCAAAATTTTAAAAACAAAAATTTTTTAAACAAATTTTAAAAACAAAATTTTTTAAAACAAACAATTAAGCTTCTACTTTCTTATTCCAAAGTTTAATGTTACCTACAATTATAACTTAGTTTTCTTTAAAGTGTTGTGGAGGTTTATTCAGATTTTAAAAGTGGCCTATTTGTTGAAAACATTGCAGCTTCTCTCTGTAGGATTTTTTCTCTGTAGAGAGAAAACTCCCTGGCTTATCGTCATCTCTGACAATGGTGGGTGACATTCTGTAAACAAGCAGTAAAGTTCCAGGGAGCTTCTTCGTCATCTGTGGATTGCTTAGACTGTCTCCAATGGCAAGAGCCCCTGGTGTTTTGTGAACCAGTGCTATAGTCTCTAGGTAGAAAGCACAAAGCCAAACTGAAAAGGCATTTATAGCCTAACACAGATGATTTGTGGCTTTAATTTAAAGAGGGAGGACAAATACATTTTAGCCCTAAATGAGAATCATATTTTTATCATCCTTACTCTTTTAAACTCATCACTACAAACATTTTAGGGACTGAAGGTTTCACAACAATATTTAAGTAAAATGAGACTTTGTCATGTGTGTGTATGTTCATTCTATGCTGATCACAAATGCACCACATTTTTGATACTGAAAAGCCTTTTACAAAGCATGTTAGTATTTCAGGTGATATGAACAAAACTGACCAGACACATGTATGTCTCTGAAATGCAGTTTCTAAATATAATTTTAATATTAAAGGAAATAAAATATGTAATAATATTAGCACAATGTGTGGCAAGTAATAAATAATGAATGAAGCTACTTTTATGTTTATATTCTCCTTCAAAAGAACAGAGGCCATGTTGATCTTGTTCTCTATTGTGTCTACAGTAAATGGTACACAGAAAGCACCTAGTAAATATCTGTTAAATTATAAATGAATGAATGGTCTGAAATAAAAATTGCTAACAGTACTGTATCTCCCATGTCTAAAATAGCATCTAATAGGATACAGTACATGATAAATTACGTTAGATGACAGTTTGCTTGGTATAAAAGCATACCAATTCTGTTAATGTATCATTACTATCTTAGCATTAGTTGTCTTGTTCTTTTAATGATCCACTCTTTTCTTCAATTTGTTTTTTTCTTTTTTTTAATGTTTGTATATTTATTTTGAGAGAGAAAGAGAGACAGCACAGCATGCAGTCAGGGGAGAGAGGTAGAGAGAGGGAGAGGGCATCCAAAGCAGCCTCATGCTCAATGCAGAGCCCTATGTGGGCCTTGATCCCATGATTGTTGAGATCATGACGCAAGCTGAAATCAAGAATTGGAAGCTTAACCGATGGAGCCACCCAGGCATCCCATATTGTTTTTTTTTTTTTAATTTTTAAATGCTTATTTATTTATTTTGAGAGAAAGAGACAGCAAAAGTGAGGGAGGGGCAGAAAGAGAGGAGAGAGAGAATCCTAAGCAGGCTCCACACCAGGGCTCAATCTGACAAAAGGTGAGATCATGATCTGAGCTGAAATCAAGAGTCAGATGCTTAACCAACTGAGCCATCCAGGTGCCCCCTTTTCTTCAATTTCTAACTGGCCAGAAGACTGGTTTAAATAGCACAAATGAAAATGTTCAATTTATTATCAAGCTAAAAATTAAAATATTTAATTAAGAATATTATATAATTATCCAAATTGTTGCTCATACAGGTATATTTAGTTAACTATAAAATATAGTTTTGGGGTGTCTTGGTAGCTCAGCTGGTTGAGTATCTTTTTTTCTTAACTTTTTTAATGTTTATTTATTTTTGAGAGAGAGAGAGAGAAAGCGCTCGCAAGAGAGAGCGCACAATTGGGGGGAGGAACAGAGAGAGAGGGAGACACAGAATCCGAAGCAGGCCTCAGGCTCTGAACTGTCAGCAAAGAGCCCAACATGGGGCATGAACTCCCAAAGTGTGAGATCATGACCTGAGCCAAACTCAGACGCTTAACCAACTGAGCCACCCAGGCATCCCAAGCATACGACTCTTAATTTTGGCTCAGGTCATGATCTCACGGTTCATGGGATCAAGCTCAGTGTCAGGCCCTGCACTAGCATGGAGCCTCTTGGGGTTCTCTCTCTCTCTCTCTCTCTCTCTCTCTCTCTCCCCCCCTCCCTCTGCCCGTCCCCCACTCACACAGGCGCTCTCTCAAAATAAATTAAAAAAACATTAAAAAACACAGTTTTGATAAGGGTGCAAGAAAATAGGTACTTTCATATACTACTTTTAGGAGCATAAAATGATATAATCTTTCTGAAAGGTAATCAATATATACAAGAAGTATTAATAAATCTTTGTTTTTGATCAGGAACTGAAGCTGCAAGAAGGTATGTTAAGGAAGGTATCAAAGAGGTATACTCTTGGGTTCGGCTCAGGTCATGATCTCAAGGTTAGTGAGTTCGAGCCCTACATCAGGTTCTGTGCTGACACTCTCTCCCTTTCTCTCTGCCCCTCCCCTGCTTGAGTGTGCTCTCTCTCTCTCAAAGTAAATAAACTTTAGAAAAAAAAAGAGGTGTACAAAGATTTGTATAAAAGAATCTTTACTAAAAATTTATAAAAGCAGACAAAAAGGGGCAAGAATGTTATGGCATAATAAATATTATGTAGTCATGAAAATCACATTACCAAGTAATATTTAAAGACAGGAATAGTTCACAATGTATTTTATGTGAAAAAAGAAAAGGACTTACATGAACAAAATAATAGTAACTCTGATGCATGTAGAGATAATACATGCATAGAAAAGATGAGAAAATTAGCTAAAATGACATGAAAAGTAATTTACTGCTGCATAATATATTTTAATTTATTTATTTTAATTTTAATTTTGTATTTGGGTTTCTTGGTACTTTGCAAATCTTCTTTTGGTAATCTGGTAATCAAACAGAACATATATTGTTTTAAATCAAGAAAAAGGGCTCTACTACAAATATGCCATAGAACACTATACTAACATTTACATTCATAAACAATATACAGCAACTTTGCTTATGATCTGAAAAAATGATTTAAAATGACTGCCAGCTTTTGACATAACTTTGAACATTCTGTCAGACATCCAGAAAATACTACAAACTATTAAAAACTCATGGCTAGGGATGCCTGGATGGCTCAGTCAGTTGAGCGTCTGACTCTTGGGATTCTCTTTCTCCTCCCTCCCCCTTTCTCTGTCTCTGTCTCTATCTCTCTCAAAAATAAATAAACATTATTTTAAATGACCTCATGGCTATAAAGTATAAAGTTGTAGGGGTGCCTGGGTGGCTCAGTGGGTTAAGCATCTGAATTCGGCTGAGGTCATGATCTTGTGGTTCGTGAGTTCCAGCCCTGGACAGGGCTCCGTGCTGAGCGCTCAGAGCCTGGAGCCTGCTTAGGATTCTGTGTCTCTCTTTCTCTCTGCCCCTCCCCTGCTTGCACCTCTGTCTCTGTCTCTCTCTCAAAAATAAACATTAAAAAAATATATATATATATAAATATGTATATATATATATATAAAGTTCAAGTTCACTTTTANTTTTTTTCACTGAAAGTGAAAAGTATTTTTTAAAGAGTATACATTTAGAAAGTTAATAGAAAAATTTCACTTACAAAATGATGTTTAATCTTAAACTGTTAAGTTAAAACAGATGAGATATAAGAATTTAGGTTGGGCTTTAATCTATAAGTGCATAATAGGAATACAAAGGTAAAGCTTTCAGTAGGTTAGACAAGAACAAATAGATTTTATTTATGATCCATTTAACCAGTTAATAGTGTTAACATTTTTTATGTCATTAAATAATCCTCTACAACATAACTTAAAATGAACTATAGTAGGGCACCTGGGTGGCTCAGTCACTTAAGTGCCAGACTAAGGTTCATGGGTTTGAGCCCCATGTGGGACTCTGTGCTGACAGCTCAGAGCCTGGAGCCTGCTTCAGATTCTGGGTCTCCATCTCTTTCTGCCCCTCCCCCACTTGTGCTCTGGTTCCTTCTCTCCTCAAAATAAACATTAAACATTTTTTTCTAATGAATTATAGTATATGATATCATTTGGATATATCACAAACTACTGTTTATTATCAAATATTTAAATTATTTCAAATTATTGAATGTTTTATTTTTATCTTTAATTTTTTTTAATGTTACTTTGAGCGCGCGAGAGAGACAGAGCACGAGTGGGGGAGGGGCAGAGAGAGAGGGAGACACAGAATCCAAAGCAGACTCCAGGCTCTGAGCTGTCAGCACAGTGCCCAACGCAGGTTTCCAACTCACTGACCGCAAGATCATGACTTGAGCTGAATTCAGACACTTAGCCAAGTGAGCCATCTAGGTGCACCTATTTTTATTTTTTAAGTTTATTTATTTACTCTGAGAGAGCAAGCGAACAGAAGAGGGACAGAGAGTGAGGGAGAGAGAGAATCCCAAGCAGGCTCTGTACTGACAGTGTGTAGCCCAATGTGGGGCTCCAACTCACAAACCCATGAAATCATGACCTGAGACAAGATCAAGAGTCAGATGCTTAACCAACTGAGCCCCCCAGGTGTCCCTGAATGTTTTATTTTGAAATATTTTAGTTGCTTTCAATTTTTTTTATCTCTGTACTCATCATGCATGTAGACAAACATTTTCATAGATATATACTTACAATAAATTCCTAGGATATAAATGCTTAAGCTAAAGAAGGAAAATTCTAAGAGTTTTATAGCTTTAGCTCTTACATTTAAGCCTTTAATTTACTTATTGAATTTTTATGCTCTTTTGTATGTGGATATTCAGTTGTCTCAGCACCATTTGTTGGAAGACTATTCTTTTTCACCAAATGATCTTGACATTCTTATCAAAACTCAAATGACCATAGATGTATTGTCACTAGTCTTTTAGATTTCTCTTTTTTTCTAGCCTTATCCAAAAATAACTGACATATAACACCGTGTTAGTTTAAGGTATACAATTTGTTGGTTCAATACATTTATATATTGCAAAACATATGTGATGAGGTCATGACCTGAGCAGATATCAAGAGTCGGGTGCTTAACCAACTGAGCCATCCAGGTGCCCCACCATTTCCTTTTTTGTGGTGGGAACATTTAGGATCTGTTCTCTTAGTAACTTTCAAGTATATAATACAGTACTATGAGCTATCATCACCATGTGGTATGTAAGATCCCCAGAACTTATTTTATAACTGGAAGTTTGTACCTTTTGATGAGTATCTCCCTTTTCTCCCAATTCCCTAGCTCATGATAACCACCACTATACTGTTTCTATGAGTTTGGCTTTTTTAGATTCCACGTATAAGTGATATTATACACTACTTCTCTTTGTGTGACTTATTTCCCTTAGCATAATGTCCTCAAGGTTCATTCAGGTTGTTGCAAATGGTAGGATTTCCTACTTTCTCATGGCTGAACATTTTATTGTGTGTGTGTGTGTACATACACACACACACACACACACACACATCTTCTTTATCCATTCATCCACTGACAGATGCTTATTTAGGTTGTTTCCATACCTTGGCTACTGGGAACAATGCTGTACTGAACATGGGGGTACAGATAGCTCTTTGAGACTCTGTTTTCATTTCCTTTGGATAATATACCCAGAAGTAGTATTTCTGGATCAAACAGTGCTTTTTAAAAAAATTTCTGAAGAACCTCCACACTGTTTTCGATAGTGGCTGTACCAAGTTAGATTCCTACCAATAGTTCACAAGGGTTCCCTTTCTCCACATCCTCACCAACACTTATCTCTTGTCTTTCGATGATAGCCATTCTAATGGGTGTGTGGTGATATCTCACTGTGGTTTTGATTTGCACTTCCCTGATTAGTGATGTCAGCACCTTGTCATGTACCTGCTCACTATTTGTAGGTCTTCTTTGGAAAAAGTCTATTTAGTTCATCTGCCCATTTTTCAATTGAGCTGTTTTCCTGCTATTGAATTGTAGGAGTTCTAGACATATTTTGGATATTAGTCTCTTATCAGATACATGATGTGCAAATACTTTCTGTCATTCATTCTATAGGCTGCCTTCTCATTTTTGGGTTTCTTTTGCTGTGCAGAAGTTCAGTTTGATGTAGTCCCACTTATTTGTTATTGCTTTTGTTGCTTGTGTTTTTGGTGCATATCCAAAAAATCAGTGCCAAGACCAATGTGAAGGAGCTTTTCTCTTGTGTGTTCTTATAGGAGTTTTATGGTTTCATGTCTTGAGTTTTTAATTCCTTTTTATTTAATTTTTGAGTGGTATCATTCTTCTACATATGGTTATACAATTTTCTCAATGCCATTTATTGAAGGGACCATCCTTTTCCTCACTGAGTATTTTTGGCTCTCTTGTCAAATATTGCAAATATTGACCATTATGCAAGGGTATACTTCTCTTCTTTAAATCTGTAGGTTTTCCTGGTTTCTTTTAGGATATTCCTATTTTTCTTGTTGATTTATAAAAACATTTTAACTCCCACATTGTCATCTGCCTTATCAGATATTTAGAGGCAGCACAGATAGGGGTTGTGGCAGAAACTGTTGTCTTCCTAGGCACATGGTGGGACTGCACTTCCTAGCTTCCTCTGCTGTTAGGTCTAGTCATGTGACTATGTTCTTTCTTTTTTTCTTTTCTTTTCTCTTTCTTTCTATCTTTCTTTCTTGTCATGTGGCTATGTTCTTTCTCTCTTCTTTTAAGTTTTATTTATTTAATTTGAGACACAGAGAGAGAGAGAGAGAGAGAGAGAGAGAGCGAGCGCATGAGCAGGGGAGAGGCAGAGAGAGGGAGAGAGAAAATCCCAAGCAGGCTCCATGTTGTCAGCACAGAGCCTGATGTGGAACTCAAACTCACAAACCCTGAGATCATGACCAGAGCTGAAACCAAGAGTTGGACCCTGAGCCACCCAGGTGCCCCTCACATGGCTAGGTTCTTTCTAATACAATGTAAGTAGAAATAATACATGCCACTTTCACAATTACATTCTAAGAGAATGGTATGTCTTCCTCATGCTCTCTTTCCTCAATCCACTGGCTATAACTCAAACGAGTCAATGACCCAGGTTTGGCCAAGCTGGTGATGACAGAAATTAGTTGAGTTACCTTGTTACGTAGGTCCTTAAATAATTTCATGAGGTAGAACCTACCTATCTATCCTGACCTACTGCATGAGAAATAATTAATATTTATCTTATTTGAGCTATTACATTTTGGGTTTATTTTAGTGGTCTACCTTTGTCCTAATTAATATAGAATTAGTATCTTGCATTAGGATGTCGCTGTAACAGGACATTAATAATATAGATGGCATCTGCTAAGCAGTAGAGCAGCATGCAGTGAGGAAACAGATGCTGCATAATACTCGTTATACCACAGTAAAATATCAGGTGACACTGCTGCCTGCGATAACATGGAAAGCACACTAGGGCTATAGATCATATAGTTCTAGGGCAGTGTTTCTCAATCTCAGCACATTGACTGTAGTAAAGTGCTTACTACAAGGTTTGGTACTTCACTCAATAAATGTTAGCTACTGTTGTTGTTATTACTGTATTACACGATGAAAAAATACAGAATTGTTAAATCTGTCACCATACTCCCACGTAGTGTCTACCTTTGCTGGAATACTTAAAATCTCCTCCTCACACTTAGATCAGATAAATATTCACCCATGTTTTTGTCTATTACATTTATCTTTAATGAGTCTGTAATTTGGCCCAGTATGATGTAGGGATCAAAATTTTTTTTTTTTCTCCTAGAGAACTTCAACTTCATTACCTTTATAATCTGTTATTTTCCCACTGATTTGAAGTCTACTTTTTCAGAGTCTGTTTACATATTCTTAATATCTAACTAAAATCAATCATGCTTGCTAGGAAATGAGGCTGAAGTTCAGTATACCAGATAAAGTTCTTACCCCCTATAAAGCTTAGGGTACATTCTTGTTGACAAGAATACCATAAAAAACATACTTTCTTTCACCTAAAAGATAACTTTCTGAATTCACATGTTGTTGGCACTCTCAACAGACATTTTTATTTAGAGCATTTTTACTTTCGGTAAGAACCAAAAAAGTCCCTACATCTTCATGATACGTCTGCACATGTCTTACCAAAATGAAGATAAAGTTACAAAGGAGGAGCACCCATGAGTTCAGTGCTTGGAAACTCCCTTTGTACTTTCATTTAGATTGGTCTTGCTTGGTCACTCAGGTGAAGTGAACTCTATCTTGTCTGTTTTTACACCAGAAAGATATATATGATCTGTAAGGGAAAACACTAATCTAATATTAGTCTTCAGTATTTTTAGAGTGAAAACAATTCCCTATGCTCTTGTTGTGTTTACTTATACATATCAACTTTAACTATGATGGTAGGAAAATTTACTTAAGGTATATAGGAACTTTAGTTAATATAGATAAAACATTAAGTTATACATGTTAGTGGAAAATCAGGGAAGGTAGAAAGAGAAATGAATAAAGAATACATACTATGTATGAACTACTTACATGATTTTACAACTCTTGAAAGGATATTGTCAGATATATTTCCATAGATGAAGAAACAGAATCTTATAGGTTAAGAATATAAGGCAATGAAAACCTAGTCCCGGAGGAAGGCTTTCTTAATAGAACTATCTGCTTTTTCTTTGGGTGAACAGTTCACATTTTCTAGAGCCCCAGGCCACAGTGAAGCAAATAAAACTACTCTGTACACTACTTCTAGTATACTTCAATTTTCAAAAATGTTACTAGAAGTGGAAAGACTAAAAGGAACTTAGGAAGTTACTGCAGTCTAATAGAAAATAAAATGTGGTACTGGATATTAAGAAAAATAGGATATGTATGCCAGAAAATATGAAATATCTAACAGTCTTGGAGCAGAAAGGAAGGTTACAGTTAGGGAAGAAGGACATTCTTTGAGAAACAGTCTTGAGAGGGTCTCCAAAGTATCAGAAACTAAGGCAGCAAGGTAAACTCTGGATCTCAGAAATATATGTGTGGTGATGAGCATATCTCTCACCAATTCCATTAACAAGTTCTTTTTCAAAATATCTCTAATCTCTAATGCCGCTTTCTGAACCATTTACCTACATTCTGAAAGCAAATGCTCTCTCTTAAGGCCAGGTGATAGCTCATTTGACACTAATTCCCCTTACAAAACAAATTAAACATCTAATTTACAGCTGTAAGAAACAGGTTTTTCTAATACATCACCAAAACCAATTTTACCCAAATGAATTTATTAAACATAAATGTACAAAAACTTGTTCAGCAAACATTTATCAAGAGCCTACTCTTTGTCAGGCATTATTCTAGGTAGCAGGGACACGGTGTGGAAGAAATTTCAGACCAACATCTCTGTTCTTAAATTATGTCTGGTCATAACAAATACAATAAACATATAAACATAAATAAAGAAACAGAGAATGAAGGAAAGGATGCTAATTGGATAGTCACATTTGAACAAAGAACAGAATGAAGTAAAGGAGTAATAAGTTATGTGGATATCTGAGGGAAGAGCTTGCTGAGGAAACAGGCAAGGGCAAAGGCCCTGAGGTAAGAGTATGATCGTTGTGGAATAAAAGAAGGCCAACACAGCTGGAGTACAGTGAGGGAAAGAGTGATAGATTACACAGGACTTTGATAAGAATTCTGACTTTTAAAGTGAATGAGAAGAAAAACTACTAGTAGGTTTTGAGCAAAGGAATGACATAATCTGATTTCAGTTTGTTTATTTAAAATTTATTTATTTTAAAAAATAAATAAAATGTATTTATTTTTGAGAGAGAGAGAGAGAGAGAGAGAGCGCGTGCAAATGGGGGAGGGGCAGAGAGAGAGAGGGACAGAAGACCTGAAGTGGGCTCTGCACTAAAAGCAGAGAGCCTGATGTGGGGCTCAAACTCACTAACAGTGAGATCATGACCTGAGCTGAAGTTGGACGCCTAACTGAATGAGCCACCCAGATGCAACATGATTTTGGTTATAGAAAGATTATTGTGGAGAACAGACATTAAAGGGAAAAGTGGAAGGGAGCAGAGAGTCCATTAGAAGACTTCTTGCTAAAATACATGCAAGAGATAATAATATGGTGGCTTGATTCAGAACAGTAGCAGTGGATGTGGGGTAAATTGGTTCTATTTAAAGGCAAAGCTGAAGGAATTGACTGTTGGGATGAATGTGGGATTTGGAGAGGGGCACTAAGAATGACACTGATGCTTCTCACATGAGCAACTGCAATGATATAGTTGATGCTACTGGGACTGGGTAGATTCGACAGTAGCAAGTTTGGGAGGGGAAAGTCAAAGGCTGTGTAGGTGACCAGAGTGAGTGGTTAGGAGATGAGTAATAGACGAAGACACTGAGCATTAAGTAAATATGAGGATTATAGGAGTGAAGTTTCTCATTGTCAAAAAGGCACTTAATATACAAATATAGAAAAGGGGGGAAGCTAGAAAGAATCCTAAGGTATTGATTGGAATTGGACATTTCAGTGTGAATTTCTGTTTATGCAAACATAATACACACACACAAACACTGGTATAGAAATAAATATAGTTGTGTGTGTGTGTGTGTGTATATAGATATATATACCTATGTTTTCTAGTTTTGTTCACTGAGAAGGGCTAGAAGCAACAGGCATGCCCAAGGGCCCAGGACTTGGTTCCTAAATATTATCTTCCACTAAAATGAAATAGGATGTTTGAGGAAACAGTGGATTCCAGAGTTGGGGCAAGGAAAGTAAATGATAAGCCTGGAACATCTTTCACAAAAAGGGAATGCCCAGAGAATGATGAGGACATATGTGAAAGAAAGGACCTAGTTCAAAGGGACCCCCCTACTTTGGGTCGAGTAATTATGGTTGAGTAATTTGAGCATAATTAATAATAATAACAGCAACAAGTTTCAATCCACTGAATAAAATAGAAATTCACAACCATGATAATGTAAACAACATCCAGTCATATGCTCTTCCCATAACCCAGCCCTATTTCTTGCTACATTCCTGCTGAACATTATGCTCTAAAGATACTGAACTACTTATCTCTGTAGTACAGAATTACTATTATCTCTAGATTTGAAATGTTCTCAATTTGCCTGTCTGCCAGGAAAACTGAACATGATTCGATTCTATAAATATTACTGAGCACTCTTCTATGAACTAAAACACAGCAGTAAACCATACAGTGTTCCTCCTTTCAAGACCTTACAATCTACTGAGGGAGGCAGAATACTCTTAGTTCAAAAGCTATTTCTGTGAAGCCTTTCCTGATTTTCCTCCTGTTTCCTCTGGTCTCATTACATTTGTACACACTGCCATTATAGCATTTCTTATTGCAAAATAATTGTTTACTTGTCTGCTTAACTCTGCATTGTAGTTCCATGTGAAAGGAGCCTGTTTTTCATTTTAGTGTCCCTAGTACTTAGTACTGTACATAGATTTATGCATTAATACATTGAACAACTATATATGCTGGGTACTATGTAAGGCTCCAGGGATACAAGTAAAAAATAGACACAATGCTGGTGTCATGAAATTTAAACTAAAGTCACCACTCTACTATAGGGTTAAGAGAAGAAGGTGAAGAGTACACTCAAGTATATAATTACAAATTAAAAGGAAGATTATAAGGGAAAGAAGGCTGATGCTATGAGAACTATAACAGGAAAACCTGGTATAGTTTGGGAAAGGCATCCCTAAAGAGATAGATTTGAACTAGAATGTGAACCATGATTAAGAGTTAAGAAAGTAATGGGGAGTCTGGGTGGCCCAACTGATTAGTGTCTGGCTCTTGGTTTCAGCTGAGGTCATGATCTCACAGTTCATGAATTCAAGCCCCACATGCGGTTCTGTGCTGACACAACAGAGGCTGCTGGGATTTTCTCTTTCTCCCTCTCTCTCCACCCTTCCACTCCCCCAAATAAATAAAAACTTAATAAAAAAGAGTTAAGAAAGTAAATGGGTATAATGATGAAAAGGATGGTGTTAGGTCAAGTGCAAATGCCCTGGAGGAGAGAGCTGGGTATGGATGAGGAACTGAAAGACAATCACTGAAGTGCAGAGAGATGAGGGGAGAGAGGTGAAATGAGGATAAAGAGACAGATAAGCAAAAACAGAACCAAGTTAAATGTCCATCAACTGATGAATGGATAAACAAAATGTGTCATGTCCATACAATGGAGTATTAGTTAGCCATAAAAAAGTGTTGATACATGCTATAACATGGATGAATTTTGATAACGTTATGCTAAGTGAAAGAAGTCACACACAAATGGCTACATATTACAAGATTCTGTTTATATGAAATGTCTAAAAGAGGAAAATCCATAGATACAGAAAGTAGATTTAGTAGTTGCTGGGAGGTGGTGGGAAAACAGGGAGTGACGCTAACAGGGTACAGAGGTTCTTTTGTGGGTAATGAAAACTTTCTGGAATTAGATCATGGCTGCAGTCAAAAAACCTTGTGAATGTAACAAAAACCATGGAATTCTTTGCTTTAAAATGATGAATTTTATGTCATGTGAATTATATCTGATTTTAAAATTCAGCAGAGAACATACACCTTTTAAATTATCTGGAGGTTTTTCAGTTTTATCTGTGTATAGATCAGATGCTCCAAATATTACTTTTTTTAAAAAAGCTCATTTAGTTAAATTTGACAGAGAGAGAGAGAAGAAGAGAGTGAGACTGGGGCAGGGGCAGAGAATCCCAAGCAGGCTCTGTACTGTCAGTGCAGAGCCCAATTGGGGGCTTGACTTCACAAACCGTGAGATTGTGACCTGGGCCAAAATCAAGAGTTGGGCACTTAATGGACTGAGCCACTCAGGCAACCCCCAAAATTATTTCTTTTTAAAAAAATATTTATTTGGGGAGGGGGCAAGATGGCGGAGAAGTAGGGAGCTCCGTACATTGCACTCGCCCCCATATCTCACACGGAAAAGATCTGAAGCCATAGGAAACCTTACAGAACCCAAGAGATTGGGAGAAAAAGATGCAGAATCCACTGCGTGAGTGCGAACTGGGGAAGATAAATTCGGGCCAGGATCCGAGACTCCAGGGACAGGGGCGATCCCCCTTTGGGGGAGTGAGAGGGGGAAAAAGAGTCTGAAACCGCTCAAGACACGGTCCATGTCGCTGGGAAATAGAAAAACCTACGCTCGGGGCACAGAAGGACCATGTGCGCTAAATCCCTGCGCGCCAGGTCCCTGCGCGCCAACTTGTCCCGGAGGGCCTGCGTGCGCACGGACCACTTCTTTGTGCTCCTAGCTGGCTGGACGCTTAGAGGAGCTGCGCACGTACCGCGCCATTGTGCTCCTGGCTGGCCGTACTCCTGGAGGAACAGCGGGCGCTCGTACCGGGTTGCCGTGCTCCTGGCTGGCTGGAACTCTACAGGGAAGGCGAATAGCTTAAAAACTGGGAGATTTGCCCGTGAGTTCGGGTTTTGGGTGACGAGACACAGAGGGACCTGGGTTCCCTCTCTCCAGCGGCCCGGCGGGCCCCACAGGCAGACTCCCAACCGTGCTCGCCAACCCTGCTCAGAGGAGAAGGGAGCAACAATTCTGGCTCCACCGCCAGGGCTAGGCAAGAGGCTTGGAATTGCCTAGAGCGGATCACCTGTGAGGTTGTGTCTACAGCAATTTCAGTGGGGTGCGCGGACTGGGATTTGGATTTAACCCTGGCCTGGGTTAAAGACAGCAACCCAGTCTGACAGCACTCCAGGCACGGGGAGTTTCCACATCCAAAAAAGCGAGGTGCAGCACTTGGTTCAAGAAGGGACTGGAGGGCTGCAACTCTCCTCCCCACAACCACCAAGGCAGAACTCCCGCCTGAGGCATTGGATCACACCACGCCCATCACTGCCAGAGAGCTGCCCTCTCCCCACCCCCCTTTTTCCTTCTTTTCTTCTTTTTTTTCCCAGAACACTGACCTGATTAACTTTGGTCACCGGCTTGCTTAAACAGTCACATTTAGTCCATTCTGTAGACGTAAATTCTACACCTACCGACCTTTTCATCTCTTTCTCTCAGGAGTAATTAGACTATACAGTTTCTCTGGATAACACCAGCGTTCTTCTCTCACCTCTCCAACCATATTCCACCCTTTAGCTCTTTGAAAAAAGCTTCTTATCCCTTCTGCCTGTTCATTATATTTCCAATTTTGCCTCATCCCTGCCCTGTCTTCTCTCTCTTCCTCTGTGCTCTTCAACCAGCACTGCATACACACAGCTATTTAACTGCAGCTGGGAATCCAGTTATATGCTTTAAACTGTTCTTTGTCCATCGGTTTTCTTTTTTCCTTTTCTACTCTTCTTTTTGACCTTTTTATGTATTTTTTAAAAATTTTCTATTATTTGCCTTCCCTCCTCCGTCTTTTCTCTTAACTTTTTCGTTTTGCACGTTAGTTGGATTTGTCTGTGCATTTGTGAGCATCTGCTCCGTGTGTGTTGTCTGTCTGTTTTCTTCTCCAGGGCTACCTCAAGAAACAAGCCAAAGTACACATGGTGGAGAGTCCCAAATATCACTACGAGTAGGAAAATAAAAAAACCAAGGTCTAAACAAGAGAGACCAAAAGATACCATTCAAAAAACACTCTCTGAAAGGATAGGCCCTGGACATTCAAAGAGTTTTCTTGGGTACAGCAGCGCTCACAGGTGCAGAGAGCATAAAGAGTCTTTAAAACTAACAAGAGCCAGAAAGCTAACTAAAATGATGAAATTTCCGAAAGAGCTCTCCTCCAAAGAAATTCAAAGAAGAATTGACACCTAATGAACTGCTCAAAACAGATATAAGCAGCATAACTGAACAAGATTTTAGAACAATAATCATAAAATTAATAGCTGGACTTGAAAAAAGCATTGGGGACATTAAAGAAACTATGGCTACAAGCAACATGGAGAATAAAAATAGGCATGATGAATTAAAAAATGCGATAAATGAGATACATAATATATTAGAGGTCTCCAATGCATAGACTGAAGAGGCAGAAAGAAGAGTAAGTGATTTGAAGACACCATTATAGAAAAAGAGGAAACTGAGAAAAAAAGAGACAAACTGATCCAGGAACATGAAAGACGAGTTCGAGAGCTCAGCGATTCGCTCAAACACAACAATATCCGTATCACAGGAATCCCAGAAGAGGAGGAAAGAGGGAAAGGTACTTAAGGAGTCCTGAAACAAATTATAGCAGAGAACTTCCCCAACCTGGGGAAAGAAGTAAACGTTGAAATGCAAGAGGCTCAGAAGACTCCCCTGAGATGTAATTTGAATCGATCTTCAGCACGGCATACTATAGTAAAAATGGCAAAATATAAAGACAAAGAGAGAATTTTGAAAGCAGCTAGGGAGAAAAGGGCCCTAACATACAAAGGGAAACCTATCAGAGTGGTGACAGACCTATGTACTGAAACTTGGCAGGCCAGAAAGGAATGGCAGAAGATCTTCAATTAGATGAACAGATAAAATATGCAGCCAAGAATCCTCTATCCAGCAAGCCTGTCATTCAAAATAGAAGGAGAG
>NW_027529630.1:1724617-1733269 GCF_008692635.1 Crocuta crocuta
GAGAGAGAGAGAGAGAGAGAGAGCGCGTGCAAATGGGGGAGGGGCAGAGAGAGAGAGGGACAGAAGACCTGAAGTGGGCTCTGCACTAAAAGCAGAGAGCCTGATGTGGGGCTCAAACTCACTAACAGTGAGATCATGACCTGAGCTGAAGTTGGACGCCTAACTGAATGAGCCACCCAGATGCAACATGATTTTGGTTATAGAAAGATTATTGTGGAGAACAGACATTAAAGGGAAAAGTGGAAGGGAGCAGAGAGTCCATTAGAAGACTTCTTGCTAAAATACATGCAAGAGATAATAATATGGTGGCTTGATTCAGAACAGTAGCAGTGGATGTGGGGTAAATTGGTTCTATTTAAAGGCAAAGCTGAAGGAATTGACTGTTGGGATGAATGTGGGATTTGGAGAGGGGCACTAAGAATGACACTGATGCTTCTCACATGAGCAACTGCAATGATATAGTTGATGCTACTGGGACTGGGTAGATTCGACAGTAGCAAGTTTGGGAGGGGAAAGTCAAAGGCTGTGTAGGTGACCAGAGTGAGTGGTTAGGAGATGAGTAATAGACGAAGACACTGAGCATTAAGTAAATATGAGGATTATAGGAGTGAAGTTTCTCATTGTCAAAAAGGCACTTAATATACAAATATAGAAAAGGGGGGAAGCTAGAAAGAATCCTAAGGTATTGATTGGAATTGGACATTTCAGTGTGAATTTCTGTTTATGCAAACATAATACACACACACAAACACTGGTATAGAAATAAATATAGTTGTGTGTGTGTGTGTGTGTATATAGATATATATACCTATGTTTTCTAGTTTTGTTCACTGAGAAGGGCTAGAAGCAACAGGCATGCCCAAGGGCCCAGGACTTGGTTCCTAAATATTATCTTCCACTAAAATGAAATAGGATGTTTGAGGAAACAGTGGATTCCAGAGTTGGGGCAAGGAAAGTAAATGATAAGCCTGGAACATCTTTCACAAAAAGGGAATGCCCAGAGAATGATGAGGACATATGTGAAAGAAAGGACCTAGTTCAAAGGGACCCCCCTACTTTGGGTCGAGTAATTATGGTTGAGTAATTTGAGCATAATTAATAATAATAACAGCAACAAGTTTCAATCCACTGAATAAAATAGAAATTCACAACCATGATAATGTAAACAACATCCAGTCATATGCTCTTCCCATAACCCAGCCCTATTTCTTGCTACATTCCTGCTGAACATTATGCTCTAAAGATACTGAACTACTTATCTCTGTAGTACAGAATTACTATTATCTCTAGATTTGAAATGTTCTCAATTTGCCTGTCTGCCAGGAAAACTGAACATGATTCGATTCTATAAATATTACTGAGCACTCTTCTATGAACTAAAACACAGCAGTAAACCATACAGTGTTCCTCCTTTCAAGACCTTACAATCTACTGAGGGAGGCAGAATACTCTTAGTTCAAAAGCTATTTCTGTGAAGCCTTTCCTGATTTTCCTCCTGTTTCCTCTGGTCTCATTACATTTGTACACACTGCCATTATAGCATTTCTTATTGCAAAATAATTGTTTACTTGTCTGCTTAACTCTGCATTGTAGTTCCATGTGAAAGGAGCCTGTTTTTCATTTTAGTGTCCCTAGTACTTAGTACTGTACATAGATTTATGCATTAATACATTGAACAACTATATATGCTGGGTACTATGTAAGGCTCCAGGGATACAAGTAAAAAATAGACACAATGCTGGTGTCATGAAATTTAAACTAAAGTCACCACTCTACTATAGGGTTAAGAGAAGAAGGTGAAGAGTACACTCAAGTATATAATTACAAATTAAAAGGAAGATTATAAGGGAAAGAAGGCTGATGCTATGAGAACTATAACAGGAAAACCTGGTATAGTTTGGGAAAGGCATCCCTAAAGAGATAGATTTGAACTAGAATGTGAACCATGATTAAGAGTTAAGAAAGTAATGGGGAGTCTGGGTGGCCCAACTGATTAGTGTCTGGCTCTTGGTTTCAGCTGAGGTCATGATCTCACAGTTCATGAATTCAAGCCCCACATGCGGTTCTGTGCTGACACAACAGAGGCTGCTGGGATTTTCTCTTTCTCCCTCTCTCTCCACCCTTCCACTCCCCCAAATAAATAAAAACTTAATAAAAAAGAGTTAAGAAAGTAAATGGGTATAATGATGAAAAGGATGGTGTTAGGTCAAGTGCAAATGCCCTGGAGGAGAGAGCTGGGTATGGATGAGGAACTGAAAGACAATCACTGAAGTGCAGAGAGATGAGGGGAGAGAGGTGAAATGAGGATAAAGAGACAGATAAGCAAAAACAGAACCAAGTTAAATGTCCATCAACTGATGAATGGATAAACAAAATGTGTCATGTCCATACAATGGAGTATTAGTTAGCCATAAAAAAGTGTTGATACATGCTATAACATGGATGAATTTTGATAACGTTATGCTAAGTGAAAGAAGTCACACACAAATGGCTACATATTACAAGATTCTGTTTATATGAAATGTCTAAAAGAGGAAAATCCATAGATACAGAAAGTAGATTTAGTAGTTGCTGGGAGGTGGTGGGAAAACAGGGAGTGACGCTAACAGGGTACAGAGGTTCTTTTGTGGGTAATGAAAACTTTCTGGAATTAGATCATGGCTGCAGTCAAAAAACCTTGTGAATGTAACAAAAACCATGGAATTCTTTGCTTTAAAATGATGAATTTTATGTCATGTGAATTATATCTGATTTTAAAATTCAGCAGAGAACATACACCTTTTAAATTATCTGGAGGTTTTTCAGTTTTATCTGTGTATAGATCAGATGCTCCAAATATTACTTTTTTTAAAAAAGCTCATTTAGTTAAATTTGACAGAGAGAGAGAGAAGAAGAGAGTGAGACTGGGGCAGGGGCAGAGAATCCCAAGCAGGCTCTGTACTGTCAGTGCAGAGCCCAATTGGGGGCTTGACTTCACAAACCGTGAGATTGTGACCTGGGCCAAAATCAAGAGTTGGGCACTTAATGGACTGAGCCACTCAGGCAACCCCCAAAATTATTTCTTTTTAAAAAAATATTTATTTGGGGAGGGGGCAAGATGGCGGAGAAGTAGGGAGCTCCGTACATTGCACTCGCCCCCATATCTCACACGGAAAAGATCTGAAGCCATAGGAAACCTTACAGAACCCAAGAGATTGGGAGAAAAAGATGCAGAATCCACTGCGTGAGTGCGAACTGGGGAAGATAAATTCGGGCCAGGATCCGAGACTCCAGGGACAGGGGCGATCCCCCTTTGGGGGAGTGAGAGGGGGAAAAAGAGTCTGAAACCGCTCAAGACACGGTCCATGTCGCTGGGAAATAGAAAAACCTACGCTCGGGGCACAGAAGGACCATGTGCGCTAAATCCCTGCGCGCCAGGTCCCTGCGCGCCAACTTGTCCCGGAGGGCCTGCGTGTGCACGGACCACTTCTTTGTGCTCCTAGCTGGCTGGACGCTTAGAGGAGCTGCGCACGTACCGCGCCATTGTGCTCCTGGCTGGCCGTACTCCTGGAGGAACAGCGGGCGCTCGTACCGGGTTGCCGTGCTCCTGGCTGGCTGGAACTCTACAGGGAAGGCGAATAGCTTAAAAACTGGGAGATTTGCCCGTGAGTTCGGGTTTTGGGTGACGAGACACAGAGGGACCTGGGTTCCCTCTCTCCAGCGGCCCGGCGGGCCCCACAGGCAGACTCCCAACCGTGCTCGCCAACCCTGCTCAGAGGAGAAGGGAGCAACAATTCTGGCTCCACCGCCAGGGCTAGGCAAGAGGCTTGGAATTGCCTAGAGCGGATCACCTGTGAGGTTGTGTCTACAGCAATTTCAGTGGGGTGCGCGGACTGGGATTTGGATTTAACCCTGGCCTGGGTTAAAGACAGCAACCCAGTCTGACAGCACTCCAGGCACGGGGAGTTTCCACATCCAAAAAAGCGAGGTGCAGCACTTGGTTCAAGAAGGGACTGGAGGGCTGCAACTCTCCTCCCCACAACCACCAAGGCAGAACTCCCGCCTGAGGCATTGGATCACACCACGCCCATCACTGCCAGAGAGCTGCCCTCTCCCCACCCCCCTTTTTCCTTCTTTTCTTCTTTTTTTTCCCAGAACACTGACCTGATTAACTTTGGTCACCGGCTTGCTTAAACAGTCACATTTAGTCCATTCTGTAGACGTAAATTCTACACCTACCGACCTTTTCATCTCTTTCTCTCAGGAGTAATTAGACTATACAGTTTCTCTGGATAACACCAGCGTTCTTCTCTCACCTCTCCAACCATATTCCACCCTTTAGCTCTTTGAAAAAAGCTTCTTATCCCTTCTGCCTGTTCATTATATTTCCAATTTTGCCTCATCCCTGCCCTGTCTTCTCTCTCTTCCTCTGTGCTCTTCAACCAGCACTGCATACACACAGCTATTTAACTGCAGCTGGGAATCCAGTTATATGCTTTAAACTGTTCTTTGTCCATCGGTTTTCTTTTTTCCTTTTCTACTCTTCTTTTTGACCTTTTTATGTATTTTTTAAAAATTTTCTATTATTTGCCTTCCCTCCTCCGTCTTTTCTCTTAACTTTTTCGTTTTGCACGTTAGTTGGATTTGTCTGTGCATTTGTGAGCATCTGCTCCGTGTGTGTTGTCTGTCTGTTTTCTTCTCCAGGGCTACCTCAAGAAACAAGCCAAAGTACACATGGTGGAGAGTCCCAAATATCACTACGAGTAGGAAAATAAAAAAACCAAGGTCTAAACAAGAGAGACCAAAAGATACCATTCAAAAAACACTCTCTGAAAGGATAGGCCCTGGACATTCAAAGAGTTTTCTTGGGTACAGCAGCGCTCACAGGTGCAGAGAGCATAAAGAGTCTTTAAAACTAACAAGAGCCAGAAAGCTAACTAAAATGATGAAATTTCCGAAAGAGCTCTCCTCCAAAGAAATTCAAAGAAGAATTGACACCTAATGAACTGCTCAAAACAGATATAAGCAGCATAACTGAACAAGATTTTAGAACAATAATCATAAAATTAATAGCTGGACTTGAAAAAAGCATTGGGGACATTAAAGAAACTATGGCTACAAGCAACATGGAGAATAAAAATAGGCATGATGAATTAAAAAATGCGATAAATGAGATACATAATATATTAGAGGTCTCCAATGCATAGACTGAAGAGGCAGAAAGAAGAGTAAGTGATTTGAAGACACCATTATAGAAAAAGAGGAAACTGAGAAAAAAAGAGACAAACTGATCCAGGAACATGAAAGACGAGTTCGAGAGCTCAGCGATTCGCTCAAACACAACAATATCCGTATCACAGGAATCCCAGAAGAGGAGGAAAGAGGGAAAGGTACTTAAGGAGTCCTGAAACAAATTATAGCAGAGAACTTCCCCAACCTGGGGAAAGAAGTAAACGTTGAAATGCAAGAGGCTCAGAAGACTCCCCTGAGATGTAATTTGAATCGATCTTCAGCACGGCATACTATAGTAAAAATGGCAAAATATAAAGACAAAGAGAGAATTTTGAAAGCAGCTAGGGAGAAAAGGGCCCTAACATACAAAGGGAAACCTATCAGAGTGGTGACAGACCTATGTACTGAAACTTGGCAGGCCAGAAAGGAATGGCAGAAGATCTTCAATTAGATGAACAGATAAAATATGCAGCCAAGAATCCTCTATCCAGCAAGCCTGTCATTCAAAATAGAAGGAGAGATAAAAACCTTTCCAAATAAACAGAAATTGAAAGAATTTGTCACCACGAAGCCAGCCCTACAAGAAATCCTGAGGGGGATGCTCTGAAGGAAAGGTTGCAAGGAACAAAGATACCAGAGACACCACCACAAACATGAACCCTACAAAAGATACAAAGACTCTAAACCCACATATTTCAATAATAACACTGAATGTAAATGGGCTGAATGCTCCAATCAAAAGACATAGGGTAGCAGAATGGATTAAAAAACAAAATCCATCTATATGCTGTCTACAAGAAACTCATTTTAGACTGGAAGATACCTTCAGATTAAAAGTAAGGGGATGGAGAAAAATGTATCATGCTACTGGAAATCAAAAGAAAGCTGGAGTAGCTATACTTATATCAGACAAACTGGACTTTAAAGACAATAACAAGAGATGAAGAAGGGCACTACATAATAATTACTGGATCCATCCATCAGGAAGAACTAACTATCATAAATGTCTCTGTACCGAATATGGGAGCACCTAAATATTTAAAACAATTAATCACAAACAGAAACAAGCTTCTGGATAAGAATGTGCTAAAAGCAGGGGACTTTAATACTCCGCTTACAGCAANTAAAAGAAACAATCCACAAAACTAATAGGCAACCATCAGAATGGGAAAGATAGTTGTTAATGACATATCAGATAAAGGGTTAATATACAAAATGTATAAGGAACTCACCAAACTCCACANTGTAAAAAAAATATTTATTTTTGAGAGAGAAAGAGACAGAGCATAAGTGGGGGCGGGGTGGACAGAGAGGGAGACAGAATCCAAAGCAGGTTCCAGGCTCTAAGCTGTCAGCACAGAGCCTGATTCAGAGCTTGAACTCATGAACTGTGAGATCATGACCTGAGCCAAAGTCAGACACTTAACCAACTGAGCCACCTTACTTTTTGAACAAATAAAAAGACTTCTTGAATATAAACTCAATAGTCTGTAATAGTGAGAGATCTCTCTGTCATCTGATTTAAACCTATTATTTATAATTCTGCTTCCTAGAAAATATCTTTAGGCAAACCTGAAGCTTTTATTCAGTTACTCCCTTCCAGAGAGTCATCTGTTAGATGTGCCATCTCACTTGTAGTTATGTCTTGATGTGTCTATCACAGAAAGATAATACATGAGGATCAACCAGGGCCCACATTACAAGTAGGATTAGACTAACTATGGCACATATATCTCAGAGGGGGGTCCTACATGGGAGCTTGTCTGGTCAAATAATATTTTATCTCTAACTATAAACCTCAATTTCCTAAATAAGATTGTATTCTAATTCCAAAATGATAGTGCTGAGATGGAATTTCAGAAAGCCTCATAAACATGCTATTTTTCTTGGCTGCATTAAAGGCCATGAACTACTCCATGAGCAAAAGGCCTGCTTATAGAAGTCAGGATGCTTCTGACAAATCATCTTCACTTCAGAGATACAGCCTTAATGATTTTATAATAGTAATGTTAAAAGATATGCCACAAGTTGATAAACATAACAAAATAAAAACCCGAGACCAGCTAGTCTTCCCTTTAAAACTTGTTGAGTAATAACATTAAGGCCTCATCCAAGGATTCATCTTACATGACAAACATGGTTTTTGTTATACACACACGTACATATACAGGTTTATATACATTACTACCTTTTCTACAGATTTTTTTTTTTCCTGAGAGAGACTGAGAGCATGAGCGGTAGTAGGAGAGAAAGATACTCTAAAGCAGGCTCCATATCCAGTGTGAAGAGTGATGCGGGGCTTGTTCTTAGGGTTGTCAGATCATGACCTGAACCAAAATTAAGAGTCAGACGCTTAACTGATTTAGACACCCAGGCACCCCAGTTTTTTTTTAAAGTTTATTTTTATTTTGAGAGAGAGAGAGAGGGAGAGAGCATACATGGGGAAGGGACAAAGAGACAGGGAGAGAATCCCAAGCAGACTCCATGCTATCAGGGTGCAGCCCAATGTGGGGCTTGATCCCATGAACTGTGAGACCATGAACTGAGATGAGATCATGACCTGAGTCAAAATCAAGAGTCAGACACTTAATCAACTGAGCCAACCATGCGCCCACATAGCTTGTTATTTAGATAAAGAAATATAATTCTTGGGGTGTCTGGATGGCACAGTCAGTTAAGTGTCCAACTTTAGCTTAGGTCATAATCTCATAGTTTGTGGGTTCAAGCCCCATGTAAGGCTCTATGCTTACAACTCAGAGCCTGGAGCCTGCTTCAGATTCTGTGTCTCCCTCTCTCTCTGCCTCTCCCCCACTCATGCTCTGTCTCTCTCAAAAATAAATGTTAAAATTTTTAATAAAAAAATTAAAAATTAAAAAAAAGAGAAATACAATTCTTAGGTTTAAATGCTTTACTGAATGAAATTTAAAACCTACACATTGGTCATACCAGATATACATCACCAAATGCACACAAGTGAGACCTGACCTTCATCACAGGAATAGAGCACTATATTCAGAAAAACACCTGTCAATAGCTAGGGACTATTTTAAGTCATGACAAAGTACCTCAGTGACAGAATATAATCTCTATTATATTTTGTGACATCATTACATCAGTCTAAGAATAATAACCAAGAACCACTGAAATTTACCAGCATGATGAATACTATCTACCTTTCCAAAATGGTCTCAAAAGAAGAAAGAGAGGGAGAAGTCTTGATAAGTGAGTTATAAACAAAGAAAACTTGCTAAAGCCAGAAATGGCTAAGAATGTTGAAGATTCTGTTAGTTTACATATCACTTCCTTTCTTCCAGGGAGCACAGAGCCTGGAACCTGTTTCGAATTCTGTCTCTTTCTCTCTCTGCCCCTCCCCGGCTCATACACTCTCTCTCTCTCTCTCAGAAATAAATAAACATTAAAAAAAAAAAAAAAAAAAACACA
>NW_027529630.1:1733565-1774067 GCF_008692635.1 Crocuta crocuta
TAGTCAAATATATAACCTACTTAAAGAAAAAAAAAAAGGGCTACTTTAATGGCATTTTAGAATTCTTTCTTCAACATCAAAAACTTCACTAAAAACTCTACTGCTAGTACCCTTAGCAAATATTCTCATGCCTCTCTCCAGGACCAATGGAACCAATGGTTTCCACTATAACTCACTTTCATAAGTGCTCATACAACTCCATTCCTGTGAAATCTCATTCTTGGCCACCAGAGCCTACTGACATCCTAATACTTAACTATATAAGGCTTATTTAAATGTTAATTCTTCCATGGATAAAGGTCCTCCATGGAGAAAGACCACTGCAACGCCTCCCTCATCATTTGGATGCTAGGAGAAAACAAAGTATCTGCTGTCAGGAATCTTACAGTCTAGTGAGATTTGATGGTCTATAGCTATCTGTACTGCTTACATTCATAAAAACACATGACTAGAAGCTACAGGGTTGCCTTAAGGATTAAATGAGGTAATACAAATGTAAATCCTATATAGAATAAAAGCTAAATAAATAATGGCTATTACTATTAATTGGTCTTAAATTGTAGTTCTTTTTTGGATGTCTTAGTTCCACTTCTAATTTCTAAGATCCCTGACAGTGGATTCACAAAGTGTTCAGCCCATTTTGTTGGTAAAAAGGCACTTAAAATTATTTGCTATGCAAGCTAAAGATAATAAAAGAACAGCTTTAAAAATGAATGGAATTTTGACACATGCTGTAACACAGATGAATCTTGAGGACATTACACTAAGTGAAATAAAGCAGACACAGAAGGACAAATACTCTATGATTCCACTTATACGAGGTACTTAACAGTAGCCAAATTCACATACAGAAATAGAACAGTGGTTTTCAGGAGGCCGGAAGAGAAAGGAATGGGAGTTATTGTTTAGTGTACACAGAACTTCAGTTTGGGAAGACAAAAAAGTCCTGAGGATGGATATTGGTGATGGTTGCACAATATTGCACAAGTATTTAATGAAACTGTACATATAGAAATGGTTAGATCCATATTAGACTTCTGGGGAAGATGGCTGAGTAGGAGGATCCTAAGCTCACCTTGTCTCACAGATACAAGTAGTTAACACCCACATCAGTATAAATAATTCAGAAAAGGACCTAAAGACTGGCAGAAGAGACTCTCCAAAGCTAAATGTAAAGGCTACATCAAAGGAGGTAGGAAGAGTGGTGACACAGTTGAGAGCTAAATAGACCCATGGAACTGGCCACGGGAGGGATGCTGGGGACTGGAGAGCAGGGAGAAACAGACTCTTACACCAAGCACCCCAGGCACAGGAACCCGAGTGGAAAAGACAAATCCCCATAACATTTGGCTCTGAAAACCAGGGGGGCCTAATTTCTGAGTTTTTATAATCAATGAGGCTTAAATTAACACCTGGAACTTTAAAAATCAGTAGGCTCAGCTCTGGGAGAGCCTGGGGGCAAGAAAATGCTGAGCCCCCCACCCCCCTCCCCACCAACCAACAAACCAACAAAAAGAAAATACTGAGTCCCTACGTTTTAAGAAACAGCACAGTGGCCCTGAGATACAGCACAGATGGAGCAGTTTGAAAAATGCCTGGGGTATTATGGGAAGATTTATTTACTAATCTCAAGTGTGTGCTGGAGGGGTAGGTCACTGGGAGATTTCTCCAAGAACAAAAGGGCTACTGGTGGGTGCCAGTTCTCTCTCCCAGCCTAGATACACAGACACCTGTGGAACCATTTTGGTGCCAAGACTCTCCACTTAGCTTGCTAACAGAATGCCCTGCCCACCCCTTACTTCTGCAGATCCACCCCCTCAAACCAGCTGGCCTTGGCAAGAGTTTTGGGCAGCTATAGGTTCTCTTCCACAGCAGACTTCCACAAACCTTGCTAATACCTCATGCCTCACCCCTATATGTTCCTGTGCTCTATTCCTTTCCAATATATCCTAGGCCAGAGCCCTTTCAAAGGGGTATCACAAGCCTATAGGTGTGCAAGCAGCACCAACAAGGGACAGCACCACTCCAAAGTGACTTCTACCCAGGGAGGGTAGAAGATAACCACATATACCAGTTGGATTGTGGCCCCAGCAGTGGGCTTGGGGCAGAGCTGTGGTCTGACTGCAGGCCCCATCCATCAACAAAAGCTTCTGGGGGACAATACAGGGAAAGTGCCTTGCACTTCAATGCTACTTCATCTCTGGAAAATGCCTAGTCTGACTCAACTCAAGCCCAAGGTGGCTTCAGACTAGTCCACTAACAGCACAGGGACTAAACCCTGCCCATAACAGGCAGAGAAATACATTGCAGATGACTAGACTGAAAGTAAAAGTGAGTCAGCCACAGAGCAGGGTACATGCAACACTCATATGAAACACCAGGTGCTGATGAGCAGGGGATTACGCTGCAGAGCACACCAGGACCTTTTCTTCATAAGGCTACTTTCAAGAGCAAGAGACATAGGTAACTTTCATAACACATAGAAACAGATACAGGGAGTTAGACAAAAAGAGGAGATGGAGGAATATGTCCTAAATGAAAGAATTCCACATATGAGTGAAATTATATAGTATTTGTCTTTTTCTGACTGAACAACATGTATAAAAATGAAACTGGATCACTTTTACACCATACACGGAAATAAACTCAAAATGGATTAAAACCTAAGAATCAGAAACCATAAAAATCCTAAAGGAGCACAGGCAGTAACTTCTCTGACATCAGGAGCAGTAGCAACATTTTTCTAGATAAGTTTCCAGAGGCAAAGGAAATAAAAGCAAAAATGAACTATTGGGAGTACATCAAAATAAAAATTACAGCAAAGGAAACAACCAACAAACTAAAAGTGAATCTACTGAATGGGAGAAGATATTTGCAAATGACATATCTGATAAGGGTCAGTATAAAAATATATAAAGAACTTCGACAATTCAGCACACAAAAAAAACAAACAGTTCAATTTAAAAACGGGCAAAGACATGAACAGATGTTTCTCTAAAGAAGACATACTGATGGCAAACAGACACATGAAAAGATGCTCAAAACCACTAGTCATCAGGAAAATACAAATTAATGAGATACCATTTGCACCTGTCAGAATGGCTAATATCAAAAACACAAGAAACAACAAGTGTTGGTGAGGATGTGGAGGAAAAGGAACCCTCATTTACTGCTGGTGGGAATGCAAACTAGTGCAGCCTCTGTGGAAAACACTATGGGGATTTCTCAATTAAAAATAGAATTCCCAAATGATCCAGTAATTCCATTACTGGGTATTTACCCAAAGAATGTGAAAACACTAATTCAAAGAGATATAGGCACCCTTATGTTTTTTTGCAGCACTATTTACAATAAGCTAACTACAGAAGAAACCCCAGTGTCTCCTGATAAATATGGTATATATATATATACACACACACACACACACACACAATAAAATATTACTCAGCCATAAAAAAGAATGAAACATTGTCATATGGGACAACATGGATGGGTCCAGAGTATAATGTGAAGTGAAATAAGTCATGGAAAGACAAATACCATACGATTTCACTCATATGTGGAATTTAAGAAACAAAATGAATGAACAAAGGAAAAAAGAGACAAAAATACACTCTTAAATATAGAGAAGAAACTGATGGTTACCAGAGGGGAGGTGAAGAGGATTAAGGGTACACTTATCATGATGACTGCTGAGTAATTATAGAACTGTTGAATCACTGTATTATACACCTGAAAGTAATATAACACTGTATGTTAAGAATACTGGAATTAAAGTTATGTGTATTTTAACAAAATAATGATTCTTTATAGCTAATGCTTTAAAATTTTTTTCATGCTTATTTATTTATTTTTGAGAAAGAGAGAGAGAGAGCATGCATGTGTGCATGAGCAGAGAGAGGAGGAAAGGCTAAGCAAGATCTGTCCTGTCTGTGGATAGCCTGATCCCACGAACTGTGAAATTGCAATCTAAGCCAAAATCAAGAGCCAGACACCCAACCAAACTGAACCACCCAAGTGCCCCATTTAACAAAATAGTTTTTTTTAACGTTTTTTATTTATTTCTGAGAGAGAGAGAGAGAGAGACAGCGTGAACAGGGCAGGGTCAGAGAGAGAGGGAGAAACAGAATCTGAAACAGGCTCCAGGCTCTGAGCTGGCTGTCAGCACAGAGCCCGACGCGGGGCTTGAACCCACGAGCAGTGAGATCATGACCTGAGCTGATGTCGGACGCTTAACTGACTGAGCCACCCAGGAGCCCCAACAAAATAATTCTTAAGAAGTTGGTTTTTTGCTTTCTCCAAAAGATCTCAGAACAAGGCAAAGATGCCCACTCTTAGTATTTCTATTTACCATTGTACTAAGAATCCTAGTCAATGGAGTAAGGCAAGAAATAAAAATATTTATAGATTAGAATGACAGAAATAAAGTGTCTTTATTCAGTTTGACATGATCATGAGCATTTAAAATTGTAAGGAATCCATCCTTCTCTGCCTGACTTATTTCGCTCAGCATAACACCCTCAAGTTCCATCCATGTTGCTATACATGGCCAGATTTCATTCTTTCTCATTGCCATCTCTATATTATATAGATAAAGAGGGAGGGAGGCAAACCATGAGAGATTCTTGAATGCTGAGAACAAACTGAGGACTGATGGAGCGGGGGGAGGGGAAGGGGAGTGACGGGCATGGAGGAAGGCACTTGTGGGGATGAGCACTGGGTGTTATATGGAAACCAACTTGACAATAAACTATTTTTTAAAAATTTAAAAAATTATAAGGAATCCACAAAAAAGCTACTAGAACCAGTAAGTGAATTTAGGTAGACTGTAGGATACAAGATCATGTAGCAGACTGCATTTTCAAAAAAACAGCCACAGCCGTATTTCTAGTGCCACATATTCTTCTATAACTTTGCCACAGCACACTAAGAAGCAGAATCTATCCCATCAATCAATCCATCTTGATCCTGGGTACATCCTGGTAACTGCTTCAATGAATGGAATGCAGAAAAGAGACTATATTGCTTGTGCCTGGTCAGCCTCCCTGCCCTCCTCAGAAAATTTGTCTTCGGCCCAACCACAACACTGTGAAAAAGCCCAGGTGACACAGAGGAGCCAAGTGTAGAAACTCCAATTGGTAGCTCCAGCAAAGTCTCAGCCAATAGGGAGCACCAACTCCTAAATCATGTGAGAAAGTACACTCTCAAAAGAATGCAGCTGCTAGCCTTTGAGCTGCTCTAGCTGAGGTGGAGGGCTACAGAAACAAGTTGTCTCCACTGAGTCCTATCCAAAGTGTAGATTCAAGAGAAAAGTAAATGCTTTTGCTGTTTTAAGCCACGAAGCTTTACAGTAATCTGTTATGCAGAGTAACACAGTAACTGTTATTGGTCAATATATGAAAATCAATTTTATTTCTATATATTAATAAAAAGAATTAAAAGATAAAATGAAAATAATGGTTACAGTAACAGTGACATACTTAGGAATAAATTTAACAAAATTTATTACTGCTGAGGGAGGCAGAATTAGAAGATGATCCCAACAATCCTTGCCCTTATATAATCTGACTGTGGGGAGAACTTACAAATGATATTATTCCTGTGACTATGTTGTGTTATAATATGGCAAGAGAGAAATTGTCTGGTAGGCCTAACTTCATCACAAAAGCCCTTTTAAAAGCAGAGAATTTTCCTTTGTTAGCAGCAAAAGAGGAAGTCAGAGATTGAAAACATGAAAAGGAGTGTACATGCTGGTTTGAAGATAAAGGGAGTCATGTGGAATAGATCTGAGAGGAACCTCTAGGAGCTGAGAATGACTTTTCAGCCTGCTGCCAGCAACAAAACAAGGACTTATGTCCTATAACCACAAGGAACAGGATTCTACCAGCAATCTAAATGACCCTGGAAGTAGATTCTCTCAAGTCTCCAGATAAGAACTCAGCCCAAGCAAAATCAAAATCAAGGTTCTGCCCTTGTGAGAGCCTAAGAAGAGGACCCAGCTGAACCCACTTGGACTTTGAACCTACAGAACTGTGAAAACAGTGCATGGAGATATTTAAAGTATCTAAGTTTGTGTTGATTTGTTACATAGTGATAAAAACTAAATGTAACTGCAAAGGAACAAGAGAGACATTCTGGGGGATGGAAATATTCTACATATAGGCTATGACAGTGATTACATGGGTGTATACATTTGTCAAAACTCAACTGTATATTAAAATAGATGCATTTTAGTGTATATTAATCATACCTTAATAAAGTTGATTTTAATAGAGCTAGTTTCTGGGGCACCTGGGTGGCTTAGTTGGTTAAGCGTCTGACTTCAGCTCAGATCATGATCTCACAGTTTGGGAGTTCAAGCCCTGCATCAGGCTTTGCGCTGTCAGTGTAGAGCCTGCTTGGGATTCTCTCTCTCTGCCCTTCCCCACTTATGCTCTCTCTCTCTCTCAAAATAAATAAACTTAAAAAAAAATAAAAGAGCTGGCTTCTGTTTAGTTTTCTTCTTATACTTCTTGTCACCCTATACCCTACTCTCATAAATAGTTTTATGTGTTCTCTGCTTCAGTACCCCTCATTTATTTATTTTTTTACAAATAGTTTATTGTCAAGTTGGTTTCCATATAACACCCAGTGCTCATCCCNGTACCCCTCATTTATTGATTCTCTAGCCCAAGACATCCAAGTAAGCCCTCAAGCCAGAATATTCAATTGTCACTGGAGGGCGTGAACAATAGATTATCATGATCTGATTTACATTTTTAAAAGATTACTTCGAAAAAAGTCTAGCATGGAGATCATCCAGGTAAATCTTAGAATTCTGTAAGAAATTTGCTAGCTGGAAAATCGTATCTTACAATAGTTGCTTCCAAATTGTATTTCCAGGAGCCCTAGTACCCAGTATAATATCTCAGGACAAAAGGAAAGAAGTAGAAGATGACATATGCAGGTATGGGGAATGGGGAAAACACACAAAGAGGAAATAGCCTCACAAGTTTTAACCCAATAGCTTCCTTTCATCTGCTTTATATTTAAAGATTCCATGCATGAGTTAGTAGCAGTTGTTCAAACGTTAAATATTTTTTAAACTACTGCTTTAGGGGTGCCCAAGTGGCTCAGTTGGTTAAGCAGCCAACTTTGGCTCAGGTCATGATCTTACAGTTTATGAGTTCGAGCCCCATTTTGGGCTCTGTGCAGACAGCTCAGAGCCTGGAGCCTGCTTCAGATTCATCTCCCTCTCTCTCTGCCCTTCCCTTGCTCACGCTCTGTGTCTCTGGTCTTTCAAAAGTAAAAAAAAAAAAATTAAAAAACATTAAACTACTGCTTTATAAATTTGGTAAAAATGGGCAAGAATCATTCTTATTTTCTGCTTTTGTGTCACAGGGAACCCACCATAACATAACCAATATAGCAAGGGAAAGGATCTACTACTTCATATTCCTTAAGCCCTTTAGGGGCTGCTCCAGAGAATTATAATCTTCTTATTCTGGCTCACTGATAGTATGAATCATGTCTAATTCACCTCTGTATCCCAAATGCATATCACCTAGTACACACTGAAATACCTGAGTTTAACGTAATATACAAACAATGTTAAAAGGTATAATAAAAACTGCTGTAACACCTTAAAATCTAACACTCTTCGGTAAAGTTACTAAAACGTATCACTCCTAGATATATTCCCTTAAGAACTTCTTGCACAAGTACACTAGAAGACATGTACAAGAGGGTCTGATAGCAGCACTATCAGTAAAACAAAAACACCAAACATTTCAGTTAAGAACATCAATAATTTATGACATACACACAATGAAATACAATATAGCAAAATGATAATGAGTAAACTAAAGTTAAAAATCCATATTAATCCACAAATACAATATGCAGTGGGGGAAAAAGCAAGGTGCAAAATATTACAGAGTATGATACGTCTAAGACAACACAATCTACTGTCAGAATGGTGGTTACAACGTGGTGTGGATGAGAGAAGTGTATTTTAGGACGAGTCCCATAGGATCCTTCCATTTTACTAGTGGTGTTTCATTCCTGAAGCTCAGTGGTGAGTAAATGGGTATTCATCTATTATGCTTTGAATGTATTTATATTTATTTGGAAAGTTTCATATTCAGTTTAAAGTTCTATACGAAGGACAGACAACTAAGGCCTATGGGCCAAATCCATTTCAAAACCTATTTTTGTAAGTAAAGTTTTACTGGAACATAGCCATTCATTTGTTTATGTAGTGTCATTGACTATACTACAATGTCAGAGTTGAGTGGTTGTGACAGAGAAGTCTAAAGTATTTACTACTAGGTGCTTCATAGAAAATGCTTGCCAACCCCTGTTCTATTTCCAGGTATAGAGTACAATTAAGGAGAATTTAATTCTGAAACAACACAAATAAAATCATGGTGATGGTTACTGGGGAAAATGATCAGCAGGTGTGATGATAGCCGGGTTATTTTTTTTTTTTAAAAGGAATAAGAGGAAAACAAGTAAAAATTAAATAAGCTTTAGAGCACTGCTGTCCAACAGAACTTTCTGAGATGATGGAAATATTCTTATCTGCACTGTTCAATATGGTAGCCACTAGCCACATGAGACTTTGGAGCACCTGAAATGTGGCTATCATGACCGAGGAACAAAACTTGAAATTTTATTTATTTTTAATTGTTTTAAATAGCCATGTGTACCATACTGTACAGTGCACCTTCAGAGCTCTGGAGAATAGATTGACAGCAGTTGTCAGCTGAAACCTAAGATGGGGTGTTTATTCAAAGGAATGATGGAGGACAAAGAATTGCCTCCAATTTAGAAAATTCCAGCCACAGATGGAAAGGCAAACCATGGATAATCATAAATGTATGGTTAACATATAGATTCAGGATTCATACAATATTAATAAAAATTAGGGGCACCTGGATGGCTCACTTAACCAACTGAGCATTAGACTTCGGCTCAGGTCATGATCTCACAGTTTGTGGGTTTGAGCCCCGCGTCGGGCTCAGTGCTGACAGCTCAGAGCCTGGAGCCTGCTTCACATTCTGTATCTCCCTCTCTTTCTCTGCCCCTCCCCCACTGACGCTCTGTTTCTCTCTGTCTCAAAAATAAATAAACATAAAAAATTTTAAATATAAATAAATTCTCCAAAAAATATTAATAAAAATTGGACTAAATGATTACTCTTTTCTAAGAAAGAGGGCATAAAGAAAGAAGATGCAAAGTAACAGAAGCACAGAGCCAAGCTTGAGATTTGGGGATTTCCATGCTAATTTGTTAAGTGAACAAACACTGTTAGTTGAATGAGAAGTACAACGGCTAGAGAGTTAGTTAGCAGGGAAACCAGAAGAGCTATGATTTAAAATTTTTAAAAATGAGCTCCACAATCTCACATGTGAATCAGGAAGGCTTTTGAAATAATTAATAATTACCTAGAAAAGCCATAAAAATAAAGGATCTGGATACCAAAAATGACTTTCTCTTCATTTAATCAAAACAAACATCTGCAGAAGACATGCCATGTTATCATATTTTCTAGATTTCTGTCACATAGAAAGATGTTTAACTTTTATTACTTTGTTCAGTTATATATAATAAATAGATCATCCAGGTATATTTAGCTTCCACTGAAGACAATAAACATTTGTGTAGAAATAAGGTCCTAGTGTTATAAAACATTTCAAATTCTTCATTAGTTTGACATTTCTTCTCTTTTCTACTATGATACACTGTGCTTCATCCTTCTTTATCCAAACCACTAAGAAAATATTCCATAAGCTAATGAAAGTATCAGTTTATGTACTGTACGAGAATATGCTACCAAAAAAAGGAATTCAAGTTTGAGAAACAAACTTACTTTCCAGCAGCCACAGAGCTGCTATCTACAGATGGGATAAAATCGGTTGTCTGGTTTCCATGTCCTAGCAATAGCTTTTTTTTTGCTTTGTTTTAGTGTGGAGTTCAAAAATACCTGCCTGATCATATACAGACACAGAGTAGTATATTTAGTATCTGTTTTAATCAGCATTGGTGTAAGGAATATAAAATATTCCTTGGGGAACCTGTCTAAATACTTGTATTTAGATACTTACATGACCTTATTATAATGGGACAATTTGCAATTTTCAATTATTAATTTTATTTTACAGTTCTCTCAGACTTTATGATATTCACAGTAGGCTACCACTAATTACATGCCTCTTTACTATCAAGAAGATTGGAATGGTATGTAGAAAATAACACAGTGTGATATGTAGTAAAGAACACAGCCTCTGAAGTCATAGAGACTCTGAATTAAGTCCTGGCTATTATATACATACCCAATGAACCTCACTGAGCCTCTGCTATCTGATTTTAAAACAGGGATAATGATATTTGGCTTGAAAGATGTCATGAAAACGAAATGAAATCACATATTTACAGGTACCTAGACAGAGAGCCTGGCCATGCTAGACTTCCATACAGCTGCTTCACTCTCACTCCCAGGCATTTAAGGTCTTTCCTGCATTTCTTCCCCCTTCTTCTACATGTTTAACCTAAGAATATAATGTCCAAGAAATGTAAAAAGAAAATAGAATAATCAGTTGTTTTGATCCTGAGAAGGCAGAGGGAATGAGATAGTCAAAGCTAAGGTGAAAAGATCATCTTTAGACAGGATAAACAACTCAAAGGTTGAGGTCGCTTGGCAGTCTTGAACATGCCATGAAGGCAGAAAAAACGGAGTTCCCTTTGAATGGTTTGTATTTTCTCTGTAAATTAGGAAGAAAAACCACTTGTTAAGTGTAAACAGAAGAGGGAAGTTTGAGGTTTGAGATGGAAGAAAGTTGAAAAAAGTGTTAAAGATAGTAGGGAAAGTTAACCAGGGAAATACAGTAAGATATCTGAGCAGTGTTGAGGGTCCAAATATTTGAGAGTGGTTCCACATTAATTTATGAACATGAATGTGTTCTGTTCTGTAGAAAGATTTTCTTCAGCAGTACTTGGCTACTTAGATGCAGGTACAAAGAAAGAGGTTATCTGCGTTCATCTGGAGTTGGAATTTCATTTCATTTCTAGTCTAGAGTGTTATTTAAATAATGAACTATGAACACTAACCAGGATAAAGAAAAAAATGAGAAAGGATAATATGCTGAAGGGATTAGGATAATGCCAGAATCTCGAGCAACCAAAAAAAAAAAAAAAGGTAGCTGTTATTAACTATGATCCTCTAGCAATAATTTCATTATTCTAATTTGTAATAATTTCTTAAAATTTTTTTTAATGTTTATTTATTTTTGAGAGAGTGACAGAGTACAGGCTAGGGAGTGGCAGAGAGAGAGAGGGAGGCACAGGATCTGAAGCAGGCTCCAAGGCTCTGAGCTGTCAACACAAGAGTCTGACACAGGGCTCGAACTCATGCTGTGAGATCATGACCTAAGCCGATGTCAGACACTTAACTGACTGAGCCATCTGGTGCCCCTCTACCTTATAATCATTTCTATGTATCTCTCTGTCTTTCACCAGACTGAGTTCTGTGAGGATAAAAAGAGTATATTACTCATCTTTGATTCTTCCCAGAGTATAGTCCAGTAGCTACCACACTGTGACTACTAAATGCATATAATGAAATAAATGAATCAAATATCCTGCTTCTAAGTTATTAATATGGGTTTGTTTGTTTCGTTTGTTTTTAAGATTCTAACTAGAGCATTAAAACCTTAACAACAATTCAGAAAATAAGACATTTCTAAGAAAGGGTCACTGTCAATTCAATCATAGAAACTTACTTAGCTACAATATAATGGGTAAGAGTTTTCCAATATTGCAGAGTATAAAATTAACATGAGGAAGAAAATGAATTAATACAGATACAACATGAAAACCGAGAATGTATTTTTCTATTTTAATGGAAAAAAGGGGATTCCTGCCTCTATTTTTATCATTTCAATAACTTACAAAGTCTCATGAAATGAGTAATCTGAAGCATAACCTACCCAATGTGGAACAAATATCTGCATTAGAACTTCAAAGTAAGTTCAAAGACATACAGTCTGAGAGCTAGCTAGTCCCATTAACTTAATCTTTGCTTTGGGCAAAGGGCAAACCCCCGAAATAATACTGTACTTTTCCCGGTTTACCATAGGCCATAGGGTTTTAAGAAAGAGATCTTTTTTGGCTGTAGATTCAATTTAAAAAACATAAAGATTTTATTTTTGCTGTTACTTAAACTAATATATTAATTTTAAAGTATTCAAAGGGAAAATACATAGTTAACAGCTTTGACTTAACAGTAGACTGTATATAGGGAATTGCAACTTTAAAGTGCAAGCTGTATTAAGTATCTTCTTTAATAAACAGATTGATACTGAGTGAGTGAGTGAGTGAGTGAGTGAGTGAGTGAGTGAGTATTCCCTTCCTCCCTGCCCCCCAGAGAAACAGTGTTATAATGGGAGGTCAAGTCTCTTGCTGATTCTTGTAAATCTGAAGCACTGTGTGACACCTACTAAGATATTAAAATGCCTAAGCCTCTAGGTCCAACATTTTATGGGAAAGCATATGCAGAGTTTTCATCTGAGATGTCAAAACAACCCCTTGTCTCTCTTACCACCTTATTCTAACCAGTAGAAATCAGAACTGGCTAGGAAAAAGAGATTTCAGGCAGTGAACAAAAAGGAAAGAAAAAATTCTGCAACTGGATACTTCTCAGCCTGGTTTGACTCTCTCCATAATTCCTATTTTTTCCTGAAGGAATCAGGAAATGTCCTGTCTCTGCTTTCAAGGAAAGAACTTATAGTTCCTAGACAGAGTTTATCTCCTTCCCAGAGCCACTGCAGAAAAAAGAGCACTCACTCCTACTGCATCCCCATTCTCAACACTTATGATTTGTAAAGCAAGCAATTAAATAAGAGTAGTGTGTTTTGAGAGTCAACAAGAACAAGACATTTGAGGGGTGCCTGGGCGGCTCAGTCAGTTGAGTGTCTGGCTCTTGATTTCGGCTCAGGTCATGAACCAAGGGTCGTGGGATCGAGCCCCGTGTTGGGCTCCACACTGAGCAAGGACCCTGCTTAGGATTCCCTCTCTCTCTCTGTCTCCCTCTGCCCTTCCCCCATTCTCTCTCTAAAATAAAAAAATTTTAAAAAAACATTAAAAAAAGAACAACACATTTGAAAAGGATGGGTTGAAAATATAAGAGGAAGAGAGACAGAAAAATTAAATGTTTGGGTCCTTGAGAAGAGAGGAGAAAATGAGATACACTCTATGTAGAAATTATATACCAGCAACAAGTGGGGACCTGGCAGTAAGTTAAAAAGGTTTTCTTCTCCCACCCCTTTTCCTTTACTTCAGTGAAAGTTAAAGACATACACAGATGTATAATCAGAGAGACCAAGACAGAGCTGAGTAGATAAGAAACATAATACAATCGATCTACATTTTAGAGTGATACCTAGCATAGAGACATTTTCCTAGAACTACTAGACATTTTCTTGTCTTCTCATGGGCACTTAAAATCATAAAACATTAATGTAGGAGTTTCCATATCAATTAAGGATAAAATTATGAAATTTTAAAATTTAAGGTTTAAAACAATAATCTTATTTTGTATCTTATATATTAATAGCTGTTATATAGTAAATATCTGCCATTGCTAGAGACTAATACATAATACAGTCTTTTACTGTGATTTGGTTTTGAATGATTTCTTATATTAAAAATTAATTCAGAACTACCTGAAAGAGAGGCTACCCAAACAGTATCAAGAATACTTCAACAAATTGCAAAGAAGCCTGGCTGTGACTGTACTTCAACTCAATCCTATCTAATTCAACTCATGAGTGTTTTGTCTTCAATGAAACAAAATTACCAAAATATTAAGGCTGTATTACCTTCATAATGTTAACTAAATCTGTTTGATAGTAGCGATCCTGGTGTGCATTTGCTGCTGCTAATGTAAGAAGATAATCATTTCTTGCATGGGTAGCTTTGGAATTACATTCAGATCGCCGGGCTTTTAACTAAAACATAGTAAAAGAAAAAAAAAATCAATGCAAAATGACACTGAACTGTAAAATATAGGAGGATACCATTCTTAGCTGGCAATTAATGACTCCCCAAAAAGAGTAAAGGTAACCACGTGGAAAAATATTCATACACATAAAAAATACCCAACACTAGGTGCACCTGGCTGGCTCAATCAGTGGAGCAGGTGACTCTTGATCACAGGGTTGTGAGTTCGAGCTCTACATGTGGCATACAATTTACTTAAATAAAAATTTTTTTAAAAAATTCAACGCTATTAAGAAATTAAATAAATGGTGATTAGCACTATTATACATGGTAAGAGTGTTTTTACGTAGTTATTATTTCCATTTAACATACTTCCAAGGCTTTTCAGGAAACTTCAATATATTTTGCTCATTTTATTCAGATGGGAAAAGAAAGGTTCCCAAACTAAGTAAGTACCTTATCTTCAAAGACATGGGTAAATCTGTTAGAGTTAGAAAAGTTTTTAAAAAAATCAACACTTGTCATGTGCCAAAAGAACTGTGTGCTAGTTGGGATCCTGAAAGCCAAGGCGGGTTACTATACTTTACTTATCAAGTATCCACAGCTTGAGTGTCCTACAGAAAAGTCTCACTTGCACTGGCCCAGAGTATTTGCTCAAGGATGTAAATACAAATGAAATAGATTTTGTAGAGATTTTCTAGAGCCCGTGGACTAAGAGTTATAGAAAATAGGCTACCTAAGCAGGTAAGGCATAGAAACTCCTATCCCTGAACCAATCTTGACAAGCAAATGGTGTCCAAACTACTGACTTTGGTTCATGGGGTGAAAAACTTCCATGAACTGGGAAGAAACTTCTTCCCTAAGTTAAAGACTTTAATATGCTTCTCTAAGTTTGGTGGAAATAACTGACTTCAACCCTCAAATAAACCAATTTTTTAAAATAACCTAAGGTTTCTCAATTGTGAAATAAAGTTTTCAAAAACTTACCTTTACACTTGCCTTCTGTAAACTGATTCTTGACTGAAAAAGACTAAGTTTAGATCTATAATAAAACAGAAAATAGTATGTTTAATAAAATTATAAAATTCTATCATATTAAACTTATTATTATAATTCCAAACTTTTTAAAAATGACACTTTTCCACAACACTATTCCAAAAGAGAACTAACGAATGGAAAACCAAGAGCAATGACTATTTTCCTTTATTTTACTACAGGAAGAATGTTGTAGTGCAACAAAAAATATTGGGATATTTAATAAAAATATCCTGAATGACAAATATACAATTTGACAAATCCAATATACTGGTGTATCTTAATAAACAAGAGTCATGAAACTACAGGTTATTTCCATTATACAATTTCGCACACTTTAGTTCCTATAAGAAAGCTTAAGGAAGCCTAGGGATAACCAATCTATGAAGGCAAAAATTAGCAGGCTTTCAGGGCCATGTGCAATTTGCTGTAACAACACCTGCAATGCAATCTACAGTATGATATTTTTGGGCTCTTGAAAGTCCTTAATTCCATTTTTTCTCCCATTAAAAGTCCTTGTGTTTTTACTCACTTGGAACAGGAGAAACTTAACAGAGAACCATGGGGGAGGGGAAGGGGAAAAATAGTTAAGGAGAGGGAGGGAGGCAAACCATAAGAGACTCTTAAATACTGAGAACAAACTAAGGGTTGATGGGGGTGGGGGAGACAGGACAAGGGATGGTGGGCATGGAGAAAGGCACTTGTTGGGATGAGCACTGGGTGTTATATGGAAATCAACTTGACAATAAACTATAAAAAATAAAAATAAAAATTTTTTTAAAAAGTCCTTGTTTGGGTGCCTGTCTGTGTGCTCTCTCCACTGTTAATACAGTATTTAGAACACAGTGAGAAAGTCCTTGTTCTCTCTGCCCTATATGATTTTGTTCTATTTAATCTTCTCCCATTCTGGTGTCCTGATTTCTCTCAATCTCTTTTAGTTTGGGAAGGAAACAATAATCCAACAAAATGCTGGTCTCACCCAGACAACTAGAGATAACCAGAGGGAGAAAGTCAACCAACACTAAGGAATGACCAACACTCCCACGACCAGTGACTTTTGAAGCGGCAGTGTTTGTCTTGACTGCAGTGTCATGGTGATTGCCATGGAAGAATTCAGGGCATGTGCTAGAAGCTATGCCATAACACGAAGTCAAGGTGCAGACCACTTGGGAATGGAAGGTGCAGCGAGCCAGTCTCTGCACAGCAAATGCAAGGAGGATAGCAAAAGCAGCCTATGATCTTTCTAACAAAAGAGAAACAGAGATGTACACATACGCATCCTAACTACTTCCCCACATTAATTTGGGAGAGCCTGTTCAAGATAAAAAAAAGACTAGGGTATCCTGGATTCTCATTTTTTATTGTAGTCATTATCTAAATAGTCTGAGTTGCACCTGGATTTTCCAATATAAGGTTTTAAGTTTCTAGTTTCTGTTTCATTTGCTAATCCTCATATAATTCTTATGTGGTACTTAAGAAGGTATTAGTAATAGAAATAATACAGTTCCTGGGGCGCCTGGGAGGCTCAGTCTGTTAAGCATTCGACCTCAGCTCAGGTCATGATCTCACAGTTTGTGGGTTTGAGCCCCTTGTCAGGCTCTGTACTGACAGCTTGGAGCCTAGAGCCTGCTTCAGATTCTGTGTCTCCTCCTCCTTCTGCCCCCCAACTCCTGCTTGTGTTCCCCCTTCTCTCTCTCTCTCAAAAATAAACATTAAAAATAAGAAAAATGCAGTTCCTGTGCTCAAAAATTATGATCTATAATAAATTAGATATATACAAAAATTGAAATGTATTGCACATTCCTCTTCATCTTCATACTTCCAAATGTTAATTAATGCTCCTTAGGGTCTCAAACTCAATTTCTCATCTTATATATGATTTCATCCCTATCGCTATCATCTGATAGGCCATCAGCTCTGAAACCGAGATCTTCAGGCCCTATTCTCATCTGAGAGTTAGATATTTGGGCCCCTACCAAATTTATTCACCTCTATGTCCTATAGGCTCTTTAGAACCTACATATCCAAAACGGGACTCATTCTTCCCTTCAAATGGTATCCCTCTTCCTTATGCGCTCAGTCCTAATGTGCACATCTTACCGTCTGTCAAATCACCTACTGAAACTACATGTAGTCTAGTTTTCACTTCCCCTTTCTGATCCTCCTTCCCATCTTCTTCAAGATTCTGTGGAAACACCACTTCTTCTATAAAGGTTTCTTTTTTTGTTACACAAAATGAATCTATTTTCTAGGCTCACAAAACAGTGTTTTCACACAATTACAGTAAATAAGCATGTTAGTTACTGAGTGACATTAGTCACTTAATTTCTTTGAATTTGCTGTGAATAAACAAATCATAATGTTACTTTTAAACACATTTGTCTTTAATTCTAGGCTTTACATTTCTTAAGGAAACAAAGCTTAATAATACTCATCTTTGTACTCACAGCAACCAGTATAATTATTCAATAAATGTTTAGTGAGTGAATGAAGATAAAGAGACATTTCTTACTCTATAGTTGAATGAATCTTTCAGAGAAGTTACACACTGAGTTAAAATGTCTTATCTGCTACAACCCCTTTGATTTTGGACCATATAAAAAGGCAGTTTCTTGAGATCAGCATCTGTGAATTAGACCCTGTCAAATCCAGACTTCTTAGGAACAGCCTTGCCATCGTTCTCATTTATACTGTGTGGCCCTTAGCTAAAGTAGGTATTTATATATGCTCTACAAATCTGTCAACTCTCTGTTCTGGAATCCCTGAGAGTTTTAAAAAACAAATTCGTAAAAACCACTAGGACAGGAAATTCCTGTTAGAGATCATCTAATCTAAATCCTTCAGGTCTTACTGGGAAGATAGGTTCATTGATTCTATGAAAGTATAGGAAATATTTGTATGCTCACAAAAAAAATCATTAAAACAATAAACTAAATTAGGGAAATGTTAAATATGTTTTCCAGTAACATTAAGTACTTCATGAGTATTCATCTCTCATCCTTTGGTACTAAATAAACTTTCGAGGATACACTAAATTTTCACAAGAGGCTTATGAGATTGCTTAACTTCTTGCAGATAAAAGCATATTAAAGAACCTCGTCCACTAATTGCTAGTCTGTACAAGTGTTCATAACCTTTCTGATTTCATGATTAGGAGTTCAGAGTCCTAGACTTTGCATTAAATGGGAGTCTCAGCTCTCCTCACTCTTTGGAGTATCATTCCTTGACACAGGTTTATTTTTTCTCAAAAACTTTTTATCTTTCCTCAACTTGTCGTAGAAAAAATCTCTACTGCTTGTTGTATATCTCTTTTAATTACCAATTGCCAGTTCCTTCTGTACCAAATGATGATTTCTTTTTTCCTAATTATTCTCAAAATAAAGGACTTATAAGTCACATATATTAAAAGTAAAATTCACACAGTTGCTAAAGCCCACATTTAAAAAGTCTATGTATTAGAACTTCACATAAGAGAGAAACTGTGCCCGGGTCTGGGTTTCTATACTGAGGTTAGTGCTCTTACTTATTTGACATGCCAAGGTCCTTCAATGGCATGCTGAGGATCAGCGATTTCCAACTACAACTGATTTAGAGTGTAGCATGAAAAAAATGAGGCTCTTAAATTCTGATATTCAGGTATCATAGCAACTTCAACAGGCTTTTGCTAAGTTTTCAATACAATGTTCATTTGTCTTCTTTCCTTTTCAAAATTCAATTGAATGTGAAAACTGATCAAACATACTCTTATTGCTATATTAACTTAAATGAGATCAGCCAACATAAAAGAAAAATTTGAAAGTATGTACCATTTATAGGTCAGACAAAACCAACATAACCTAAGAATGAGTCTATGCCCTATATTAATAGAAAACAAAGTACTGGCAAAAATAACATTTATTTGCATAATTACTTTTTCAGAAATGCTAAAACACATACTTTGCCTCGATGTCAGCTTTCTCCCGTACTGCATGAGCCATCTGTTCAGTCTCAAAGTACTTCTTTTTGCCTTTAGCTAAATCTTTCACCGTCTCTTGTAATTCAGTTTGGATCTTCGTCAACTGGTCCACACACTTAAAATACAAAGTGCAAATATTATGATATTAGTTTTCAGGCTTACAGAAAATGAATTTGTCCTAAGGACTATATACCATGCCCTCAGGATGGAAACCCAGGAGAAAAATCAGCACTTTTAGTCTCCTTCAAATTGCAAATTAAAATCTAGTGAACAGCTGGTACTCCCATCTCAAGTAAGGTATTGAATACTGTCGCAGTTTGCTTACAACTCTGCTTTGAGAAATAACCTCAGTGCCACTGATGACTGACAGTAAGGTAAGGCAAAAGAAGAGCAACAATGAAAATGCTTTTATTGTTGGAGATATCATGGCACTAAAGGCAAAAGGATAAAGCAATTCTGTATTTCTTCATAATCCTTGTACGGGGGCCCTGCTAATCTTCTCTGTATCATTCCAATTTTAGTATATGTGCTGCCAAAGCGAGCACTCTTCATAATCTTAATAAAGTCTCTATATGCTTGGGGAACTGTTGGTGTAAAGGTAGTTAAAAATTCTACTCTGGGAAAGAAGGAGTGAAATCTGACAAGTTGAGCATTAAGTCCAAGATGAAAAAGAGAAGCAAGAAACCCGGGTACCACATAACAGTTACTACACTTAAAATTACTGCCAGCTCAATTCTTTGGATACATATATATACCCTGGGAGAAGGGACAGACACAATTAACTCGAAGAAATATTTAATCAATAAATTCTTATCACTGGGGCCAAAGTAACAGTGCTTTGGAACTCTTCTGGATATCCAAAGGGGAAACACTTTTCACAGTTTGAAACAAACCACTGCAAAGTTTTACCAGCCTGAGACCAATTCAGGGAAGCCCTCACTGAAAAACTTCTGAGCCTGAAATAGTATTTAGTGGAGACTGACAAAAAACTCAGCAAAGTAGGAGGAGACATTGGTGAGGGACTACTGTGCCAGGCTGAACAGCATGGAGTAGAGCAAGGACACTGGAACAGCACGGATAAAGTACAAACTTACACGTGTGACATACAGGCTAGACTTTCCCAGAAATTATTAGGTGTTAAGAAAGGGACAACTTTGGGGCGCCTGGGTGGCTCAGTCAGTTGAGCGTCCAACTTCAGCTCAGGTCATGATCTCACAGTTCATAGGTTCGAGTCCCATGTCAGGCTCTGTACTGACAGCTCAGAGCCTGGGGCCTGCTTTAGATTCTGTGTCTCTCTTTCCCTGCCCCTCTGCCACTTGTGCTCTCTCTTGAAAATAAATAAATAAACATTAAAAAAAAATAAAAAGAAAGGAACTACTTTACAAGAAGTACAAAACCTGGAAGGTTCTCTATGGGGATATTTATTGAGCACTTATCAAGTTTCAGGCTGTGAATAAAGGGTTAAAAAGCCACCTTTTTCTCCTCTGCATGAAAAGTGGACCCTTGCTTAACTTTCTAGGTCTGTGTTTCAACAGAAACGTGATGAAGACACAATGTCAACTGTGTTATTTGGCAACACTGCTTATGAACCTGATAGGCAAATTGCATCAAAGTACAAATGAACTATAAATATCTGGCAGAGAAGCCCTAGCTTTAGGCTTTTGAGAGTATGGTGATTCCTGTGTCTGGATGTGTCCTTCGCATAGACTTTGGAAGCTCTGTCTGTAAAGTTGTAATAAAAGCTTTTAGTCTCCGCTAGGGCCTGTGGCTACCCTACAGTGAGTACATGTGAGTCTCATTCTCTTGCCCTAGACCTCTTACCTGAGGAACCAAACAGAGTAACTGTGGCTGGCTATGTAGACTGAGGCATACAACGATGAAAGAACTAAATATACTAGTGCTAGAGGCTGCCCTGCTGGTGTACTGTGTTCCCTGTTCTAACGTCCTTCTAAGTAAGCCTCATGCCAGGTATGGCCTACGATAATCATGACAGTCTCAATGTTTAGTTACACTTAAGAAGACTCCCTATGGGCACGCATAGGCAGAATGCACTAAGTTTGTACTTTATAAATATTATCATATTTACTTTTCCATATGACTCTGGTAAAAGTACTCATACTAGTCCTATTTTAAGATAAGGAAATAGACTTAAAGAGGTTAAATAATTTACCCAAAGTCAGATAGTGGGAAAATGATGCTGTCATTTACCATGTAATCCATTACAGTACATATCCATTTTGTGAAGATCGTATTTTTAAAGTCTCATGTAGAGATACTTTATCTTAAAATAGTAAAAAATAATGCCATGACAACCTGACACTCCCGCAGAAAAGTGCTAAACATCCCAATAATGCCACGTTTGCAGCTGTGGAGAGCACAGAAAGTGTTCTATGACTTCAGTTAGATTACTAAGAACCAAAAACTAGGGCATGGTCTGAAAAATACAACCATGTTTAATGGGAAAATGAGATGGATTATTTAAAAGAGGAATGAGGTATAAGGCATTTAAAACCAAAATGTTCATCCAAAACAACAGAGCTTGACATCTCAGAAAAACTAATTAATGAAGAAGGGAAGCTCAAAACCCTGTGGTAATTTACATGCACTAAAAGGTCTGCTAAATTGAGTGTTTTGAGAGGAAACTAAGCACAATAGGTCAAAGCTTTTCATGGGGGATTGCACATAATGTGGCTAGGATATCAGAATACTCACGCAAAGTGAATACCATGGGCACCTGAGAACTATGTGCATACATGTGCACAGACCCACACACGGCCACTCACTGCTCACATCCCTACCATTGAAGAATAAGATGTATCTCTTAGACCTGATTACTTAATTCATTTTCATCTATAAAAGGCTACTAATTAAATTACTTTCTATACATATGACAGCATCAGGCAGAACTTATAGTTCATATTTTTGAAAGATTTCTCAAAAATATCACCAGAAAACTCAGGGTGATTCTGTTCTTGTTTTTTCTTTCCCTTTACATAAGTTTCTAAGATACTGTTCATCAAATAATATTAGATAGATAGCCTATGTGTACAATGAAGAGACCTTTTGGGATATATTCTTCCTTAGCATTCAGTAAATCCTTAACTAAATGTTTTCCATTACCAAAATTAACTGTTTCAACTGAGAGTAATTTGAGTTTTCATCAAAGGAAAGAGCTCCGCACATAGCAAAACAAAGGCACACCTCATTTTATCGCACTTTGCTTTCCTTTGCTGCATATATTGCATTTTTAACAAATTGAAGGTTCAAGACTTTAATGGAAGAACTGTAGATGTGGTGGAAATAGCAAGAGAACTAGAATCTGACATAGAGTCTAAAGATGTGACTGAATTGCTGCAATCTCAGGATAAAACTTGAATGGACAGGAAACTGCTTCTTAGGAATGAGCAAAGAACGTGGTTTCTCGAGAAGGAATCTACTCCAAGTGAAGACTATTGAAATGACAACAAAATTTAGAATACTATGTAATTTTAGTTGATAAAGCAGCAGCAGGATTTGAGAGAATTGTTTCTAATTGTCAAAGAAGTTCTACTGTGGGTAAAATGCACCATCAGGCACTACAGAGAAATTATGTGTGAAAGGAAGAGTCAATGGATGCAGCAAACTTCATTGTTGTCTTATTTTAAGAAATTGCCACAGCTGCACCATCCTTCAGCACATACTGCCCTACCCTGATCAGCAGCAGCCACCAACATCAAGGCAAGACCCTCTATCAGCAATAAGATTATGACTCACTGAAAATTCAGATAATAGATAGCATTTTTAGTAATAAAGTATTTTTAAATTAAGGTATGTATATTGTTTTTTTTAGACACAGCTACTGAACACTTATAGCCTACACGATAGTACAAACATTAACTTTTATATACACTTCAAACCAAACAATTCATTTGACTCACTTTACTGCAATATTTGCTTTATCATAGTGGTCTGAAACCAACCTACAATGTTTTTGAGATATGCCTGCACCAAAAATATTTATTACATACAAGTCATCAAACTTAATTTACAAAGAAAAAGACTACCTAAGATTTCCTTTCCAATTAAAATAAATTTCTTCATAGGAATCCAGTTTTCTGAGATGGACTAAGTTACATATTTAAAAAGAAGCTTACTTAATAATGCCTATATGTTAAAAAAAAAAAAAAAGACTTAGTACAGTATAAGCCCAACTCTTTACAAGAGTTATCAGCACTGGGGCACCTGGGTGGCTCAGTCAGTTAAGCGTCTGACTTCAGCTCAGGTCATGATCTCGCAGTTCATGGGTTCGAACCTCGCGTAGGGCTCTGTGCTGACAGCCAGCTAAGAGCCTGGAGCTTGATTCAGATTCTGTGTCTCCCTCTCTCTCTGCTCCTTCCCTGCTCACTCTTTCTCTCTCTCTCTCTCAGAAATAAATAAAACATTAAAAAAAAAAGTTATCAGCACTAAGCAGACACAGAAATGAATGCACAAGTTTACATTAAGGATAAGGAATCATATAAAATGGTGACAAACTTGGATACTAGGGTTCTAGTGAAAAAATTAAAAGTATGATACCTAAAGAAGTATGGTATCTACCTTAGGATAGATATACTTGGCAATAACTTGAAGAGAGGAATAAAAATAAACAGCAACTGAAGCCAAAACATTATAGTCCTACAAACCAGTAGATTCTCTAACCCAGTAGTCATGTCCTAGAAATTCATTCTAAGAAAATAACTTCAAAGAAAAAACTTAATTTTTATTGCAGACTTAGTCATAATGTCCAAAAACAAAGGTATGAGTAAAGTAGAATAATAAAAAATTCATTCAGAAATTAAAAACAGTAAACATAATGATTGTATAGAAACATGAACAATTAATTGGGAAATAGAAGAAAATGAGATATCCTAAAAAATGATCAATGCATTAATCATAACTACCGCAAAAAACTAAGAAGATAAAAGGAGTAAGGGAATTAAGTAGTCTACCAAGGTAAAGGAACTGTATGTATTTTTCTGTAAACTTTTTAAATATTAAAGTTCAAGTGTTTTTAAAAGATTGCATAGGATTTGGAATTAGGAAGTAGTATATTTAAGTTCCTGCTATGTTATTTACTACTAAGTCTCTTTAACATTTTTTAGCCTAGGTTTTATCATTTGTAAAATAATAAGATTTACATACCTAACAAGTTGATAGGAAAATCAAATGAGACTATAATGGATATGGTAGCTGTTTACAAACTCTAAAGTACTATCCCAATGTAAATCCCAAATACTTCAAAGAAACATAAACTCTAGTACGCATGAGAAAGATATGAACTAAAGTATTACTAATGAATCAATAAAATGATGGATGTTAATTAGACTTCTGGACTTAATGTGGTGATCATTTTGCAATATACACAAATATCGAATCATTACATTATACACCTGAAATTCATATGTTATGTCAATTATACCTCAATTTTTAAAAATGGCAAAAGTCTTAGATTATTATGGCTCCTGTTTTCGTTTATAGCAAATGCCAGCATACAGAAAATGATTTAGAAAAAGCTACAATATTATTGTCATTATAATCACAATGGTCAGACGTTTTATAATTGTAACATGGCTGAATTTATCCCCAAGTCTTAGAAAAGAAAATTGCCAAAATAGAGAAAAATTGAAAAAAAATTTAAATGTTTTTTAAAATTTATTACTGAGAGAGAGAGAGAGACAGACAGACAGACAGCATGAGCAGAGGAGGGTCAGAGAGATACGAAGACACAGATTCTGAAGCAGGCTCCAGGCTCTGAGCTAGCTGTCAGCACAGAGTCCAACACGGGGCTCGAACCCACAAATCCTGAGATCATGACCTGAGCCAAAGTTGGATGCTTAACTGACTGAGCCACCCTATTGCCCCCCAAATAGAGAAAATTTTTAAAAGAATGTGAACATTAAAATGTGATTGAGAGAAAACGAAATTGGTTATGATAATGACAGAACAAGTTGTTTCAGACTACCTTCCTCTATTCTAGAAACTATAAAAGTTGGACAAAGAGGTTTTAAAAAGCTACCAGCACTAACGAGCAATAATACACATTGGTCTTACAGGACTATTATATATGGAAGAAGGGAAGCCCATAGGTAAGCTCTACATTTAAGGTGACTTTTTTCCTTAGGGCTTTTGTCAAATCAGGGTGCAGAGAAACAGGCACTCTTATTAGATTAAGGAAACAAATATTGGAGTTTAAGGATACTACAAGAGGAAAAACTTGGGAGGCTAAATTCTGGAAAGAAGTAAGCTGTAGAGAATCAAGTCCAAAGATCTGTATACAATTTCCCCAAGTTAACCTCTAAATGGCATGTATGGGTTAAAACCCCAAAACATCTGGTAGAGTAGCTGAAAGGCTAATGAGCTGAGCAATTGCCAGAGGATCAGAGCAGCTAGATGATGTTAAGAAGACAGAGGTTAGAGTCAAGTCTTGTCAAAATAGAAGGGTTTTGGTAGGCACCCTATACTTAGAGTTAAAACTCTAGAAATATGGACAACGGTGAAACAGACCAGCCCTAAGAAAGACTAAAACCAGACCCTAACAGGACCAAGGTGATCTGACAGTATTCTACTTGCCTGCCAAAAAACTTAACTCTTTTTGGAAATAAAAAACATCTTCCAGAGCCTCTATAATTTTCATTCACAATGTCCAGCATTGTGAGGCATACTAAAACAGTTGACCCCAATAACCCAAACCCAAGAAAAACAGTAAATGATAAAAAGAGGCCTTGGGGTGCCTGGGTGGCTCAGTTGATTAAGTGTCTGACTCTCGATTTTGGTTCAGTCATGGTCTCACCATTTGTGGGACTGAGCCCCACATTGGGATCTGCACTGACAGTACAGAGCCGCTCACACTCTATTCTCTCAAAATAAATAAATAAACTTTAAAAAAGAAAAAGGAGACCTATAGTGATTCAGACAGTGGAATCATGAACCAGAAATTAGGAATAACCTATTTAAGAGAGTAAGGAAAAATATGGAGAACAACTGCACCAGAAACACATAACTAGTTTTTTTAAAAATAAAATAAAAATTCTAGAACTGAAAAATACATTAAGACTCCAAAATATGTTTTAAAAGCAGATTAGAAATAGCAAAACAGAGTACTAGTGAACTGTAAGATACTGGTAGAAAATACTCAGACTAAAGTAAAGAAAGAAAAAAAAAGATGGAAATACAGAAAATGCATAAAAAGTACAAGAGTCATATGGTCAAATTCAAAAGGTCTGACAGCACAAAAGTTATAATGGGGAGGCAAATGGAATTACACTGTTGGAATATTTTTATATTGTGTCTAATGTAGTAAATACTTATTCCAGGTAAACTTTATTAAGTTAATTGAAAGTGTGGAGAATAGTGTAAGTACCAATTCCAGGTAAACTGGAATAAGTCAGAGAGGCACACTGGAATCTCTAGGGTAACTCGTATTAGAATAATACAAGATTATAAAATTAAAAAGCTAATAGTGGAGCAAAATTTGATAATAAAAAAATACAACTGCGGTGCCTAGCTAACTCAGACAGTAGAGCGTATGACTCTTCATCTCTAGATCATGAGTTCAAACACCATGTTGGGGGGAAATATTACTTTTTAAAAAAGAAAAGAAAAATACAAGATTGTTCAGTGTCACTAATCATCAGGAAAATGCGAGTAAAAACCACAGTGAGATACTGCATACCATTAGGATAGTTATTATATACACATTAAAAAAAGATAATAAGCATTGGTGAAGTTGTGGAGAAACAGGAACCCTTATACACTGCTGGAAATGCAAAATGGTACAATAAGGAACACAGTATGGCAGTTCCTCAAAAAATTAAAAATAGAACTATCATACTGTGATGGAGCAATCCCACTTCTGAGTATTTATCCACAAGAATTGAAATCAGGTTCTCAAAAAGACATTAGCACCCCCATGTTCACAGCAGCACTATTCACAAAAGCCAAAGTAAGGAAACTACTGAAGTATTGAACAATGCATGAATGTATAAAAAATGTAGCATATATTCATAGTGGAGTATTATTCAGCCTTAAGAAAGAATGAAAACCTCCAGACTCTAAACCCACATATTTCAATAATAACACTGAATGTAAATGGGCTGAATGCTCCAATCAAAAGACATAGGGTAGCACAATGGATTAAAAAACAAAATCCATCTATATGCTGTCTACAAGAAACTCATTTTAGACTGGAAGATACCTTCATATTAAAAGTAAGGGGATGGAGAAATATATATCATGCTACAGGAAATCAAAAGAAAGCCGGAGTAGCTATACTTATACCAGACAAACTGGACTTTAAATTAAAGACAATAACAAGAGATGAAGAAGGGCACTACATAATAATTACAGGGTCCCTCCATCAGGAAGAACTAAACATGATAAATGTCTATGTACCGAATAAAGGAGCACCTAAATATCTATAACAATTAATCACAAACAGAAACAAGCTNTACCATATGTTTGCACGTATAGGAGGATTAGGAGGAACTTAACTGAGGACTACGGGGGAGAAGAAGGGGGGAAATGGTGGGGGAAAGGGAGAGAGGCAAACCATGAGAGACTCTTAGGTCTCTCATGCTGATAAACAATCTTAGGACTGATGGATGTGGGGGGGAGGGGGAGATGGGCATGGAGGAGGGCACTTGTGGGGATGAGCACTGGGTGTTATATGGAAACCAACTTGACAATAAACTATTTGTAAGAAAAAAAAAAAAAGAATGAAGCCCTACAATATGCAACAACATAGATGAACCTTCAAGACATTCCCCTAAATGAAATAAGCCAGTCACAAAGGAACAAATACTGCATGATTCCACTTACATGAAGTGTCTAAAATAGTCAAACTCATGGAAAGAACAGAATTATGGTCAGCAGGGGCTGGAGGAAGAGGAAAGAGAGAACTGCCAACCAACCAAAATTTCAGTTATACTAAATAAGTAAGCCCAAGATTAGCTGTATAACATCATGCCTACAGATAACAATACTGTAGTGTAGACTTAAAAATCTGTTAAGAGGTTAGATCTCATGTTAACTGTTCTTATCACACTAAAGTTAAAAAAAAAGAAATGAAAAATACACGATTAATCCGAAAGACAAAAAGATGGAGGGATGGTTAGAGAAGCAAAGGAAAGAGAATAGATCATCTATTTATCCCATATGGAGTCAGTCTGTTGTAAAACTTGGGAAGTACAATTGGAGAAACCAATTGTAGTGGCTATCTGTTGTTTTGCTTGGTCTGTCTTTATTCCCCTTGTTTTTCTTTGGAAACCTGTCTCAATTTTCTTTTGGAAAATCATCTTTTCCAAAGATGTACTTTTTAGTACATATAGTACTTTTAGTACATATATGTACTTTTTAGTACATATAGTTTTCATGAGGACTGTAACCCCTAACTTGGGGGAAGGCCTGTAACCCAAGACAGGCCAATGAGCCTCAATTTGGGAAGTTTCATTGGAACTTTTCGGAAAATGGAAAGTGTGGGATTGCTAGCCGTAAGATTTGTAAATCCTATATTTTGGGGGCCACCATGTGGAGGGTTGCTGTAGAATGAAGCCTTTAGGGGAAAACAGACTTAATGGATGGAAAGAGGGACTGAATTCTAATACCATCATTTAACCACCTGGATCCACCTCTGGAATTTTCAGTTATACAAGCTAATACATTATTTTCTTGGTTTAAGCTAGTTTGAAGTAGGTTTCTGTCACCTGTAATCTCAGAGTCGTAACGGGTATACCTAATATGTACCTAATGTCTAACAATTGCTTAGATGGAACATAAACACCATTTTTTTTCAGCTGTAATATAATGTAACGTACAGACATGAGGACTTGTCATATCTCATTAAACACTCTTTGCCCAGGAATGCTGGTTAAATTCAGGGCAGAAACTATTCTCCCAATGGAAGAGAAACTCAAAATATTCTCATACTGAGAAAAGTAGAAATTCTCCTGTAATTCAATTAGATTTGGTGAATGCATTGGCTATCTGAAACACAGTATTTCCTCCTAGTTAGGACACTATGCTAGTATGAATCTTCTGCCTTTATCTCCTACCCTCTCTCTGCATACATGTATAGATAAACATACATACAACACATTTTCTTACAACTCAAAAGCATTGTTTGGTCAGTGGTTATGGAATTCTGAAAAAGGTAATTCTGAACAAAACAAAAGCATTCCTATACAGATATGATAAAACCAAGTGATATTATACAAGTGCTTGGAAGAGATGAAAATCTAATATAAACACAACATACATTTAACATACTGATTTTATGCTACAAAATCATCTTTGGCAAACAAGGAAAATTAAGTTTTTTTAGATTCTGTAAAACAATTCTGAAAATCCAAATGATAATTAGAAACTTGACGGAGGAACAAGGGGGAGAAGAAGGGCGGAAATGGTGGGGGAAAGGGAGAGAAGCAAACCATGAGAGACTTTTGAATGCTGACAAAAACTGAGGACTGATGGATGGGGGGGGAGGGGTGGATGGGCATGGAGGAGGACACTTGTGGGGATGAGCACTGAGTGTTATGTGGAAACTAATTTGACAATAAACTACTAAAAAAAAAAAAAAAGAATCGAACCAATTGATGGCTTCTGAATTACTATTTCCTTAAATGATTAAATATTTTTTAAACTATTAGTACTTCTATAGGAAGAATTTAATTATCTTATTCGGCATCATAATAATTTGTTTTTGTAACTCGATCTCCAAAAAAGGATACAATTTAATCAACTACCTACAATAGCAAGTGCCTCATAAACAAATTTAATAGAGATTTTTTCTATGAATTTTTGATTTCTGTATAATCAAAGAAGATCTATTTGAAAATTTTAAATCTATTTACCTGAATTAGGTTGAAAAGTGATATTTGTAAGAAGTGTTCACTGAGGTTTCAGAATGTCCAGATTCAAATTATACTTACTTTTGTCAGCTAATAAAATGCAGCAGTTAGAAAGAATATGATGACATTAAAAAATCCTAGTAACATGTTGAAATCAAAAAGTCTATGTTGAAATCAGAAGTATTTATGACCATATAGAAAAGCTCAAGGTGCAATTAACATAACCCATTACAAATGGAGCACTGAGATATTAAAATGCATACAAGAAAAGAATAGAAACAATACCCTTTTTAGTTGTTGTTCTTTTAAGCTTCTCACTGTCCTTGCAGGCTCAGAAATGAAGTTTTTATAGTTTTCACATATATTGATCCGAGACTGGGCTACCTGCATTGTTCCCTCAAGAAAAGATTTCCAAACAGGATACATGCTCCTAAATTCAAAGAGGGACAGAAAAGTATTAGGCAGGAAAAAGGAAAAAGTTGGCTAACTTTATGCTTACTGGCTAGCACTGTGAAACAGAATGGACTTTTTTATAGTTGAAAATGTATTTATAGTGGTTTATATAGGTAGTAAAATTTTATCATATATAGGGAGAAACACGACATATGCTTTATTCCTTTATACCTCTGCAATGACTATCTTGATTCATTAACTGTTCTTGATAATGGAATAAAGTAATACAAGGATTACAATTCCAGACAAAGCTAATGCTATAAAAATTAGTGAGTTCAAACTGTCCAGACCTTTCACTGTCTCAGGTCATCATTATGGATATCAAATTTCATTATTTCATTAAGATATTTTCCTAATTTTAGAGATGGTGTAACTGAGGCTCAGACAGATTTAAAAAATCACTCAAGATCACACAAGAGTATGGCAGTACTGAGATACAGATGGGCTATATGGTAGTACTGAGATATAGGTAAGGCTGGGTACCTTTAAAGTACATTCTCTTTCAACTACATCATATTATTCTCTTACATAAATTGATACAGCTGGGAAAAAATCATAAACAATCGCTTATATACTTGAGAAGTCTATTTCTCTGACAAAAGAGTTCTATGGTAGCAATGTTCTACATCGGTTTCTGTGTTGTACCAATGCTTAGCCAGCATCCCATTGTGGCTTGGAATCATTCTAAGCAAGTTCCATCACCTTTACTTGATAAATACGCTCAGCAATCTCCTGGTAAAGTCAAAGAATTATTCATCTTTTGTTTTTTGTAGCCAATGTCCCTTCAAAGCTTCTCTTCTACTTTGTTAATTCCTTAGTCAGTTCTAGTATGCACCTCCACTAGTGAAACATATTTTATAACTTATCATAACAATGGAGGGTATTTTGATTTTAAAAATGAGATGCTTGCACTGATGGGTTATAATAATCATCTCCTAAGATCTTCCTTCTTGTGCCACACAGATTTTCTACTATAGCAACGTATGCTACCTTGCGCTACATAAATGCTACTACTTAGAGCTAAAAAAAACCTTGGGGTATCTGGGTGGCTCAGTTAGTTAAGTGTCCAACTCTTGATTTTGGGTCAGGTCATGATCTCATATTCATAATATCAAGCCCCACATCAGGTTCCATACTGCGCCGAGAGAGAAACTGCTTAGGATTTTCTCTCTCTCCCTCTCTCTTTGCCCCTCCCCCCAGCCCATGTGTGTGCGCATTCTGTGTCAAATAAATAAATAAACAAATAAGTTTAAAGAAAAAAAGAATTAAAAAAAACTCATAACTATATTTTTCAGATAAAATGATTAGTTTATATAATGGATTAGTTTTTGTAATACATCAAATGAATCAGTTTATACGGAAATATTCTTTTATTCAAGCAGAAGTATATCACATTTCCTTTGGAAAAAAGATCCAGTGTTTTGTGCCAGCAAAAGCTGTCAGTATAAAAGCAAAATGAATATGAGATGATGGATGTTAACTAAACCTAATGTGGTAATCTTTTCACAGTATATGTAAATCAAACCATCAAGCTGTATACCTTAAACTTACAGTGAGATATGCCAATTATTTTTCAATAAAGCTGGAAAAAAAAAAAGAACAGCAAAATTACAGTCGCCCATGGCCTTAGTGTATGACAATTGATGGAACATGGGAGGCAAAACTCACCACAGGCCTTCCTAAACAGTCCAAACAATTGATTTTTCAGAGAATGCAGACAGAAAAATTCAGTACTGTGCTTTGTAGTTATTAATTTACACTTAAAATACATTTTAAAATCATAATGAAAATAAGGGACCACTATGAAATGAGGTAAGAAGGAAGGAAGGAAGGAAGGAAGGAAGGAAGGAAGGAAGGAGGGAAGGAAAAGGAAAGGAAAGGAAAGGAAAGGAAAGGAAAGGAAAGGAAAGGAAAGGAAAGGAAAGGAAAGGAAAGGAAAGGAAAGGAGGGAGGAAAGGAAGGGTGGGAGGAAGGAAGGGAGGGAGGGAGAGAGGGAGGGAGGGAGGATTCCTTCAGCTAAGCTCTCTCCTTAGGGAGCACTCTCTTCCCTTTCAGTCTTCAACCTAGTTGACTATTGTCCATCCTTCAGATCTCAGCTTAAATATAATTTCCTTAAATAAATCTTTCATGATCATCAGCAACCCAACCCACAAACTCCATCAAGTCCCTCTGTTATTCACTCACATGGCTCCAGCACTTTTCCTTCAATTATACATATTTTTAAGTAATTGTTAGTCAATGTCTGTCACTCTCACTATAGTGAAGGTAGGGGTACATGTTTGTCTTTCTCACTATCATATTCCTAGGGCCTAAACACATGGCCTAACATTTAGAAAGACTATAAAAGTACATGTTGCATGAAAAATTGAATGCATATATATGAGAACTACACAATAAAAAGAAAAATCTTTTTAAAGTTTAAAAAGAGATCTTTAGAGATTAGCAGATCTATGGCATGCAAACATATTCTCAATAATGAGACACCATGAAAAGATTTTAGTTATGTTAATCAGAAGACCTGGGTTCAAGTTCTAGTTCAACCAATATAATCATATGTAGCACACTTCACTATACTTTCATTTCCTCAACTGGCAAATGGCGAAAACAACAAATATACCAGCACCATGTATCTCACTGGGTTATTTTATAACAGTAGATGCAAATGATGTGAAAACCCTTGGCAAAAAAAAAAAAGAAAAGAAAACCCTTGGCAGAGATTCTTTTAATGAATAAATAGTAACAGAAGTAGAATTGTAGTAGAAATGTTAGTGCTTGTTAACATAATAGTGATAGTTGCAATGGTAGTGATATTTTTCATTAAACTGAGGAAAAATAATAATGGGTGTAGTGTGATTTTTAAAATTTATTTCACTAGGCTCCATATATTTTGTGGCATAAGATACTAAGCATGCTTATGGTAGTTTGCTATTCTGCACAGGTCAGGAAATGAGGCTCAAAATTATGAAAGAAAGCAAGGAAATTCTTTTAAGAAACTATCACAAGCTAGATACTATATGTCATGTATTTTTACATTTACATTATCATCTAATCTTAATGTGAAGTTTGTAAAATAGGTATTATCTCCATTTTTCAGAAGAGAAAAGTAAGGCTCGGAAAGGCTGCAGAATTTCTCTAAGGCTATTTATTCACCTGGAAAAAGCACTCCCAGGGTCATAACCTAAACTTTGCCATTACTACTAACTACCCCTCTGCTGTAATCCCAAATTAACCATCTAATCTCTGACCAACACCTCTGTTTCTACTCATTCCCTTTAGGATTCTGACTCCAACTATTACTCAAACTCTATCAGAACCCACAATCCATTCTATCTTACCTGTCCCGCTCCCCACCTCCCACTGTATCTTACCACTCTCATATTTGCCTTCTCAGCTCCTTATCCAGCTTAAGTTTTATGGTCCACCATTCTACTCACTCCCTATATATATGCCCTTATTACCCTTGCCCTTTTCTCTTTCTATCATTCTAATCTACAATTTCAACCTTGGGGGCCCCTGAGTGGCTCAGTCATTAGGCATCCAACTTCAGCTCAGGTCATGATTTAGCAGTTTGGGAATCTGGCTCTGCACTAACAGATTCTCTCCCTCTCCCTCTCTCTTAACCCTACCCCCTGTGTGCACATGCACACATACACTCTCTCTCAAAATAAACTATACAAATAAAAATTTCAACCTTGGTTAAATCCAAAGTTCTGTTTACACCATACCAATCTCTGTGCAGCGGAATGTTACTGGAAAAAACCATAATCATGCTGCCTGGTCTCAGTTTAAATTGATATCTGATAAATTCTAGTAAGTCCTTAGTGCTACCGAGCAATTCTACCATATTCCCCTAAATCCTCTTATCTCTCAATCTTCTACACAATTATTTCCCACCTTTTCCTCTCATCTCAAACCTCTAATATGACCACATTTTCAGTCGATAATGTAGCTACCAGAAGACAATGCCCATATGGTCCCACCACATCTACCAATCTCCCTGCTTCTGCACCCACACACTCTGTCATCTTTCTTTTTACTTGAAAGAACTACCTGTGCTCTGAAGGCCAACCCTTTGCATTTACACTACAATCTATTAACTCACTCAAGAATAGCAATCCAGTAATTGTGGTTCCTCCTACAACATCAACTTTTCCATCTCTACTGGATGGATGTCTAAATATGCTATAATGTCTCCTATCTAAAAAAAACCAAAAAACCCAAAAACAAAAACAAAAACAGGGTCACCTGGGTGACTCAGTTGGTTAAGCCTCCAACTTTGGCTCAGGAAGTGATCCACTGTTCAGGAGTTCGAGCCCCACGTCGGGTTCTGTGCTGACAGTGCAGAGCCTGGAGCCTGCTTCTGATTCTGTTGTCTCCCTCTCTCTCTTTTAATTATTAAAAAATTAAAAACAAAAACAAAAATACTCTATCAACCATCCATTTCTCTCTAGCTACCACCCCAATTCCTGCTCCCTGTAACAACATAACTCCTTGAGAGAATGGTCTGAAATTATTGTTTCTACTTACTCTGATCCTGGTCTCTCTTGATTTAACTTAAGTAAGGCCTTAACCTCCACCATTCTTCTGAAAGTGTTTTGTGATGTCATCAAAAATCTCCTTCTGGCTAACCCAATGGTCAATTCAAGCTTTGGTCCTATTATTCAATTTGTCAGCATAATTGACCTAGTTTGTTCTTCTTTAAAAATGTTCTTCCCTCAGATTCTAAGACATCATTCTCTCTTGATCTACTCCTACCCCACTAGCCACTCTTTAGTCTCCTTGGCTAGTTCTTCTTCATCTCACTACACTGTAAATGCTGGAGTGTCCCCAAAGTTAGTCCCCCAAGCTGCTTCTCTTCTCTAACTGCATTCAGTCTTCAAATAAGCTCATCTAAGCTCTTGGTTTTAAATACTGTCAATATACTATTCCTGAATTTTTATTTCCAGCCCAGGTATCTTTCCTATCTCCCAATGCCTATTCACCATATCCAACTTGGAGGTTTAGTAGGCATCTTAAAACTATAATGCCCAAAACCGAATTCCTGATTTTCCTAAAATCTGTTCTATAATTGATTCCATCTCATTGATAGCTATTCAAACCAATACACAAGGTTTAATTTTCATATGTTTATTGTCTTGTCTTCTCCTACTAGAATGTAGGCTCCATGCAGCAGAAGCTCTGTTTTATTCACTCTTAGATCCTCAGCACCTAGAACTGGGTCTGGCATGCTATATAAGGCACTCAATACATATTAAATGGAGGAAAGAGAGGAGGGAATGATCAGGCCTAGATATGATCCCAAATCTGTCTGGCTCCCAAACTTCTCCTGACATAAGATGGCTCTGGGTCCCAGTAATAATGCTAGCAACAAAAGAAGGGTCTCTTCACTCTAACAAAGAATAATAAAGCAACAAACCAAACAATTTACTTTGACTGTGATGATGGTCACACAAATCTACATATGTGATAAAACTCCACAGAATTTATGCATGCATATAAAACACGCACAAATGAGTGCATGCAAAACTGGCGAATTCTGAATTAGATTGGTGGGTTTTATCAATATAAATTTACTGGTTCTGATACATACTACAGTTATGTAAGGTATTACTACTGGGAGAACTGGGTGAAAAGCAGAACTCTCGGTAGTAGTTTTTCCAACTGCACATGAATCTACAACTATTTCAATACAAGAAGTAAAAAAAAAAATTAACAAAACTATACATCTTCTCTAGTACTAAAAACATAATGCTATACATAAGAAGACTAGAAAATGTGATACATAAACTCATAATCTAAGACGCATTATACAGTAACTGAAAACAGGGAGAAAATACAGTGTTTAATAAATAAGAGTTCATGTTCTTCCTAGTAAGAAGGGAGAATATCTGAAAGTGTAGGTAACAGAGGGAAAGGCAAGAAGGACGACTGATTTCAGTGTAGCTGAGGTGTGGTAACTGCAGTACGACTATGGCTTGAGGTGCTCACAGATTAGAGAACTAAGGATAAGAAAAGGAGAAATGGCCTGAGATGAGGAGAGAAAGGTAATTTGGGGCCAGGTTTCTTCACTGCTTTGAATAAACTTTTTTTTTTAACGTTTCTGAGAGACAGACAGCGTGAGCAGAGGAGGGTCAGAGAAAGAGGGAGACACAGAATCTGAAACAGGATCCAGGCTCTGAGCTGGCAGTCAGCATAGAGCCCTATGTGGGGCTCGAACCCAAGAACTGTGAGATCATGACCTGAGCTGAAGTCGGCCACCCAACCAACTGAGCCACCCAGGTGCCCCATGAATAAACTTTTTTAATTTAAAATTTTATCCTAACGACCAGGAGAAACACAGGAGATTTTCAAGCAGGGGGTGACAGTAGGCCCATGACAAAGACATAATGGGAGTTGGCGGTACTGCAGCTAATGAAATTATGAAAGGGAGAGATCACAGGCAGAGAAGCAGCTGCTTAATATTCCTAAGAGAAGATGAGTTCTGGAAAGAAGTCAAAGTTGGAGGCAGCTGACTTTTCAGTTCCCAGGCTAAAGAGTTAATAAAAACATGTGATCATTACTAGTTTATAGGCAATATTTACAGACAGGAATAAGACAGATAAGATTACTTAAAACAGTCACTAGACAGCTGAGGGAACTCTTGAGAAATACTTACATAGAAAGGACTTGCTATGGTCTGAACGTCTGTGTCTCCCTAAACTTCCTACGTGGAAATCCTAACCCACAGAGATGATGGCACTAGGAGGTGAGGCTTTGGGGAGTTGATTAGGCCATAGGCAGATTAGTGCCCTTTTATTTATTTATCAAAAAATTTTTTTATGTTTACTTATTTTTGAGAGAAAGAGAGACAGAGAGTGAGTAGGGGAGAGGCAGAGCGGGAAAGGGACAGAAGTTCTGAAGGGCTCTCTGTGCTGACAGCAGAGAGTCTGATGTGGGGCTTGAACCCATGAACCTTGATGTCATGACCTGAGCTGATGTCAGATGCTTAACCGACTGAGCCTCCCAGGTGTCCCAGATTAGTGTTCTTTTAAGAAAGACCCCACAGAGCTCCCAAACCCTTTCTACCATGTAAAGGACATGCTAGAAGTTGAGAAGCCTGCAACTCAGAAGAGGAACAATCTCCAGAACCCATTCTGTCATCCTAGTCTCAGACTTCCAGCCTCCAGAAGGGCAAGAAATAAATTTGTCATTTATATGCCATTGAGGCCGTGGGATTTTGTTATAACAACCTGAACAGACTAAGACAGGGCTTACAACCTGTCCTCAAAGTGTAAAAAAAAAAAAAAAAAAAAAGTAGGTCTAAGAGAAAGTGGTGTTACAACTGTCTAGTTTCCAGTCCTTCATGATGTCTATGTATCCTCCAGGTCTACCTCTCCTCTGATCCACCCACCCATATACTTTACACCACCCATGCTAGACTGCTCAGTTACCTAACATCCATATTTTCTCATGCCTTAAGGTGCTACTTCTGCTTAGAATTCCTTTTGCCCAACCTTGGCAAACTCCTGTAAATTCCTTGAGACTCAGATCTAGAAGCCCAGGTTTTCCTTTATAGTCCCAATACCCCTCTCCTCTCCTCCCCGAACACCACAACTATCTACAGTAGCTATCTCCTATAGGCTCTGTAAGGACAGGCACCACACCTCACAGTCTCTCTGATCCTAAAGTGTACTTTAACAGCTACCATGTAGCAGAAAATTTACATCTATCTCATTAATAAAGAGTAAATCAATGACTGTCTAAATAGCTGTGTGACCTTGAGCAAGGCATATAACCTAAGACAGTTTCCTAACACATAAAAGGAAGATAACTATATGTAACTCACAGGGTTGTTTTGATAATCATGAGAGATAAGCTGCTGTCCCTAACAGTGTCTGGTATTTAGTAAATATTTAGTAAAAGATAGCTTAACCTACTTTTTCTTTTGGCTTAACATACTTTAAAAAAATAAGGCTGTACAAGCTAGCCAGGGAGCAGAGGCTTTTTATCCTTACTAATTTGGTAATCTAGATCCTGAATTTCAAAGAAACTTAGCATATAGCTTATCTATAAATTGGAGTCCTTGTTTACTCACCAGCAAGCAATCTCTTCCTTGGTCAGGTTTTGTTCATGCTTGTAATACTTAACTATATAATGTTCTATCTCTCACTCAAGGTTTTTGCTCTACTTGTCTCTTTTGCCTAGAATTTCACATCCTCCCTCTTCCCCTCTTAGCTGAATTTTAAAGATACTGGAAAGTCCGCAAGAAAGTCTCTATTTTTGTTTATTTTCTTATTATTCCACATTGCAATTATACAAATCTATTACAGCTATAATGCCACCTTCTAAGTTATCAGTCAGTTCTGCAATTGTGAAGAACTATTACATATTTCTTGTTTATCTTTCATTTTCTAACTCTGTTAAGAATTTATCTGATGTCAGTCTTCACTGAAAATTCAGCAACATGATTTCATATTCAGACTCTAAGCCACACACTTGAATACTGAGTTCTTAATTATCCTGGATTCTCTGCTATCATTTCATGGGCATTAGTTTTAACTTCAAGGTCTAAAATCTTGACTCTGACTTTCTGGTTCCCTTAATAAATACTAAGGGCAGTCTTGAGGATAAAAGCCAATAATCACTTCCAAATTAACTTCAAAAAAAAAAAAGGAAAAAAAAGACATCAAATCCTAAACAAAAACAAAAAAATTACAATAACTTTAAACATTTTTATAGGTCACTGACAACACAATTTATATTCCATTGTGACCTACCTTCTTTAAAATTTGTATGTGGGATATTGACTAGCCAATTTCTGGATACACTGTTCAGTGTGTGTGTGTGTGTGTGTGTGTGTGTGTGTGTGTGTGTGTGTATGCATGTAAAACCTAGAAACTCTTTTCCCTAGGCTCACAAAATTTTATCATTCCAAATTTAGAATTTCAGAATTAAAGAATCAATGACCATGGCTGAACACTATAATCTTGTTTCATTATTGTTGTAATAACGTGTTTAATTGGTAAATCACTCAGGAAACAATTTGCATTCCATTGTCATCTACCGTCTTTAAAATTCCATACATGCGTATTAATCAATTAAACAAAACATAACCTTAGTTTAACACCTAAGGAAACTATTTTATACAGATTATTTGCATATGTTGTGAAATATTAACATTTTCTGATAATTTTGAAATTATATCTAAAAACATAGCAAAGAAAAGCAATTTTTTAAAACACTGAAATCTACATTATCTATGTGATATGGTTCTGAGCAAACTTATTTTTAGAGAAAATGGACAAGATTGACTTATTAAGTTACCTGTAATCATTCCGATCATCAACTTTTATTCCAGGCCAATCTCTCTTCAGATATTGACTAGCCAACTTCTGGATACCCTGTTAAAAAATACACACATATATATTTTATAAAGTAAGTATTGTGCCATTAAAAAAACTCTTTTCCTTAAAATACATAACTTGGCAAATCTCATCTTCCCAAATGTAAATTTAACTCAAAAGAACCAATGATAAATGGTAGAACATTATAACTTGTCTCATTATTGTCACAGTCCTCTCATGTCCATTTTTCGGAAAGGGTAAGTATAAGGATGAAAAATTGAAACTCAGTTGATATGCTTTCCACTTCACCAAATTACCTGACCAGCTAAAAGCAAACTGCCTCTGGAATATCACAGGATGCATACCTGCCCACCTCTGCAGAGCTCTGATTACACAGCTTGACATCTCAATTTCCACCATTTCTCTGCGGTGGCACTGCACTGCATTTCTAAATCCAAACTCGTCACAGATCATGAAAGACACTATCACTTTCAATTGGGAGCAGACAGAGATACACATTCACTTGTAAAAGAAATGAACGAACCTGTGCTATTCCATATTAGTCATTTTGAATCAAGACAGATTTTAAGGTTTTTTTTTTCTTTTTAAATAATACCATGGCACCGATTATTTCAAATAAAGAAATTAGTTTTACAAAGAAATATATACCCATTTATTGTTAGCCATACAACATGAATGTGGATAAAACAGACTATTTATCTACACTAGGTACAGTGGGTATTAGGATTTGAACAGAGACTATTTGGTTTTTTAAATGTTTGTTTGTGTGTGTGTGTGTGTGTGTGTGTGTGTGTGTGTGAGAGAGACAGAGAGAGAGAGAGAGAGAGACAGAGAGACAGAGACAGAGAGAGAGAGAGCGCACACAAGCACAAG
>NW_027529630.1:1774111-1779971 GCF_008692635.1 Crocuta crocuta
GGGGGGGGGGAAAGGATCCAAAGCTGGCTCTGCATTGACAGCAGCAAGCCCAAACTCACGAAATCATGTAGAAATCATAAACTTTAGGACACTCTTCTCTCCATACAACTTCAAGAAGAATAAATAAAATGCTGAGAGGAAGAACAATTACATTAATTAATAGACTGCCTACTTTAAGCAGAGGCTGCCCAGGTAAAATCAATGCTGCACTGTATACATGGCACCTTTCAACTAAGGTCTACTGCCAAATCAATTTGGCTTGATTAAATCCATTGTTGAATGCTTCTATTTATCATTATTTCAAAGCACCCAAAGGGTAGCAGGAATTGTAAAGAAGCTCCTTTGAATCTCGAGTTCCTCCTGAAATTGGCAATAGTTTGGTTTCACTATTAGAAGGTACTTCTCAGAAGGTATATTCTGAGAACTCCATACAACTGCATAGCCATAATACTTCCATTTATATACCGTACTTGAAGATCTCAATCATTAAGTGTTCTCTGAATATGTACAGTACATTTTCACCTCTGTAACTTCTTCATACTCCTATTTCTATGAAATATCTTCCCAGCACTTGCATTCCTACCTGCTAAACTCTCACCACCATACCTTTAAGCTGATTTTTAAACTTCCTAACACAAAATATTCAAAATTATATATACGAAAATACAAAAAAATTTATTGCCTAGGTATTTAATTTCATTTCATCAAAATTGAATTGTTTACATTTCAATTTCTGCATTTATTGGTTGGAATTCTTTTAAAAAATTGTGAATGATTATGTATTTTTGAGAGAGACAGAGTGAGAGCAGGGGAGGAGCAGAGAGAGAGAGGGAGACAGAATCCAAAGCAGGCTCCAGGCTCTGAGCTGTCAGCACAGAGCCTGATACAGGGCTTGAACCCACAAACCATGAGATCATGACCTGAGCCCAAGTCGGACACTTAACCAACTAAGCCACTCAGGCGCCCCTAGAATTCTTTTTTAAAGAGCTACCCTTCTTTAACTATTTGGTTATCCTGAGGTACAGTTCTTAAAAGAAAGGCAAGAAAAATATTTTCTTTGTCCAGTTTGCCTAAAGGTGAACAATGAATTTTTAAAATAACATTATGAACTCATGTATTTTGAATAATAAACATATTTCAATTTATTGCAGTCATTATTCTTTTGATGCTCTGTTTGTTATATCTGTAGTCAGTAAGGAGTTCCTCCCAGTTGGCTCCCACATCATGACCCCAACAGACTTTGATGGTTTCTTTGTTTTCTTTTACAGTTCTTATTCTAGATCTGCAGTAAGCTAGTTTTCTAAGGAATTCTGACTCCTTTCTGGGAAAAACCAGATTTACAGACCACAATCCAGGCATTTCCTTATCTATCCTTCAAGTCTTTGTGTCTTTCTCTAAGAGGTTTTTTCTAATCAATGTATACAAAGTAGCTCACCCTCCACTCAGTTACTCTCTCTCATACCACATCACTTATTCATAATCCTTATTATGATACTGTCTGGTTTAAATAATTTTTTTTGTTTACCAACTATAAACTCTATCAGGCAGGAATCTTGTCTTTTTTTTTTTTTTTAGTCACAATGTCTCCAGGCTATAGCAACAAGGCTAGCATTTAGTTGATGCCAATAATTTCTACTAACTGCATGAATAAATGCCACCTACATTATTCTATTTCGAATGTATAAGAGCCAAGCTCCTTTTGTGTTTCTGTCATTCTGACTTAGAAATGTCTGAATCAAAGTTTCTCTGTTTCCTCAATTTTTCCTGGCGGGGGGGGCGGGCAGGGGGGTAAACGTGCCAGATTTCTAAGATTATTATCAGGTGGTTTTAATATAATAAATAAATTCATTTGTAAAATTACAGTTGAATTTGACAATTTCCATTATTGGAAGAAAACAGGTGTGGATATCCTAAAGCAATAAAAAAAATAACAGAAATTTGTTCCATACTTAGAAGGCAGTACACATTAATTTTTGTAAAGGTTAAAATAAGTAAAAATTCCTGAATTAAAAGAAGTCATTATATATGGACAGGAATAAGAAGTATGCAATATAAAATGGGAGGTAACACATGGTTACTACCAAATAAGTGACAATATGTGATATAAGTTCCCAGGTAAAGAAAAGATCATCTGATTTTTTTTCTTTATTTTTATTTTTTAAATTTTCTTTTCTTTAGATTTTAGTTTAAGCTAGTTTTGTTTTGTATTAGAGAGGATGTTCATGTCAGAGCAGGGGAGGGGCAGAGAGCCAGAGAGTGAATCCCAAGCAGGCTTTGCACTGTCATCCCACGAAACACAAGATCATGACCTGAGCCAAAACCAAGAGTCGAACGCTCAACTGACTGAGCCACCCAGGCACTCCTCATCTGATATTTTCCTAATAAATTACATCTAAATGATATGATAGTTGACTTATGAAGTTTAATTACTCCAAAGTGGTTGCAGAACGTATCATACAGAATATGGGATTTCTGAGCCTCATATTATGAGTAGGGGTAAGAAGGCAGAATGACAGCACTCAAAATTTATATAAAACAAATGAACTTGATAAGCATTTCTACACATTTATTCCTCTTAACTCTGTTGGGCCTTGTTAAAATCACAGAGAAACTGGATACCTAAGAGGATATATAATTTACTTACGATCACGTAACTCGTTAGGTTTGAGTTAGAATCCCTACTTATCATTCTAAATCTTCACCAAAAAAACATCGTTTTAGAGTTGATTTTCTCCAAGTCTTTAAAAAATGTTTTTATTCCTTTTTCAAATTTTTATTTAAATTCTAGTTAGTTAATTAATATATAGTGAAAAAATTTCTAAAATTACTTTATCTTTTTTTGTGCATTGTAAGCTACAACAGCAATTGCTAGAGCTCTGAACCACAAAGTTGAACTGTAGTAAACTGAATGAGCCCTTCAGAGATGAGAGGAGGGATTCATGAAATAGATAAACAGTGAGATCTTTAGATGAAAGACTTTATTCAAGTTAGTTCACAGAGGCAGGAACCATGACTTCTGTGTGCTTCATGCAGCTGTTCAAGATCTAATCTGTATGGATGCTCAAGAAATACTCTATGACCATTATAGGAAAGGTCTTAAATAACATTTCATGCCTCTGAAAGCATGCTATACTTAAATTAACTGGTTTCCCTTTTATATGTTATGTTTAAAGCTATATTGTATGAATGAAAGGTCTGTACATAGAGAAAATAAAGTCTACCTTAATTAAGTGGCTAAGAAAAATAAACCTATGGCTGGCAATTTTCTAAAAAGTTTTTTTTTTTTTAATCACTCCCCCAGGCCACAACATTATTCTCTACAACGGGTGCACTAAACACATATTATTTATTTCTATTTCCCTGAGCATCACTGATGGATAATGTTGATTTGATTTCCAATACAGTTCACTCTGCAGCACTGGCTTTCATAAAAATGTGCTATCAATGCAGTCCTTGGAACATCCGATAACATCTGATTCCAACTTTTTAAAAAGCTATCAGTGTCTGATGTAAGACTCGCTTTGTTTTACCTCCCAATAACACTTGCTATATTGCTCTAACAAGTGAAGCAACACAAAGAAAGCCACTGTTGAGTAGATACTGGGAAATGAACTGATGGCTTAACCTTCTGCCCATTTACCACAGCAAGCTGAGCAAGAGTGTGCTCTGTAGCACTCACACAGGTTATTTGGTGCCCATTTTGACCCCTTAACATACAGAGTAACTCATACTTAAATTTTACTAAGGGTTTGTTATCAGATGGCTCTTCAAAATTATATGACACCATGTTATTTATATACATATTTTTTATTGTGAAAATCCCAAGATTATGTTAAAAATTAACAAGTCCACTGTATAAGCTGAATGGTTCTAAAACTGATATAAATTCTATAATAATTGTCTCTACTATTTTTTTTAAAAAATTTTTATTTATTGGGGGGGAGGCACAAAGAGAGAGGGATGGAGAGAATCCCAAGCAGTCTCCTGCTGAAGTGGGGCTCAATCTCATGACCACAAGATCACAGTATCAAGAGTTTGACACTTAACTGACTGGGCCACCCAGGCCCCCTTTATTATTCTTTAAATTACTTTAATAGTAATGGAGGACTTCACCCCTACCCTTAAGGAAAGTTTTGAAATATTTTTCATTGTTTTCTTTTTTCAATTGTAGTTAGGGTTAAAAAATTAATCAGTATATTATTTTACACTATATAATAAACAAAATATTAATCTTATATATTAACATTAAATACATAGTTTAGCCTTTTCCTTTTATCAAAAATAAAGATTAATTTTTTTTAGTTGACTGCATAAGACAAAATCTAAAGACATTTTTAAATGACCTATCCTATCTGAGGACCAAACGATAAAAAAGATGGAATTTAATCATGGTCAAAAACTGCCAAGAAACTAGAAGCAGAGGGATCTTTCCTTAACCTAAAAGTGTGTATGATAAACTTATAGCTAAGATACTTCCAATGGAGAGCATATCTTTTCCCTCTATGATTGAGAAGAAGGCAAGCATGTTCTCTCTCACCAGTCCTTTTCAACACTGTACTCATAGTCCCACTTACAACAAAGGAAAAGAGAAGGCATACAGATTGGAAAGGAAGAAATAAAACTATTTTTATTCACAGATGATGTGACTATGTATGTAGAAAACTCTAAAGAATCTACAAAACAAAACAAAACAAAACACCTTCTGGAACTAACAACTGAGTTTATCAAGGCTCCAAGATACAAGGATAACAAAGAAAACTGGACTGTTTTCCTACATACCTGTAATGAACAATTAAACTTTGAAATTAAAAAAATGTATGATAGCTTTGGGTAAAACATGAAGTACTTAAGTATAAAACTAACAAAATATGTGCAGGAACTATATGTAGAAAATTCCAAAATACTAATGAAAGAAATCAAAGATCTAAATTAATTGACTGATAATCAATGTTACTGGATTGGAAGACTTCATACTGTTAAAATGTCAACTGTTCCCAACATGATCTATATAAATGAAATAGAATGAAAATTCCAGAAAGCTTTTTTGTAGGTATGAACAGCTTGACATTTTTTTAGGTTTATTTGTTTATTTTGAGAGAGAGAGAGAGAGAGAGAGAATCCCAAGCAGGCTCTGCACAGTCAGTGCAGAGCCCCAAGCACGGCTCGAACTCACAAACTATAAGATCATGACCTGAAGGAAAGTCAAGAGTCAGATGCTTAACCGACTGAGCCACCCAGGCATCCCTGAACAACCTGACTTTGAAATGTATATGGAAGGGCACCTTGGTGGCTCAGTCAGTTAAGTGTCTGACTTTGGCTCAGGTCATGATCTCATGGTTCGTGAGTTCCAGTCCCGCATTGGGCTCTGTGCTGATAGCCCAGAGCCTGAAGCCTGCTTCAGATTCTGTCTCTCCCTCTCTCTCTGCTCCTCCCTCATTCACACATTCTCTCTCTCTCTCTTTCTCTCTCTCAAAAATAAACAAACATTAAAAAAATTTTTTTCAATGTATATAGAGGGGCGCCTGGGTGACTCAGTAGGTTAAGAATCCGGCTCTCGATCTCAGCTCAGATCTTGATCTCAGGGTTATGAGTTCAAGCCCTGTGTTGGGCTCCACACTCGGCATGATGCCTACTTAAAAAATAAAAATAAATAAATATAACACCCAGTGCTCAGTTTTTGTCAGCATTCAAGAGTCTCTCATGGTGTGCCTCTCTCCCTTTCCCCCACCATATCCCCCCTTCTTCTCCCCCATGTTCCTCAGTTAAGTTCCTCCTAATCTTCCTATATGTGCAAACATATGATATTTGTCCTTCTCTGCCTGACTTATTTCGCTCAGCATAACACCCTCAAGGTCCATCC
>NW_027529630.1:1780145-1797038 GCF_008692635.1 Crocuta crocuta
AAATAAATAAATAAATAAATAAATAAATAAATAAAATGTATATGGAAAGGTAAAGGTACTAGAGTCACCAAAACAATTCTGAAAAATGAGAACAAAGTCAGAAGACTCATATCACCTGCATCCAAGGCTAGTATAGTATAATGTTACAATAATCAAGACAGTATGATACTGGCAAAAGTATGAACACATAGATCAATGGAACAGAACAGAGCCCAGAAACAGATCCTAAAAATAAAGTAAATCGATTTTTCCCAAAGGTACAAAGAAAATTAGACAGAAAGAATAGTCTGTATCCATGAGTAGTGCTGAACAACTAGATGACCATATGTAAAGAAATGAACAGTAGCACATACCTCAAAATTTACAAAAAAATTAACACAAAATGGTTCATAGACCTAAATGTAAGGCATAAAACTATAAAACACACACTACACATAGAAAATCTCTTTGACCTTTGGCAAAGAGTTTTAACATACAACACCAAAAGCAAGACACATGAAAAAAAATGATAAAATGAAGTTAATCAGAACTCTTTTTATTTTATTTGAGAGAGAGAGAGACAGCACACATCCCCAAGCAGGGGAGTGGGGCAGAGGGAGAGAGGGAGAAAGACAGAAACTTAAGCAGTCTGCATGCTCACCATTACCCCAGCTCAGCATGGAGTCTGACAGGGGCTCAATCCAATGACCCTAGGATCACCACCCAAGATGAAGTAATAAGTTGGATGCTCAACTGACTGAACCACCTAGGCACCCCTATCAGAACTCTCTGAATTCTTTTATTTGGGGGAAGACACTGTTAGGATAAATTTTTTTTTTTTTTTAGAAAAAAAAGCTGCAGTCCAAAAAAAAAGTTCAGCAAATCACACATCTGATAAATGACTTGTATCCAGAATATATAAAGAACACTTAAAACTCAATAATATGAAAAAAACCAACTCAAATTTTAAAATAAGCAAATGCTCTGAACAGACACTTCATCAGGAAGATATAAGGATGGTAAAAAAGTATTTGAAAAATGCCAAACATCTCTTGTTATTATGGAAGTACAGATTAAAACCACATGATACCACTACATATCTATAAGAATAGGTTAAAAAAAAAGACAATAAAGTTTATTTATTTTAAGAGAGAAAGCACACATATGGGGGTTGGAGGAAGTGAGAGGGAGACAGAGAATGCCAAGCAGGTTCCATGCTGTTAAATGTGGAGACCAGTGTGGGGCTTGATCTCATGAACCATGAGCTCATGACCTGAGCCGAGATTAAGAGTCAGAAGCTTAACTGAGCCACCCAGGTGCACCAAGAGTGTCGTAACTTTAGAATATTAAATGTAATCACAAAAGCAAGTACTTATCAGTAATTACTTAAAATGTAAATGGACTAAACTCTCCAATCAAAAGACAGAGACTAGCAGAACAGAATAAAAACACAATCCAACAAGAGATTCTTTAGATCCAACACAATACAGACTACTACCCAGTAAAGATGATGGGGGAGCAAAGGGCAAGCTGAGGGCAAAATACATACTGGCACCCGTCCCCTCACCCCCCAACATGGAATATGTGTAAATATGTGTGATATTCCTTGGACACTCCTGGCTACCCAAGAACAAAGGAAAGGGGTTTAAGTGCTTGCCATGGTAAAGTAGGAAACTAAGGCAAATGAACAATTAAATTCCCTTCCTGTCTTTAAAACCTGCAGAATGACCTCCCTCTAGGAGCTCTGCTGCCTGGATGATGATACTTTGCTAGGGGCAAAAGAGAACCTTGGCTTAATATTGTCCCAACCTCAAGGATCCTATACGTCTACTTCCTTTGTCTCAACTGCTCCAGCATATATGCTGGCAATCATGCTCCAAGCTTATGGCCCCCTGATACACATCTGAAGGGTCTCATGACTGAGGTTTTATTAAGCAATGACAAATGGTGTTCTCCTAGCAAGAGCTAGCCCCTCAGGGTCCTGGAAACCTTGCATCCAAAATACCTTAGAGACTTACTCTATCCCTGACCCTCTCCTAATCTAAGAGTATATATGAGTTACCAGCCACGACCCCACCCCAGTGCAGCTCTTCCTGCCCTAGGTCCTTCCCTATGCTTTAATAATTTGCTTTGTACCAAAGATGTCTTCAAGAATTCTTTCTTGGCTATAGGCTCTGGACCCCACAAACCCCACCATCACCCCAAAACTCCATCAAAGATGATGATATTATGAACTGTGGTAGAGGCACTAAAGATAGAACCAGATTAATTACAAAGATATTTAGCAGAGAAAACTGACATGAATGGTAATGGTCCAGAATGGAAAACATAACAAAGAAGACAACTAAGATGAACCTTTGGATTTTGGCCTTATACAACTGGATGAATAACATATCTATCTTCCTCAGCGATGAATACATTGGTAGTCTGTTTCATTACAGAAAGGGCTGTTGGAATTATAATACAAACAATGGTAGGTTTAGCAGAAGTATAAAAAAAGGGGAGGAGCCACGATTTCTCCTAAAGTGAGAGATGACAGGAAAATCTATGTAGATTTAAGTACTTTGGAAGTGGATCTGAAAGAGCAAATAGGAATTTGACCAAGTGAGATAAGAAAGAAGGATATAACAGGGCTTGACATAATTTAGGTTAAAAAAAAAATGATGATGTTAAAAATAGGAGGGAAAACGTGGGAGATATGCTGGTGGAGTAAATCTGTTTGTAAACATTCAACTTGTACTTTGAAGCTTACACCTACCCTTATATAGTGAATTCTTCTGTAGTGCCTAGGAGATACCTACTCTCAAAGTAGTTTTTCATGAAGCTATTCTTTAAAATCCTGTTGGACTTAAACAGAGAGGACATATTAAATGTGCAGTCATACACAAAGAAATGGAAAAACATTCCATGCTCATGGATAGGAAGAATAAATAAATAAATGAAATCAGTACCAAAAAATAAATAAATGAATAAATAAATGTGCAGTCATAAATGCTGTTGCCAATATGGGCAGATAACTTGGAAATTTGCTTAATAAAAGGTATCTTCCCGGGGCACCTGGGTGGCTCAGTTGGTTAAGCGTCCGACTTCAGCTCAGGTCATGATCTCACAGTTCGTGGGTTCGAGCCCCACCGAGCGTCGGACTCTGTGATGACAGCTAGTTCAGAGCCTGGAGTCTGTTTCAGATTCTGTGTCTCCCTCTCTCTCTGACCCTCCCCTGCTCACATACTCTCTCTCTTTCTCTCTCAGAAATAAATAAAAAACATTAAAAAAAAAAAAAGGTATCTTCCCTTCAGGGGCACAAGCCCAAATTTATTCAATATTCAATATTAAATGCCAGTTATTCAATCATTTTCACATTCACTTCAACCATTTTCCTCCCTCCAGTCTTGTTTTCTCCTATAGAGTTTCTCCATTTGTTTCCGAAGCAATTTATAGTGCAAGCTTTAATCAAGAGAAAATCCTACTGACTAAAAGGCACTAACTTAGCTTACTTCTAATATTTAAATAGTTTCTACTTCATTTTCCATTTTCAGTAAATTGCTTAACTAAGAAATGATGACTGTACTTTTATGAATGTTTTTTCTTTTCCTCACATTTTATAAATTTTTCTTCCCAAATTGCTGGAAGCACTTAGTTAGAAAAGCAATATTCACTGTGTATATAGTCATCTTCAAATAAAGATTAATATTATTTGTTGGCAAAAACCAAACTTGAGGGAGTTTATTTTATACTATTTAAAACATTATCAATTGGAAACATAAATTATGGCTTACAGATGTTTAGAGCAAAATATACACAGAATTTTGGCTTATTAAGAATATTTGAACAAAAAAAGAATATTTGAGTCGCTAAACACTATTTACATTTTAAGTTTTTTCAATCTTTTGTTAAAGTTATATTTCAAGGCTTAGATTAGCAGATACTTATTTGTAAGCCTCTCTGACATGAAAGCTTTTGCTGAGGGGGGAAAACAAGGTAGTTGCTGTTGTTCTTAAACAGTAAGAAAATGTTCTATTAGCATGACGGAACTGCCTACTTGATCTCAAAGACAGCTGCAAAAGCAGTTCCTCCTTCAGAGCAGAAACTGGAATGTATCAAATTAGCAAGCAAATAATAATTTCAAGTGCTTGACCCTTAGTGATCTCGAATTAGAGGGGGGAAAATCCAGAAAAAAATGGGCAAAATGTGATTGACATAAAGGTCAATAAGAGCCATTCTTCATTTCCCTTGTTATATAGAAAACCTAGAACTAGTTATGAGAACTACTATTTGAGTCCAGATGATTCACGCTTATTAACTAACACTTAAAACCATCGCCTTATGCAGCAGACACAACAGAAATTTTAAAAGGCTAAGTAATTTTTATAAGCTCACCCAGCTAGGTAAGCCTGGGTTCAAATGCAGGTCTTCTTTCAAAGTTGAAAACACTTTCTGACCACTCAATTCATTCTACTATAACCAAAGACTATCCCAAATCACTGTAATTTTTGGCTCAGGGCTGTCTATAAGTTCCTTAAAGAAGAAGAGGGCTATAAAAATCTAACGTAGTTCAGTCTTCACTCAGTAAATAATTGCTGAACTGAATCATTACTCATTTTGGTGAATAATTATATATATATTTAACCTAACAGTTTATTTTTTAGAGCAGTTTTGGGTTTACAGAGAAATTGAGCAAAAAAATAGAGGGTTCCCATATATCCCCTGACTATACATTTTACCCTATTAACATCTTGCATTAGTGTGATATATTTCTTACAAGTGATGAAACAACACTGACACATTATTATTAGTTACAAGCCATAGTTTACATTAGGATTCACTATTTGTGTTGTACAGTTCTACAGGTTTTGCCAAATGTACAATGTATCCACCGTTTTCTCCTAATAAACTCCAAAGCTAACCTGTGTCCTACCTCTTTATCCTCCCTTCATCCCCCTCCCTCCCAACCCCTGGCAAACACTAATCATTTTACTGTCTCCATAGTTTTCGCTTTTCCACAATGTCATATATTTGGAATCAAACAGTACTATAGCCTTTTCAGGTTGGCTTTGTTCACCTGACAAAATGCATTTAAGGATCCTCTATGTCTTTTAGTGGCTTAATGGTTCAGTTCCTTTTGTCACTGAGTAATATTCCATTGTCTGGATATTCCACTGTTTCCTAGTCCATTCACCTACTGAAGGGCATCTTGACTGTTTGCAAGCTTGGGTAATGTTGCTATTGACATTCATGTACAAGTTTTTGTATGAACTTGTTTTGAACACATTTGGTCAATTACCCAAGTGTCCAACTGCTTGACTGTATAAGACTGTGTTTAACATCCAGAAGTGGTTGTACCATTTTGCATTTCCACTAGCATGAATCTTGTAAGTTCCTGTTGCTCCACATCTTAGTAAACATTTGATGCTGTCAGTGTTTGGATTTTAGCCATTCAAACAAGTGTGTGTAGTGCTATCTCATTGGCATTTCTCTAATGACATATGATGCTAAGCATCTTTCATATGATTACTTGCCATCTGCATATCCTCCTTGCTGAGGTGTCCGTATAGGTTTTGGCCTACATTTTAACTGAGTCATTTGTTTACTTATTATTGAGTTTTAAGATTTCTTTGTATAATCTGGATTCAAGTCCTTTATCAGATACATGTTTTGTAAATATTTTCTCCCAGTCCCCGGCTTGTCTTTTCCTTTTCTTAACACTGTCTTTCACAGAGAAGTTCTTAATTTAATATCTCTTATTTTTAACACTGAATTCTCATTAACTAAGGTTAAGGTCTTTAGGCTTCAGGAATCAGATTAGTGAAAATAATCTAAGCCTTGAAGGTTAGTTCTGATAGGAGATTAAATATGAAATTATATATAGGTATGCTTCACTCAAATGCAGTGAACTGACTGAAAAAATACATATAACCTAAATTTTGTGAATAAAGAAGTCTTAACTAAACTCTTCATACAAGAAATATTTATGCAAATCATTGTTTTGTAATTTAACTATTTTGAATGTTTCAGTCACCACAGTGTTTCCTTAAAATATGGATAATGTGTAATGACATTCCATTCTACATAATTTCTTATTCCTAATGTTTCTAACAGTATCAGTAAAGAAAACAGTTTTTCTAAACTCAATTCAATAAATTTTTGTTATAAAGTAACATGTTATATTGTTTTTGAATGGTGCTTTATCAAGAGAAGGGCTTGGGGTGCCGGGGTGGCTTAGCTGTTAAGCGTTCCACTTTGGCTCAGGTCATGATCTCACGGTTTGTGAGTTCAAGCCCCACACTGGGCTCTGTGTTGACAGCCTGGGGCCTGCTTCAGATTCTGTCTCCATCTCTCTCTGCCCCTCTCCCACTCCCACTCTTTCTCTCAAAACTAAATGCATAAACATTAAAAATAAAAATGAAAAATGAAAAATGGCTTATTAAAGCTATATACAAAGTGCTATGAAGTAACAGCAAAAATCGCTGAACAGACCTGAGACTTGAGGCAGAAAAGACAAGGAGAGCTAGGGTAAGTTTCACAGCAAAAGTCATCATTTGAGCTGGGCCTTGAAGGAAAAAGTATTTTTCCAGTGACCAAAGAGAGGGGAAAGGGTATACATGAACAAATATGTCAAGAATCAAAGAAGGAATGAATAGGGGAGTCAGAAAACTCTGTGTTTAAACCCTGATTCTATTCACTTTCTAGTAATCAATGCTAAGCAAGCTGTATCTCTTCCCTAACAGTTATTTGCTTTATCTTTCCAACGGAAGTAAACTGATACCTTATAGGACAAATAAAATTAGGTAAAGCTATTTTTAATGAGCATTCAATAAATATTAAATAACCCATTGACATTTAAAGGAGAGAGCCATAATCAGCTCTTTACTTTAGAATGATGACCATGGCGCTGATGTGGAAGATTTATTATAAAGAGAAAGCAGAAGCAGAGTGATTCAAGTAGGAAGCTATTTGGTCTCAGCAGGGGAAAGAAAAGAACTAACTAGCAATAGGTGCTCCAAAACAAAAGTGACAACCTGAGAACAAATCAGATACAGGAAGGGGAGAGAAATAATAATCAAGATTGACTGAGTATATATACATAAGAATTTCTTGCTTACTGTTGATGATACATTAAAATTTTAAAGTTACCCACTAGGATGGCTACTATAAAAAGTAAGAAAATAACAAGTGTTGGTGAGTATGTAAAGAAATTAGAACCTTGTGTACTGTTGGTGGGAATGCAAAATGGTATGGCCAATATAGAAAACAATATGAAGGTTCCTTAAGAAATTAAACATAGAATTACCATACAATCTGGCAATTCCGATTCTGGTTATATATACCCAAAAGAATTCAAGACAGGAGCTCAAAAAGATATTTATATACCCATATTGACAGCAGCATTATTTACAATAGCCAAAAGATACAGGCAACCCAAATGTCCATCAATGGACAAACAAAAGATGATAAATTGATATAATGGAATATTCTTGAGCCTTAAAAAGGAAGAAAATTCTGCCACATGTTACTCTATGAATGAACCTTTAGGACATTATGGTAAGTAAAATAAGCCAGTCACCAAATGACAAATACTGTATGATTCCACTTGTAGGAGACCAAATTCATAAAGAAAGAAAATATAATGGTGGTTTCCAGGGAGGAAACCAGGAGAGGGGATTGGGTTCTTGTTTCATGGTACTTGTTCACAAGATAAAAAATTTCTGGAGATTGATTGTACGACAATGTAAGTATACTTAACACTACTGAACTGTACATTTAAAAACTGGTGCAACCACTATGGAAAACAGCATGGAGGTTCCTCAAAAAATTAAAGATAGAGCTATCCTACAACCCAGCAATTGCACTACTAGGTATTTATCCAAAGGATATAAAAATGCTGATTCGAAGGTGCACATGCATCTCAACATTTATAGCAGTGTTGTCAACAACAGCCAAATTATGGAAAGAGTCCAAATGTCTGTTGACTGATAAATGGCTAAAGAAGATGTGGTATGTATATACAACGGTATATTACTTGGTAATCAAAGAGAATGAAATCTTGCCATTTGGAACAACATGGATGGAACTACAGTGTATATGCTACGTAAAATAAGTCAGTCAGAGAAAGACAAATAATATGATTTCACTCATATGTGGAGTTTAAGAAACAAGACAGATGAACACAGGGGAAGGGAAGGAAAAATAAGATAAAAACAGAGGGGGGAGGCAAACCATAAGAGACTCTCAAATACAGAGAACAAACAGGGTTGCTAGAAAGGAGGTGAGTGGGGGAATGGGCTAAATGGGTGATGGGCATTAAGGAAGTCACTTGTTATTACATGTAAGTGATAAACCACTAAATTCTAAATTTCTACTCCTGAAAATAATACTACACTATATGTTAACTAACTTGAATTTAAATAAGTAAAAAATAGGTGCACCTGGGTGGCTCAGTCAGTGAAGCATCTGACTCTTGATTTCAGCTCAGGTCATGATCTCACAGTTTTGAGATCGAGTTCCGCAATGGGCTCTGCGCTGACAGCACAGAGCCTGCTTGGGATTCTCTCTCTCCCTCTCCCTGCTCCTTCCCCACTCTCACTCTCTCTCTCAAAATAGTGTGTGTGTGTGTGTGTGTGTGTGTGTGTGTGCGCGCGCGTGTTGTTGTGTGCACATGTGAGTAACAGAGAGACAGAGTGATCACAGTGAATATTTTGGCAAAGGACAAAATAGTTGTTGGAAAATTTGCACTTCTGTGAAGTACTAGAACATATTCTAAGAGTAGGTATAAGAAAAAGTCTGGTCCTGTCCTCTAAAAGCTGATTCAACAGAAATTACTGTCAATGAAAAAAGTAAGAATTGTAAACAGAATTTACTAAACTCAATTTAACATACGTAATAAATATATCCAAACAAGTAAGGTTTTACACCAAACAGAAAAAGCAAAAGTAAAGGATTATATAGATCTCTAGAGCCCTAAACACAAAGTAACATTCAAGAATGTCACAACTTTGTGGCATTAAAAATTCTCTTACATATCTGTCACTTAGAAGTAACCTGAAACAGGACAACTAGAAGATGATTTTAACTGTTAAGGGAATTTGTCCCAGTTTGGGAGGAAAAAAATTCCTGTAAGATAATTATAACCTCATCTTATTTATGTCTCTTTCATTCTGTGCTCCATTCCCTAAGCATTGTCCTGATAACCTTAACTTTTTAAAGTCAGTGAGGAATCCTTTTGTTTAGAAATATTATCAGAGATACAAATCAGTCCACATAATGAACAAAGAAATAATACTAGCATTCCTATGAAGTGTTACATTTACAAAGTATTTTTACATGTATTATATTCTTTCATCTTTACTAAAGCTGAATGTAGTACACATTTTATTAGAATCTGAGCAATAAGGGATTGTACAAAAAATTTAAGTGACATGGACACCTAGAAAGCAACACTGTCTCTACCCAGAATACCTCCCCAGGTCTTCTAAGACTGGTCCTCACCCTCTTAATTCTATTTTGCACCATTTTAGGAACTAATATAGCAGAGGTAACCAACACATACCAGGCAAGAACCGGCACAACAGCCCTTTCTGCCACAGGAAGCACATTCATCACTTAGCAGGCACTGTATTAGATGCTGGAGAAATAACAGCAAACATTACATATAACACCAATGCCTTGGCAGTGCTTAATGTCAGGGATGAAGTGAATGAGTTAATATCCATCAAGAGTAAAATGGTTAAGGGGCACCTGGGTGGCTCAGGTGGTAAAGCATCTGACTTTGGATTTTGGTTCAGGTCATGGTCTCACAGTTCCTGAGATCAAGCCCCACCCTTTCCCCCTCCTCCGTTGGGCTCTGCACTGACAGTGCAGAGTCTGCTTGGGATTCTCTCTTTCTCTGCCCCTCATCCTACTCACACATGTGTGCACATGCATGCACTCTCTCTCTCAAAACAAATAAAAAAGAAAAAAAAGAGTAAATGGTTAATTAAATTACAATAATCAATACTCTGCAATGTTATGCAATTATTTTTTAAAAAATGTTCCATACGGATGATTTAAATACTTGATGAATGTTTAATGAAAATGCAAGTTGCAGACAAAAAAGAACACTGTTATCCTATTTTTGTTGAAAAAACAATACATATAAGCACATACAGGCTAGAATACATAGGAACTTGGAAATGGGATTGAAAGGTATATGCTTTTAGTTTCTATTCTCTGTACCACTGAATTGCTCAAATATATTTAGAGCAAGAGTTCACTACTTTTATAATTGAAAAAAACACAATAAAGAAGGAAATACTCAAGAAATCACCATTTGGTATAAGTGTTTCAATAAAAAATTGGGAACATAAAGCAGAGAGATCATACTTAGAGTCAGAAAAGGCTTCCTAAAGGAAATGAAAATTGAAGTCTTAAAAAAACATTGTAAAGAGCAGTGGAGGTCAAGCTGAAACATGAAATCTTCATGGAAGTAAAAGAACTTCAATATGGAAGTATGAATAGTATAGAGACTGTAAATGAGAGAATGGCTTTAAGGTGAGGCTGGATAAGTAGTGAGCAAGGGCCAAATCCAACCAGGAGTTTTAAGTTTGCACTATAGAAACGTAATGAGAAGCTACCATTTTAAGCAGAAGTGACACGATCAGATTTAAATGTTCTGTTCAAAGATGATGGACATGTAAGGAGGTAAAGCCTTGAGAGATGTATATGAGGCAGGCTGCAGTAGAGAGAATTCTAAAATTATGAACCAAACAATTTAGTTAAAAATTTTATTATATGACCATTACACATAGAAATTATGGAAATTTGGGGCACCGGGGTGGCTCAGTTGGTTGAACATCCGACTTTGGCTCAGGTCATGATCTCATGGTTTCATGAGTTAAGAGACCCACCATTGGGCTCTGTGCTGACAGCTCAGAGCCTGGAACCTGCTTCAGATTCTGTGTCTCCCTCTCTCTGCCTCTCCCTTGCTCATGCTCTCTCTCTCTCTCTCTCTCAAAAAGAAAGAATAGAAATTTAAGAGACAGTTTTAATATTATTAGCAAATATGTGGCCTGTTACAAAAAGAGTTGCTTTTCCTTCTAAAGATTTCTTTAACTACATTTACAGATATGTTAAAGCTAAATTTTTAAAAAGCCTTTTAAGACCAGTGCTTATAACTCTATTTCAAAACATGATGCTAGAAACTCTCAGTGAGTCTAATTCAACTTTGGTAGCATGGAAAGATGCATACACTACTCTTTCCCACAGAAGTAATTTCCAACTGTCTAAAACTACAACATAAGTGATTACTCAACAGAAACTGTTACTAATGTTAAAATCAGGTACCAGAGGCTGAGCCTGTAATAATAAAATAAAGATCAAAGTTCCTACTCTCCTGAAAATATCTCAAGTTAGGAATCACATCAATAAAACATAATATTCCAGTCTTCAGCAAATTTAACCACTCAGTAATGAAAAAGTCAATCAGAATAAGTGTCAACCCTCTTGACACCACACACCCTACATNGAGAGAGAGAGAGACAGCGTGAGCAGGGGAGGGTCAGAGAGAGAGGGAGTCACAGACTCTGAAACAGGCTCCAGGCTCTGAGCTGGCAGTCAGCACAGAGCCCGACGCGGGGCTTGAACCCACGAACCGCGAGATCATGACCTAAGCGAAAGTCGGACGCTTAACCGACTAAGCCACCCAGGCGCCCCTATTTTTTTTTTTATTGATTTACTTATTTTGAGACAGGCAGAGAGTGTGAGCAGGGGAGGAGCAGAGAGAAAGGAAGAGAGAGAGAATCCCAAGCAGGCTCTGCACTGTCAGCACAGAGCCCGACACTTGCAGCTGGAACTCATGAACCATGAGATCATGACCCCAGACGAAGGTAGACCCTTAACTGACTGAGCCACCCAGGTGCTCTGGAGTTAGATTGTATTATGCGGAGCAAAATAAGTCAGTCAGAAAAAGACAAATTTCATATGATTTCACTCATATGTGAAATTTAGGAAACAGAGCAGATGAACATGGGGGGAAAAAGGGGAGGGAGACAAACCATAAGACTCTTAATTATAGAGAACAACTGAAGGTTGCTGAAGGAGAGGTGTGCAGGCGGGTAGGCTAAATGGTTAATGGGCATTAATGAGGACACGTGTTGTGATAAGCACTGGGTGTTGTATGTTAGTGCTGAATCACTAAATTCTACTCCTGAAACCAATATAACACTGTATGTTAACTAAAATAAAATATAAGTATAAAAAGGCCACATATTTGCTAATAATATTTAAAGTGTCTCTTAAATTTCTAATATTTCTATGTGCAATGGTTATATGATAAATACAATTTCTTGAAACAACTAATACTATTGAATGAATCTGTATCATAAACATTGTTCATCATCATATTTAGCTGGAAGAGGGAAACCTACCAAAGCTTGTTAGTTTGGTGACTTATCTAAAGAGACATACAACTAATGCATGGCAAAGGCAGTACTCAAAAACTCTATATACAGTATTTCATTTATTAAGTATCAGGTAAATTATAACACAGAACTCCTGAGTAGCAAAAGAGAATAAATTAGAGAAGAACTAAACATCAAAACAACAAAGACAATCTATCTGTAAGTCAATAACATAACTGAAAATCCTCTGGGTACAACTGCCACCAGAATTATTCAAGTAAATGAAATAGGTCACTCCACTTGAACAGATATTTTCCAAAGAAGACATGAAGACAGTCAATGGACCCATACAAAGATGTTCAACATCCCTAATCATCCAGAAAATGCAAATCAAAACCACACTGAGATATCACCTTATACTTGTCAGAATGGCTAAAATCAAACAGACAAGAAATAACAAGTGTTGGCAAGGATGTAGTAAAAAAAAGAACCCTCGTGCACTGCTGGTGAAAATGTAAATTGGTACAGCCACTGCAGAAAAGTGTGGAGGTTCCTCAAAAATTTTAAAATAGAAATACCATACGATCCAATAATTCCACCACTGAGTATTTACCCAAAGAAAACAAAAACACTAACTTGAAAAGACATATGTGCCCCTATGTTTACTGCAGTATTACTAATGATAGCCAAGATATAGAAGCAATCTAAGTGTCCATCAATAGATGAATGAAGATGTGGTGCACACACATACACAAAGTGGAATACATATTATGCACCTGTAAAAAAGGATAAGACTCCCCCCCTTTTTTTTGGCCATTTGCAACAACATGGATGAACCTAGACGGTATTCTACTAAGTGAACTAAGTCAGACAGAGAAAGACAAATACCATATGATTTCACTTATACATGGAATCTAAAAAACAAAACAAATGAATAAACAAACAAAAAGAATGGTCAATAAATACAGAATACTGAAGATTCCCAAAGAGGATATGGGTTGGGGGGTGGGAAAAATGGGTGAAGGAGAGTGTGAGGATACAGACCTCCAGTTATGAGATGAATAAGACATGGAAATTAAAGATACGGCATAGGAAATACAGTCAATGGTAACTATACTTGTGGTGAGCATAGAATAATGCATAGAATTGCTGAATCAGTATGTTTTATACCTGAAATTAATGTAACACTGTGTGTTGATTATACTAACAACAATAAAAAGACTACATATACTTTAAAACACTGTACTGACATTTTTGGTATTTGGTGTATGGATTTCTCTGGATTTGTTTTCAGATCCTATAGGCCAGAATAAAAAATTCGGCTACTATGTAATTAATATTTACTTTTAATACCTAACCTTGGCTCATCATCATTTCACTGAGGAAATTGAAAATTAGTGAGTGTATTACATAGCTTTGAGCTATGGAAGTAAATTTTTCATACGGAACTGTTTTTCTCCCCAGTTAAAAAAAATGGACATATTACAAAGAAAAGTGATAGCCAGTCAGTCACTCAGTCACTCCACAGAGCAGTTAAGGTGCTACAGAATAAATGTGCCTTGTAGAATTAGAGACTCTATAGGTGAGGCTGAGATATTGATAGTTTAACCTAACAAACGTCACAATCAGTGATATAAAACCAGTATTGAGAATCAGTATACTGGTTAAGAGCATAGACATACAAACTTGGGTTTAACTCGTGGACCTTGGCAAGTTATTTAACTTCCCTTTATTTTGTATTTCCTTATCTCAAAAATAAAGGTACTAATAGTACCTACTTCAAAGTGATGTTGATATAATTAAATGAGTCAGTTCTTATAAAAGCACTGGGCCCAATGCCTGGCATACATTAGGTGCTCAATGCCTACATTCATTCAGCAAATATTTACTGAGCATTTACTAGGTATATGCCAGATGTTATTCCATATACTGAACACTGTTAAAATGTTCACTGATCTTATTAGCGTGGTTAACATCAAAACAGTAAAATATTTACTTTTTACTTTTAGGTGAAGAAACTAAAGACTAAGAGTAGATCAGTATGGCCAGGACATAAAGGAAGCCAGTAGCAGAAATGGGATCAAAATAGAGGACTTCTTATTTCCAGGTTTCTTAGTAGAGCTGAATATTGGGCAGGTTTAAAAAGGTAGAAAATAACACAATCCAAAGCACTAAAGTATTAGAGCCAAGATAATAATTTTGAAACACGTTCAAGGAAGGAAACAACGAAAGAAATCATAGGAAACATATAAAGCCAAAACAAGCAAGGAGGCTTCTAGTCACTATTCTAGTACAGTATTACACAATGTTACACATGGTCTTTGGAGTCAAACAAATGTAGGTTCAAAGCCTCAATCTACCATTTATAAATTATGACACTTGAAGCAATTTCATTAACTACTATGAACCTTAGTTTTCTCATCTGTAAAATGGACATAATAATGGAACGCAAAACTAATGATTAGACCAATGCCTAACATATAGTAAGTACCTGATACATGGTATTCATGATTAAGTACCACACAAGAAGTCTTACTTCAGGCATATTGTGTTCATTCACAATTATTTTTTACCTCTACATATTGGATCCCAGTCTTCCACTGATAAAGAATGTATCCTCTATATCCAGTAAATATTCCTACTTTCTCTAGATACTCCAATCCCATTTCTCATGTCTTTCTACAGACTTAGGGCCCTTATTACTGATTATGTCATACAGGTGGTGGTTAATCATAACAAATCTGATGAAGCCCTGGAAATAACAAATATTTTGTAACCTTTTATGCATACCTACCTAACTTTTGTCAACTAGATTTCAGGTTCTGAATAGAGAAGTCCTAATTTCCTTGTAACTCTACAAAAGCTTAACAAACTTGATATACACAGAGCATGCCCTCAAACACAGCAGATGACTTTAGGAAAATTAGTGGGCAATTCTCTAGGATATTCAGAGTACATCCTTTTGTATCCAAATCACTGACCAACTCTACATTGAAGAGTAGAAAAATTTGTTATTTTTATATGAAACAGTCATCCCCAAAATAGGAATTATTCTGTCAAGACTTATCAAGTTGAACTTTTTCCATATACAACTCTTTTGGTAGATGTAAAAATAGTTTTCTAGCTGAAGTATTAAATACAATACCATCTTTCACGAAAACATTTTGATAGCTCATTCTAAAAGAGAACTAAGATTTATCTAGTTGAATTCAGATGAAGAAAACTGGGAATTTATTCAAGATATCTCACTAAGTAATAGGTCCAATAATCCAATATAAATAATAGTATGGCTCTCACTTTGGTATTCTTTTTCCAGAAAATTTTTTTTCCACTTGGCTTCTCCAAGGACCCTAGCCTAGTGTTTACAACCTTCTATCAAATAGTATCAGCTTAGCATATCCCAAGCACATCTTCTTCCTTCTTTCCAAGATCACTTAAGTCTCTCTCTATAGTAATTCCAGAAACTCCACATATTTTTATCTACAATCACTTTCAAGTTGTAATTTCCCTCTACTATAAACCTTGTATTTTCCCTCAGTCTAGTTCAAGACTAGCCCAGTTAATTTAGCTTAGCTCACTAAATAAGACCAAATATTCAATTATTATTCTACCTTCTTTTGCGCATCCAGCTGAACAAATCACTTTCAAAATGAAACTATTTTTATGCTTTAGAAACTGTGATAGTAGATGAAGAAATTAATATTTTGCTTTTTAAAAATGTGCAGTTTCACTCTTTTCATGATAAAATGTCATTTTCAGGTAAGATTTTAAAAAAAGAAAACTAGCTCACTGGGAGGAAGCAATTCATTTAACTTGGACTTGATCTCCAATTCTTACCTTCCTAATACAACCTAACTTTTTATAGAAGAAAAACTATACCTTTGTGCCAAATACTGTGCTATGCCCATGAGATAAATGTTTATCATTCAATAAAGATTTATTTAGAAAAGATTCACCCAATTCCATACTGTACTGGACACTGGAAAAAACAGAAATGATTCTCATATGGTCTCAGTTCTCAAAAAGCTCAATGGGTCTAAATCTTAAAACAGAAAAAATACATAAAAGGAAGGCAGAAGTCTGATAAGAGGTATGTTAAAGAAAGGGTTTGTTAGTTTAAAAATGGAAGAAGGGCACTTGGGTGGCTCAGTCAGTTGAGCCTCCAACTCTGGCTCAGGTCATGATCTCATGGTTTGTGAAACTGAACCAAGAAGATGTGGTTTATCTATACCATGGAATACTACATGGCAATGAGAAACAATGAAATCTGGCCATGTGTAGCAACATGGATGGACCTTGAGGGTGTTATGCTGAGCGAAATAAGTCAGGCAGAGAAGGACAAATATCATATGTTTGCATGTATAGGAGGATTAGGAGGAACTTGATGGAGGAACAAGGGGGAGAAGAAGGGGGGAAATGGTGGGGAAAGGGAGAGAGGCAAACCATGAGAGACTCTTGAATGCTGACAAAAACTGAGGACTGATGGATGTGGGGGGGAGGGGGGGATGGGCATAGAGGAGGACACTTATGGGGATGAGAACTG
>NW_027529630.1:1797789-1888756 GCF_008692635.1 Crocuta crocuta
AATTTGAAAAAAACACTTTTAAAAAAAAAAAAAAAAAAAAAAGAAACTGAACCCTTCATCAGGCTCTACAGTCTAACAGCACAGAGCCTGCTTGTGCTCTTCCTCTCTCTCTCTGTCCCTCCCCAACTTGCACTCTCTCTCAAAAATAAACTTTAAAAACTTAGAAAATAAAAATGCAAGAAAAATTTGCTGAAAAAAGAAGCCAGTGGTGAAAAAAAGGGATTGAAAACTAGGGGGAAAAATGGGTAAATCTTATAAAAATAAGGTTAACAGTTATGGAATGATTTAGGGTTAGGATTACACAGATGAAAGGTTGGTTACAAAGATGAACACTCTATCAAAACAAATAAGAGAAGATACTGAGTATCCAGAAAAATTTAAATGGAGGAAGGGTACAAAATTGAAATAGTTCACTTTTTAATTAACATGAGACCTTTGAAAATGTACTAATACAATTTAGAATAGGGATCCCCAGGGGCACTTGGGTGGCTTAGTCGGGTAAGCAACCGACTTCAGCTCAGGTCATGATCTCGCAGTTTGTGGGTTTGAGCCCCATATCAGGTTCTGTGCTGACAGCTCAGAGCCTGGATCTTGTTTTGGATTCTGTGTCTCCCTCTCTCTCTGCCCCTCCCCAGTTTGTGCTCTGTCTCTTTTTGTCTCAAAAATAAACATTTAAAAAAATTTTTAGAATAGGGATCCCCAAAATTTTTGAATGCACAATCTGTGTCAAAAAATACTGAGGACATGCCCCTAAAATATGTATATGTATATTTAGTTATAAATCATACTGAAGATCTTTGTAATATTATATAAATTTTAAAACATAACAAAAGCATAACTTTAAATATTGGTTTTACTAATATCTTTCCAATTTTATAGATTCATATATATATGTATTTATATATATGACTATTATTTCACGACAGTTACAAGTTTAGGGTAAAGTTCCTCATTATGAAAGTGGTAGCCAGAGCAACTTCTTACTAGACATGTTGCTGAAGGCAAGGGAAACAAAAGCAAATGTGAACTGTGGGGACTCCATCAAGATAAAAAGCTTCTGTGCATCAAAGGAAATAATCAGCAAAACTAGAAAAACTATAAGGCAGCCTACAGAAGATACTTGCAAATGAGATATGTGATGATAAAGGGCTGTATCCAAAATCTATAAAGAATTTATCAAACTCAAAATCCAAAAAACAAATAACCCAGTTAAGAAATGGGCAGAAGACATGAAAAGACACTTTCCCAAAGAAGACATCCAGTTAGCTAACAGACACATGAAAAGATGTTCAACATCACTCATCATCAGGGAAATAACAAATTAAAACCACAATGAGATTCCACCTCACACCTATCAAAATGGCTAAAATTAACAACACAAGAAACAACAGGTGTTGGCAACGATGTGGAGAAAGGGGAATCCTCTTGCACTGTTGGTGGGAATGGAAACTGGGGCAGCCACTCTGGAGAACAGTATGGAGATTCCTCAAGAAACTAAAAATAGAACTACTCTAAGATCCAGCAATTGGACTATTAGGTATTTACCGAAAGTATACAAAAATTCAGATTCAAAGGTGTACGTGGCACCCGAATGTTTACAGCAGCACTATCAACAGTAGCCAAACTATGAAAAGAGCCCAAATGTCCATCAACTGATGGATGGATAAAGAGGATGTGGTATATACATACAATGGAATATTACTCAACCATCAAAAAGAACAAAATCTTGTCATGTGCAATGATATGTATGGAGCTAGACTGTATTATGCTGAGCAAAATAAGTCAATCAGAGAAAGACAAATACCATATGATTTCATTCACATATGGAATTTAAGACACAAAATAGATGAACATATGGGAAGGTGGGGGGAAGAGAAGAGAGAAACAAAACACAAAAGACTCTTAATGGTACAGAACAAACTATGGGTTGATGGAAGGAGGTGGGTGAGAGATGGGCTAGATGGATGATGAGTACTAAAGAGAGAACGTGTTAATGATGAGCACTGGGGGTTGTGAGTGGTGAATCACTGAAACCAATATTACACTGTATGTTAACTAAAATTTAACTTAAAACAAAAGGAATGCTGACTGGAAAACAATATATGATCACCTACATTTGAAATTTCAAGATATTAGCGACTGAATCTTGTATTATTACAAATGTGGATTTCACAAATTCGCTCTTACAATACTTTATTTTTGAATAAATTTTATCTATTAAAAAAAGAAAGTGTGTTAAATCCATTATTAAATGGTTTTCTATGTAATTACAAATTATTTTTGGCTTACTTTCTTCAGGTGTGTTTGAGATATCAGTTTTCACCTTATAATTAAGCCAATGAACAGTTTTAAGAGAAATGTCATCTCTGCTCTTTTCTTGATGTTTGCTTATGCTTGCATTATTAAAATTACCCTCAATGAATTTTCATATTTTTCCCAGTGACATTTTAAAGTTATTTGTCCAGTTTTTGAGACAGCTTAATTTAAATTAGAAAATACCATATGTAAATCCATTTAAACAGATGAAAACTGCTATAGCCAACACACAAAGGCCAAGAGTGAGAGTGCTGATAAAAATCCCTCAATGTAAATATAATCATCCTGTATACCCCCAATAGCATGAACAACCCGCTCTAGACATCACTGATTTAGATCATGGGCTTTGGTCTCATATGTGACATGTATTACATATATGTAGATTTAGGCAAATTACTTGATCTCAACTTCAGTCTCATCATCTATAAAATAAAGGTAATACTTCAGTGAATGGATAAACTGCAGTATATTCAGACAATGGAATCTTATTCAAACACTAAAAGAAATGAATTATTAAGCCATGAAAAGACATAGAGAAAACCTGAATGCATATTACTGCTATGTGAAAGAAGCCAAAGGGAAAAGCTACATACTGTTTTATTCCAACTACACAACATTTTAGAAAAGGCAAAACTATTGTGACAGTAAAAAGATCAGTGGTTTCCAGGGGTGGGGGGAGAGGGATAAATGAGTAGAGCACAGAAGATTTTTAGGGCAGTGAAACTATTCTGAATGATACTATAATGCTGGATGCATGTCATTATACGTTTATAAAAACCCACAGAATATATAACACCAAAAGTTAACCCTATTGTAAACTATGGACTTTGGGTGATAATGGGGGGTTGACTGTAGGTTCGTGAGCTGTAACAAATGTACCACACTGGAGGTGAACGTTGATAGTGGGGGAAGCTGTGCATGTGTGGGGGCAAAGGGTATGTTGGAACTCTACTTTTTGCTCAAAATTACTATGAATCTAAAACTGCTAAAATTAAAGTCTATTAAAAAATAATACCATCTATCTCAAAAGATAGATTGTTGAATTAATCAAATGAAACAGCATATATAAAGTAACGGACATGTATCCTCTAGGTACTCGGTATCTCTCAATAGTATTCAATCTTCCATCCGATAAATACTTAATTAGAACACAGAGAAGTGGTTACTGTCACAACTGTGTAGATTCGCCCAAAAATAACTCTGGCAAATAATTTTTTAAATTTTTACTAATTCACTGACCACTTACTTGGTGTTGAGACTTTTCTGGGTTAGCAGGGCTATAGGGTCCATCACTTACAAGTTAATTCTAACGTGAAAATTCACTTCAGTTGGGTCATTGTGGACAAGAAATAACAACATATGTCACACATAATTTTTAAAAAACTGAGATACTTCCCATTACAGGCTAAATATAGATGATTAATAAAATTAGTTGACATAGCAATGTGTTCATTATTAGGACAAAAACATCCTATATGGGGTTAATTATCAAGGAAAATGAATGAAGTAAGACTAGTCACTATTTCAAGACCTTAGATATTTCCTCTTCCTTTGCAAACCAAAAATGTTTGATTTTTCCACATAAATGCAATGGATTCCTGGAAAAAATTAGATAACACTTAATTTATAATTTATAGAAGGATGAATACAAATCATTTTGAAGTTTCTTTTTAAATTCTCACATCCCTGATTAATATTCATGAGGATAATTTCACAAAAGCAGTTAAAAAACTAAGCCAGAGAGGGCATAGAAAGATATAGTTGTGCCAATGGAAGAAGCAGGAAATTTCTCTCTCTCCAAAATGGAAGATTTAAGTTCAACACAAACATTTCCTAAATAGTTTCATAATATTTTAATCAAATTATTCATTACTCAGAAATAACACTGTGGAGAAACACATAATAATGCTGCATAAAGGCCGAGTTCATTTGTTCTGGACAGGTGGCCAGTCTGCAACTCTGTGTCAGCAGCCAAAACCCGCCCACAATAGCCCTAAAGACGATTATGCAAATGCCAGCCAACCCAGCTATTTTCCCAGGAACAGGAGAAGGGCTGCTAGTAGAAGCTATAATTGTTCCGCAGTCATGTGGAAAAACAAGCAGTTTTTTCTTGCTGGAGGCAGTGTTTTCATTAAGGGTGCTACTACAATATGTGTGAGATATACAAACACACACACACACACACACACGTCATGAAAAGACATGGAGGAACCTTAAATGCATATTGCTAAGTGAAAGAAGCTCATCTGTAAAGCCTACATGCTGTATGTAAGATATGAAAGGGCTGTCAGGGTGTGTGTATATGTGATGTGCGTGTTTGAGGTACACACGTTGCTGAAACACCATATACAGCTTATTCCATCTCTCCCCCTAGCTCCCCTCGCTACGAAGCTCTGCCTTAATCAATAACAAGTCTCTTCTGTTGATTAAATCTTCCCTTGCCAATATGAAATATTTTTACATTTACAGAAATGTATTAACTTTTGACCACTGCATCTCATAAGCAGGAGATAAATACTCTCTGGCAAAGCCGGGATAAGAATCATTCTTACTCTATATATGCAAACCTATCAGATAGGAAGTACAACAATGATAAGGGAACACTGTTCTCTAACACTTATTAGTTACGTTATCAAAGTTTTTTAGATTTTGTTTAAGTCATCAGACTCCTTAGTTTCTAAATGGCAGTTTTTTAAGTTACCTACCCTAACACCTGATTTTACAATTCTCTCTGGAATTAAAGTTATTTCAATATTACTGCTATTGGATTTTTGATTCCACACATTTTAAAAACAGTATTTTTTTTCCTTTTTCTCACTTCTCTTGCCCTACTCACCCCTCAAACTCCTTCTTCTATAAGAAGGGCATTATCTGCTTAATTTAGTAAAAGGCATAAGGTGCTACTACTTTCTTTACTTACATGGAACTCAACAGTTTCTAGAACACATATTATATATCTCTCTCTCTCCTAGAAATAAATAAAAATATTTAAAAAAAAATATTTATTTTTGAGAGATAGAGACAGAGAGAGAGACAGAGTGTGAGAGAAGGAGAGGCAAAGAGAGACAGAGATACAGAATCTGAAGCAGACTCCAGGCTCTGAGCTGTAAGCACAGAGCTCAACACAGGGTTCAAACTCACGAACCATGAGATCATGACCTGAGCCAAAGTCGGACGCTTAACTGACTGAGCCACTCAGGCGCCCCTGTCAGACTCTGGTTTTAACTGTTTCTGACAATGGCACCACAGAGTAAAGTAGGGGTTTAATAAATATGCCTCAAATGAATGAACAGCCTTTCAGATGTCAGTAAAAATACATTAGGATCAGGTCAGGAAGATAAAAATTCAAACTCACAGGTTAGTTAGAGGAATAATATTAAAATATACCAGGATGCCAAGCAGCAATCAGGCTTAGGTAGATGTCTACACAAAGGAAAACAATTAATACAGGTTCCCTCCACAATTTCTACAAAGATAAAATAACCAGAATAGCTAAAATTTAAAAAGACTAAAAATATCAAGACTTGGCAAAGATATGAAATAAACTGGAACTCCCATATCCTGCTGGTAGGAGTACAATTGGACAACTTTGAGGAACAATTTGGCCATATCTAGTAATGAGACAGAGATGCATACCCAATGACCCAGTGACTCCTCTTCTAGGTATGTACTCAGTAGAAATGTATACAGATTTTCATCTATAGAAGTGCTCAAAGCAACATTTTCTCATAATTGTCAAAAACTGGAAACAAACCAGGGCGCCTGGGTGGCTCAGTTGGTTAAGCATCCGACTTCGGCTCAGGTCAGATCTCATGGTTCGTGGGTTCGAGCCCCACATCGGGCTCTGTGCTGAGTCTGGAGCCTGCTTCCAATTCTGTGTCTCCCTCTCTCTCTGCCCCTCCCCCCTATCATGCTCTGTCTCTCTCTGTCTCAAAAATAAATAAAAACTATTAAAACTTTTTTGAAAAAAGAAAAAAAAACTGGAAACAAATCAGGCGTCCATCAAATGAATAGATAAATTGTGGTAATTCATATAATGGGATATTTCTCAGCAAAGAGAATAAAATTTGTTTATACAGAACAATACATTAAGACTCTCACAAATATATGTTGACCAAAAGAAGCCAGACCAAATAAAATTTACTGTATGATTCCATTTAGATTAGTTCAAAATCAGGCAAAACAAACCTTGCTGCTAAAAGTCAAGTTAATCATTACTTTTTTGGGAAATGGTTAGTAACAGAAATGGGCAAAGGGAGGCTTCAGGGTAGAGGTTGACAAGGCATATGTCAGCTTCATACTAATAATTATGCACATGTCTATATTATATATATTTCAATAAAGAATAATGTTTTAATAAACCACACTTCTAAATAAACAATTGGTCCAAGAAGAAATCACAATGGGGGCGCCTGGGTGGCTCAGTCGGTTAAGCGTCCGACTTCGACTCAGGTCATGATCTCACAGTTCGTGGGTTCGAGCCCCGCGTCAGGCTCTGTGCTGACAGCTAGCTCAGAGCCTGTAGCCTGTTTCAGATTCTGTGTTTTCCCCTCTCTCTGACCCTCCCCTGCTCATGCTGTCTTTCTCTCTCTCTGAAATAAATAAAATATATATATGTATGTATATATATATAAAGAAATCACAATGAAAGTCAGAAAATATCTTCAACTGAATAAGTAAACACTACATAAGACTCATAGAATGTTTTCAATGCAATATTTAGAAAAAACATGTATCCTTTTTAAAGTTTTTTTAAATTATTAAATTAAAAAAATTACATCCAAGTTAGTTAGCATATAGTGCAATAATGATTTCAGGAGTAGAATGTAGTGATTCATCCCCTACTAGAACACCTAGTGCTCATCCCAATAAGTGTCCTCCTTAATTCCCCTTGCCCACTTAGCCCATCCTCCCACCCAAAACTCCACCAGCAACCCTCGGTTTGTTCTCTGTATTTAAGAGTCTCTTATGTTTTGTCCCCCTCCCTGTTTTTACATTATTTTTGCTTCCCTTCCCTTATTTCTGTTTTGTATCTTTAATTCCACATTGAGTGAAGTCATATGATATCTGCCTTTCTCTAATTTCACTTAGCATAATACACTCTAGTTCCATCCACGTTGTTACAAATGGCAAGATTTCATTCTTTCTGATTGCTGAGAAATACTCCATTGTGTATTTGTGTGTGTATAATATATATTATATGTACAATATACATTTTACATATGTGTGTATATCCATTCACTTGTCAATGGACGTCTGGGCTCTTTCCATACTTTGGCTATTGTCTATAGTACTGCTATAAACATTGGGGCATATGTGCCCCATTGAAATAGCACTCCTATATCCTTTGGATAAATATGTTAGTAGTACAATTGCTGGGTTGTGGGGTAATTCTATTTTTAATTTTTTGAGGAATCTCCATACTGTTTTCCAGACTGGCTGCACCAGTTTGCATTCTCAGCACCGATGCAAAAAGGTTCCTCTTTCTCCACATTATAGCTACTTTGGAAGACAGCATGGGGGGCTCTTACAAAACTAAATATGCTCCTACCATGCAATCCAGTAGTCAACACTCCTTGGCTTTAAGCCAAGAGAGCTGAAAACTTACATCCACATAAAAATCTCTGCATGGATGTTTATAGCAGCTTTATTTATAATTGCAAAGACTCAGAAGCAAATAAGATGTACTTCAGTAGGCAAATGGATAAAAAGAAATGAGAACAAACTGAGGGTTGCTGGAGGGGATTTGGGTGCGGGAATGGCTAAATGGGTAAGGGGCACTGAGGAAGAAACTTGTTGGGATGAGCACTAGGTGTTATATGTAGGGGATGAATCACTGGATTCTACTCCTGAAATCATTATTTCACTATATGCTAACTAACTTGAATATAAATTTAAAAATAAAAATAATTAAAAAAAGAAAAAGCAGGGCATCTGGGTGGCTCAGCTGGTTAAGCATCCAACTTCAGTTCAGGTCATGATCTCACAGTTTGTGGGTTCAAGCCCCACATCAGGCTCTGTGCTAACAGCTTAGAGCCTGGAGCCTGCTTTGGATTCTGTGTCTCCCTCTCTCTGCCCCTCCCCTGCATGCACTTGCTCTCTCTCTCTCTCTCAAAAATAAACATTAAAAAAGTTTTTTTTAAAGGAAATGAGCTATCAATCTATGAAAAGACATGGATAAACCTTGAATACATATTATAAAGTGAAAAAAGCTAGTATGAAAAGGCTACATACTGTATGATTCAATTTTTTGACATTGTAAAAGGCAAAACTAAGGAGACAATTTTAAAAAAACCAGTGATTGCAGGATCAGGGAGAGAAGAGTGTAGACAGAGAGCAGAGGAATTTTAGTACAATGAAACTACTCTGTATATTATAATGATGGATATAGATAATTGTACATTTACCCAAACTCACTGAATATAGAACACCAAGAGTGAGCCCTAATGTAAACCATGGACTTTAAGAGTTTTGATATGTCAATGTAGGTTCATCAACTGTTAACAAACACACCATTCTTGTGGGGGATACTGACAATGAGGAGGCTATAGATAAGTGGTATATGGGAAATCACTGTATCTTCATCCTAATTTTGCTGTACCTAAAACTACACTCAGAGATACTGTCTTTAAAAAAAAAAAAAAAAAAAAAAAACNCACCTAGTAGCTCATTTGGTTAAGTATCTGGCTCTTGATTTCAGTTCAGGTCATGATCTCACAATATGTGAGACTGAGTCCCATATCAGGCTTTGTGCTGTGCATGGGGCTTGCTTGGGATTCTCTCTCTCCCTCTGCCCCTCCACCACTGGCTTACACATGCACATTCTTTCTCTCTCTCTCTCAAAATAAATAAATAAACTTAAAAAACTAAAGCACTGCTCAAACTATTCTTGAGTATTTTAGAAAGAAGGAAAACATTTAAATTTTAAGTTTCCAATGTTTTAAGTATACTAAATATTGGTTTAAATATTGTTTAGTTCTTTAAGCCTTTATAGAGGACAGTAAAATTTTCGATGAAAAATACTTTAGGGGTGTCTGGGTGGCTCAGTCAGTTGAGCGCCCAACTTCAGCTCAGGTTATGATCTTGAAGTCCATGAGTTCGAGCCCCATATCAGACTCTGTGCTAATAGCTCAGAGCCTGGACCCTGCTTCAAATTTTGTGTTTCCTTCTCTCTCTGCCCCTCCCCTGGTCGCAATCTGGCTCTCTCTCAAAAATAAATTAACATTAAAATTTTTTTAATATTTTAAAGTTACAGAACAATTATAATTTTTCCATTAAGATCACTTTGCATTTCATAGTGCACAGTCATTTTTGCACAATCTTGCACTTGAATGGAAGGAAAGTGAAGACTATCTGCTTAAGGATTAGAGAGAAAGAAACAAAGCTGAGAAAGAAACAAAACTGCTATGATTCTCAGATTAACATGATTATATGGGAAATTTTAAAGATCAATAATTAGAATTTAAAGTGTTCAGCAGACTGCTAAATACAGAAATCAAAATTTACAACTCTATATATGATCAAAAGTTAAAAGCAAATTTTTTGAAAGACGTCAGTTTTAATAAAGGTCCACAACTCCAAAATATGAAATGATATAAAAACAAAGTTTATCTGTAACTTATTTGGTGGCAAAACAAGTTCTAAACTGGGATGAAGCTATTTATAGTTTTTATGTGCCAAACAATGTGGAAGGTATATCTTGTATGTATGATGATGTATCTAGGATTAAGATTAACAAAGTATTCAAACCCTCTATTGAGAAAATTATAAAAATTTTATTGAAAGATGTTAAAGAATACCTTTGAAATAGAGAGACATGCCAACTTAATTGATTGGACACCTCATTTTCTAGTGTTGCCAGTTCCTTCCCAACCGATTTTTAAAGAAACGTAATCTCACGTGGTCTTTTGTAAATCCCAACTGGCCTTTTGGCAAAACTTGACAAGTGATTCTAAAATTTGTATGAAAGTGCAAAGTGCCAAGAAGAGTAAAAAAAATAGAGACAGACAATATGAAGGACCTGCTCTACCAGATATCAAAACTTATTGGAAAGCTATAAGAAGTAAGGCAGTGTATATAAGGATGAAAGACCAATGAAAGAGACAAAAGAGGAACACCTGGGTGGCTCAATCAGTTGAGCATTCAGCTCAAGTCATGATCTCCTGGTGCGTGGATTTGAGCCCCACATCGGGGTCGCTGCTATCAGCACAGAGCCTGCTCCGGATCCTCTGTCCCTCTCTGTGCCCCTCCCCCACTTGTGCTCTCCCAAAAATAAATGAGAGAGAGAGAGAGAGAAAAGATCCCAGAAACTGATGCACAGATATATGGAAAATATATAAAAGTGACTCTGCAATAACTATCTTGATTCCAAACTATCTCTTCAAAGACATCTGTATATCAAACAGCATTGAAGGACAGAAATAGATGTCTCCCTATGGAGCAAAAGGCAGGTTTTGTTACTGTCCAATATGATGAAGACAATGGCTCTTTCCAGGACAAAGTTCAGACTTGCTTACAGTCTATGATAAAAGACTGAGATTCCCTAAAAGAGGGTTTCCCTCATATAATGCAACCCACTACAGCATTTGGCCTTATCTGCATTGTCTGTGGAAACTGGGGCTTAGGAAACAAGCACTCAAAGGCTGACACTCTGGCTATGGTTATTGCCATAAACTAATAAAGTGAAAAAGTCCTTTGTGTTGGACGTAGGAGTCTTCTTTCTTCCAATATTCAGGAAAATTCTTAGCTTTCAAGTAGGGTAAAATCTCAGATCCTTTACAGTTCTTGACAACTATTTCCAAGAGTAAATTAAAAAGAAAAACCCTCAATCCACACAGTAACATGGGTTACCAAGTCTTTTATTCCAAATATATACAGAATTTCTATAAATAAGAAAAAGAAATACAAATTGATGGGGAAAGGTTAACCTCACAAAAAAGGATATACCCAAATGCTCAAAAATTTTGAAGTTTTTCAATTTCGTTAATAATAAGGGAAACACAAATAAAAGTAAAATACAATTTCATACTCACAGACTGGCAAATATTTAATCTGACAATATTAAGTTTCTGACAATGCATTATATGGGCATTCTCATGCATTCCTGGTATAAATTGCTACCATCTCTTTGGGAAATTATCTAAGAAAACTGAAGACACACTTAATCCTATGATTTAGCAATCCTACTCCTAATACCTGACATGAAAAAAACACAAGCTTTTGTGCAATAGGAAACACATACACAAATAATCAAAGTAACACTTTTCATAAAAACCAATAAATAGAAACAACTCAAATGTCTATCAACAGCAGAATGGATAACTATATTGTGGTTTATATACACAACTGAAAACTATATAGGCATGAAAATGAACAAATTATAGCAACATACAATAACATGGCTTGAATCTTACAAACATGACAATGAGCAAAGACTCAAAGAATACACTCATACTCCATTTATGTAAGATTCAAAAGCAGGAATAACTACATAACATTCTTTAAGAATGCATATACAGGAATAATGAAAAACAATGATTACCTTATGTCAGGGTAGCAGTTACTTCTGGGGGTAAGTAAATAAGAATATTGATAATTTTAAATTTTTATTAATAATTAATAATTTTAATAGTTTTATTTTAATTTTTTAAAGTAGGCTCCACACCCAACATGACTCAAACTCATGACCCCGAGATCAAGAGTCGCATGCTCTACAAACTGAGCCAGCCAGGCAGCCCAAGACACAGTTCCTAGCTCCATCCACATCATTGCAAATGGCAAGATCTCATTTTGGGGGGGGGAGGGGTTTAAATAATATTCCATTGTATCTATGCATATATACCACATCTTCTTTATCCACATTCATCAGTCAATGGACACTGGGCTGTTTCCATAATTTGGTTATTGCAGATAATGCCACTGTAAACGTCTGGATGAATGTATCCTTATGAGTTATTATTTTTGTATTCTTTGGGTAAATACCTAGTAGTGTTATAGAGTATTATGCTAAGCAAAACAAGGCAGTCAAAGAAAGACAAATACCATATGATTTCACTCATATGTGGAATTTAAGAAATACAAATGAGCAAAGGGGAAAAAAATAGAGAGACAGAGACAAACTAGAGAAACAGACTCTTAACTATAGAGAATTGATGGTTGGTTACACAGAAGGAGGTGGGTGGAGGAATGGGTTAAATAGGTGATGTGGATTAAAGAATGCACTTGCTATGATGAGCACTGGGTGTTGTATGGAAGTGCTGAATCACTATATTGTACACCTGAAATTAACATCACTGTGTTTTAACTAACTGGACTATAAATAAAAACTTTTTTTAAAAAGGGCACACAGTTTCCAGAGTGCTAGAAAATTTCTATTTCTTTACTTAGCAGTTACAGGGGAATTTGCTTCCTAATTATATATTTAGTCTACATTCTATTCCTTGCATTTTTATTTACCTCCATTTGCTCTTCACAATTTAAAAGTATCTAATTTTAAATGACTAGACCATCAAATTTCTAGAACTTGGGAGTATATAAATTTATACTTCTACATTTATACTAATATGCTAAATGGAAAGAAATCTATTACCTAGTTATGCTACTTTCCCAATTTCTTTATTCCAATGGTTTATATATAGCAGGTACTCAGTAAATGCTTAATTAACCACGAAGAGAAGAGCACAGAAGATAACTAACACGACAGTACCAAATCACAGGATCACATGAATCACTTAAAAGGATCTAATAACACTAGAGAAATTTAAGAACGTAGGCTATTACTATAAACCTTTAAAAAAACATACAGCAGATTAAAATTTAACATTTTACTTCTCTGCATTATATATTAAATCACTAACAGGCACTATTCAGTGGTGAATGCAAATATTATTGGTTTTCATAAGTATTTATCACTCTATCTACTTTTCTGGGCAACCTGCCAAGTAATATATAACTTAAGTTTTCTATTTGTTTACTTTTCCTTTTCTTTCTTGGTTACCAAATCCACTTTTGTGTAACTGAAGAAATTAATCAGTTAAATTACATACTACTTTTATTGTTCTCTTAAAATACTGACCCAATGTATACAGTATAAATATTTTCAGATTAAAAAAAATGATTTCTATATTTTTAAACCAAACATGTCAAACTGCTAGCTTTACTGGTATCCATGTTTTCCTCTTCTTCTAGGCATACACATTGATGAGGTTTTCCCAGCCTCCTCTTAGATGTGACCATTTGACTGAGTTTTGGCCAATGGGATATAAGGAGTGTGTGCCACATACAGCTCTGGCTCATCAAGACCTCATATGTACAATCCAATCCTCCTTCCCCTTTCTGTTAGCTAAATGCAGAGGAGCCAGCAGAGGACTTGAGACCCTGAAGAATTTTAGAGCCTCAAGATTAATGCACCTTGGATCACTAATCATCACACCAAGACTATTCACCAAATTCCTGCAATAACGTGTTATGCAAAATACACACACACACACACACACACACACACACACACACACACACATATTTTTTGGCTAAAGCTTCAGAGATCTTCAGGTTGTAGATTAAAGCAATTAGCCATCCTAATGAACAGAGAACATTTGCCAGTGAGACTATATACTTGCAATTCATTCTGTTTCCAAATGTTTTGGGGTTTTTTTGTGTTTTTTTTTTTTTTTTTTTTTTTTTTTTTTTTTTNCCATCCTTTTCTTGACTCTTCTAGCTTACAGAATTTGCCACCATCGTTGGTGTTTTTGGCCTCTAGATGCATCATTCGACTTGTGTGGCCATCTTTTCTTTGAGTTTTTTTTATAAAATTTTTTTTAATTTTTTTATTTTATTTTATTTTTTTTACAAATGTTGACTACTGATACATTCAGGGCCTGCCACTATCCTGTATGTCAACTTTGTGTGATTTTGACAAACAGACCATTTTAGTAGATAAATCAGGAAAAGGCGCCCCCTCTGGGAGGACACAACTCCACAGGAAATAGCTTGGCAAGGCAACTATATCTCTGTGTGAAGGAGAAGGGTCTCTTTCTCTCTATGACAAGGCATTGAGCTTGAGGAAGAAAACCAGAACTGGATTTCAGTTTACATTTGAACTTTAGCTAAGCAAAGGCACAAACTGTACAACCATTCTCAAAGACTCTAGGCATACTTCTACACTATTCCTTTTCCTACCACAGGAACATGGTGCTCTTAAGATTTCTATCTATGATATTTTACATATCAACTATAATTCAGTAAAATAGGCACATATTAATTTTTCTGCATATATGCAAGGTAATTTTTTAGGTAAGAACCATAAATATGCTTAGAAGATTTAAGATAAAACTCCTATTTAAATTTAGGTGGTCAAATTATTCTTTCATTCCAGTAAATTTCAAAAAGAAGATTTTTTCAAAATTAAAAAACAAATAATGTATTGTTTCTTGTCCTTATATTAAGTTAAACCCATTGCAAGCAAAGTACATGCATAATTTTGCCTGTTATTGAGTTCCAGTTTTTCTGACACTTTCTAAAATTAAGACTAGGTAAACGACTATTATGGAGGACAGTGGAATTCCAGCCGGGCCAAGACACTTGAAGCTGTAACACTGGTTGCTCAAGAAAATCAATTAACTTCTTAGAAACTCAGGCTGCTCACCTGAATAGTAAAAGTATTGCAACGGATATTTCCAATGTACACCATGTTTAAAAATTTCCTCAAAGTCTGACCCACAGAGATTCAACCAAATATTACAATTGTTGTGAGAATTAAAATGAACCTATGAAACGCCTAGCACAGGAATGAGAAACAGCAGATACTAGATAAAGGTCAACGTAAGCTCAACTGTAAATTCTATGACTATTGCCTTTATTCTTACTGTTGAATTCATTAACTAAAAAAAAAGAATTTACAAAAACTATTTCCAAAGTCACTTCCAAATCCTAATTCCAAGATTCTACAAATCTATAATAACAAAATTCAAACACTGTGTTTTAGAGATTAAGCACATATATTAGAATACACATTCACCCTAGGCAAACAGTGGGTAAATACTATATTTAAAACAATATACATATACAAAATAATTCATTAATTTTCTCATGTTAAATAAAAATATTCTGAAACCAAAGATGCAAAGTAAAAATGACCTCTTGCCTGAATTCCTGTAAGAGCTTTCAAAACGCCCCTATGAATTGCTTTTAAAAAGAAAAACCAATAAAAAAAGTACATGAATAGCCAATACAGCAAGGCACTGCAAATATCTACAAACATAAGAATATGCATAAACACCAGTAATGAAAGAAATGAAACTTATTAAAAAAAAACCCTACATTTTAAAAGGGTATACATAAAAAGAAAAGTCATGCCAAACAGAAGAGAAGGAATTTGAAAATAAATGACAATTTTACTTAAGGTACTTCTATATTATTTGAATTATTAAAACTACAATTACTTTTTAATGTTTGTTTATTTTTGAGAGGGAGAGAGACAGAGAGAGGGAGACAGAGAAAGAGACAGAGACAGAGACAGAAAGAGAGAGAGAAAAAGGATGAGCGGGGGAGGGGCAGAGAGAGAGAGGGAGACACAGACTTTGAAGCAGGCTCCAGGCTGTGAGCTGTCATCAAAGAGCCCAACACAGGGCTCAAACCCATGAGCCACAAGATCATGACCTGAGCTGAAGTCGGACACCTAACTGACTGAGCCACCCAGGCGCCCCTACAATTACATTAAAAAAAAAAAAAATTCTTATGAAATAGTCAAGATTTCTCAAATGTGCCCAAATAATAAAAAAGAAAAGTTGTTAGATTTGTTATTTTTACTATATTTTACTGAAGGCTACAAGAATACAATTATCTGTAATACCAAGTGGCATGATATACACTTGAATTTATATTCAGAATTGACTAGAACAAGAAACAGAACACAAGAAATCTTCAGAGTATACTCTACCTTGATTCATATCTTCAGATAGAACAAAAAATATTTTAAAAGACCAGCCACTGACACTTCCAAGAATGAGGCAAAAAGAAAGAAGTCTTGAAATAATGTATTAAGCCATGATGGTTAACACACATTTACAGAAGTGTTCCACAATTTCTAGTGGCAAACATTTATGTTCCTCCACAAACAGAAATGGAACTCTCTTTTCTTTTCATCTGATATCAACGTGATACCAAGAACTTCCTAGAACTGTGATTGCCAAAATGCCATAAAATGTACTGAACTTTTCTATAATGTACAAAGCACCAAATCCCTCAGAATTCACTCAGTATTTGCTATAAGACTGTGTATACAAATAACCCTGAGCCAACTTTGTCATCTCATTTCAGCTTATCAACAACTGTGAGTTATTTATTAACATCACACTATAGAGGAAGAAATTATTTACATAACGTATTTACAGTGATTGTGTTAACAAGGAGTAGAACCACAATTAGAACTCCAAATATCTTATTCAATCTTTACATAGTGTGTGTGTATATATATATAAGCTGTGAAAATATAAGCTATTTCCAAAAGAATAGGAAGAGAAAAAACTCATGGAAGATGAAGAAGAACAGGAAAACAATAGAAAGAAGTACAAAAACGTGACGATGGTAGCAAGTCAAATGGCAAAAAGTGAAGAATTAACCCACAGCATATGAAGTATAGCTAGACCAGCAGGATATATCTGTGTATCCTGTTTAGTTATTACAGTTTCTTTTCTCAAAGAGGATCTCTCACTTCGTTCCATGCCATGCACCTCAGTACATATTAGACCCAAAATTTACCTCTGATTTCCCTTTACCCAGTGTTCATGATGGCTTAATTTACTTATAGGAATTAAGGCATTTCAGAGAGGACTCCCCACAAACAGAATGGCTTGGTTAACTGTGTATGGATCATCCATTGCTGAAATCAATGCTGCATGACAAACATCTCCAAAAATGCCAATGGCTTACATCATTAAATGCTAATTCCTTATTCATGAATTTATGTTGGCTGGAGCATCTCTGCTCCAGGTTGTGAGTCAAGTTCAATTCTTCTTCAGTTATCTTTCATTCTAGAACTCAGTCTACAGGGGCAGTAATTACCTAGGGCAATCAACTGTAGTAAAAGTAAAACTTAAAGTACAGAGACCTGGAAGAAATGTGCAAGGCCTCTTAAAGCTTCATCTCCAAAATGGCCTCCTGTCACTTCTATCTCCATTTTAGTGGTCCAAGTAAGCCATACAACCAAGTCATAAGACAGAATCAGGGATACATACTTCACCTCAAGGGAAAGGGTGCAGAATGTTTCTTTTTTTTTTTTAATGTTTATTTTGAGACAATGTGTATGCACATGCATGTGCAAGTGGAAGAGGAACAGAGAGAGAGAAGGAGGGGCAGAGGGAGAGAAAGAATCCCAAGTTGGCTGTCAGCACAGAGCTCAACATGGGGTTCAATCCAATGAACCAGGTGATCATGACCTGAGCTGAAACCAAGAGTAGGCCACTCAACTGACTGAGCCACCCAGCCGCCCCAGGATTATTTCTGAGCAATAATTCAACGTACTATAAACTCAAAGAGAAAGTCACAGAAAAATTTCACTTGTTCAGTAAAGAACAAAGAAGTAATCATTACTGATCAAGTAATTCAGTACCATCAAATTCTCACATGACAAAGAGCTAAGAGGAAAAGTAAATATGGGAATGAAAGAATCAAGATGCAAAAACTTCTGAATATACTGGCACAGTGGACTTTCACAGCAGTAAAAGTCCAACTATGGCTTAGTACAGGATGGAGAAGATCTGATTAAATGGCAAGATATGTAAGATTTAGTGGATTTTAGTTTAAGCTCAGTAAGAGCCACTAACATGACATAGCTCACTAAAAGGACAATGTATCTTAGTCCGTATTAATAGTAATAATTACATAGTTGAGGGACCAGCACATGTAAAGTGCATAGTAAAACTTAAGAAAATGAAAATAAAAACACAGAAGAAAAAGTATGCTCTACTCTGAGACAATTACACCTACAGGATTATTAAATTCATTTCTGATCTGAGTATCAATGGGGAATAATGACAAAAAAACAAGATAAGTTAAAGGTTTAAAACTGAGTTGCATAGGTCTTTCAAATGTGAACTGAATACAGAATTTTAGGGCTGGAAATGCTAGAAGTGGGATGCAGACCTACAGAAAGAGAAAGAAAAAGTATCAAAATTGTCTTCAGAGTCCTTAAAAAAAAAAAAAGGGGGATCATGTACCCAAAAAGGTTACTTGGAAGGGAATATTTTTGTTCACTACAAATAGGAACTTTCTAACTAGAAGATGAATGCTCTAAGAGATAGGAAATTACTAGCACTGAATTCAGAAAGAGGCTGCAAGGCCTCTGTATCAGCCATTGGCAAGTTTTTTCTGTTAAATGCCAGAGAGTAAATACTGTTGGCTCTGTAGCTACATGATCCTTTTGTCAACTACTCAACGCTGCAAGAACACAGCCATAGACAAGTAAATAAATGAGCATGACTATGGTCCAATAAAACTTTACCTACAAAAACAGGTGTCAAGCCAGATGGCTGCCTTTGCCAACCCCTTCTCTATATTAAAAAGAGAGAAACTGGGGGAGCCTAGGTAGCTCACTCAGTTAAGCGTCCAACTTTGGCTCAGGTCATGACCTCACAGTTCATGGGTTAGAGCCCCGCGTTGGGCTCTGTGCTGACAGCTCAGAGCCTGGAGCCTGTTTCAGATTCTGTATCTCCCTCTCTCTCTGACCCTCCCCTGCTCATGCTGTTTCTCTTTCTCTCTCGCAGAAATAAATAAAAACATTTTTTTAAAAAAAGGGAGAAAGAATGTAAAGCAGGTAGGAACATATGACCTTTACACCACTTTCAGCTCTGAGGCTCCATTAAAAGTTATTAAAGCAATTCAATGATATATAGAAATAGGTGGGAGGAAAAGGGAATTTTTTATTTTGATATATCACATGCATATATGTGTACATTTATAAATCATATACAGAAAGAAATTTGCTATAAACTATATGGAACAGGTCACCCTCATTAAAATAGATTTGAGAAAAAAATAAGATTTGAGAGGTAGCCAAACATAAAGCTCTTGAACAGGTCCCTATTAGTGAACACTAACAATCAAAAAATGGATCTAGGAACCCAGGCACCACCACAATGATTTTTCAGTATAGGTGAATAAGACAACATAAACTGTGACCACTGTCCTTAAGCCTTTCCACATCTACACAGGGAGACAACAGGAACATCTGCAAATTACCTACTTAAAGCCTCTTTTATTTGAGGGGTATCATGTCTCCATACAGAGACAAGGGAAGAATTCTAGATCAGAATAAACATCCTCCAACTGTATGTTACTGGTTCCACATTAGGAAAAATACAGACATTAAATGCAGGCATTTAGATACATTTACAGCAATTTGGCATTGGTTAGTTTGTCAAGTATACTGCAAGAAATAAAACAATCTTAAGAAAACACAAGCACTGGCCCACCTGGGTGGCACAGTTGGTTAAGTGTCGGACTTCAGCCTAGGTCGTCATCACGCCATTCCTGAGTTTGAGTCCTGTATCAGGCTCTGTGCTGACAGCTCAGAGCCTGGAGCCTGTTTCAGATTCTGTGTCTTCCTCATTCTTTCTCTTTCTCCCCCCCCACTCACTCTCAAAAATAAACATTAAAAATTTTTATTTAAAAAAAATAAAATATAAGCATTTATTTCCATAATATGGCATTTTACAATCATTTAAATTTTTAATCAAGCTTGTAATTTATAATGTAATATTTTTGGCTAAATTAAGGAAATTAACAGTTATTTTTACCTCTAATTTATAGATAGAAAAAAGTTTAACTTGCCTTCTTTGGCAAGAAAAGATACACCTTCTCAGAATGAGACATGAATAGTAAATAAAATAACAGAATTTCAAAACAACAAAGACCTAAGAGTTCACACTAACTTTACTTTTAAGTATAACTGACAGTTAAATTCTAAAAACCACAATCAATATGTTATTTGTTGAGATGTGCCAGCTATGAAACAATAAAACCATCAAAGCCTAAGTGACATTTATATAGAAAATACAGACAGCATGAACAGCTCACTTGATTGAGTGTCTGACTCTTCGTTTCTGCTCAGGTCATGACCTCAACAGTTTATGGCTTCAAGACTCACGCTGGACTCTGTGCTGAGAGCCAAGAACCCGCTTGAGATTCCCTCTCTCTCCCTTTCTCTCTGCCTCTTCCCCATTCCCGCTCTCGTGTGTGCATGTGCACTCTCTCAAATATAAATAAGTTTAAAACAGAAACAAACTTGAAAATGCGTGTTAAATTACAAAGCCAAGAGAAGCAAATGTTACTTCTTTCATATATAAACTTAGTTCTTTCTAGGCTTTTTATATATGGTGGCTCTTCAGGATACTAAAACTACAAGAAAAAATATAAATATATTGATATTAGGTTAAAACTCCATCAAAGATGTTTGCTTGGAAATATTCAATAAATTTTCAACAAAGAACCAATTTCTAATGATACCATACATGGTTTGATGCATTCAAGAACTGACTAACGATATGGAAAAATAATTCATAGAAGCACAAACCTAGCAAAGTGTTTTTTAATAAATCCAAAGATAACACGGCAATTCCTTTAGTATATTATGTAATTTGAGTATGATGGTGGTTTGAGAGAGTCTTTTTCAGCTTCACTGTCAAACATAGCTCTTAAGTGCATAAATCAATAAAGGATTATATAGTTAATGTTAATATATAGTTATATAACTATATATACAACTATGTATAGATATATAGTTAATGTTATTTGGAGTTTCAATTTTGAATAACAATATATTCTGATGGTGCAACTATAATGACAGGAAAATATTCTGGACACTTACCCAGAGTGTAAATCAATGCACTGGTTCCTTCATCAAGAAACTCTTGCTATGATTTAAAAAAAAAAAGTCACCTGTCTAAACAGTATGCTTAGTGACATAGAATAATTGTGGATTATAATAAGGCTAATATAATTGTGGATTATAAAAGGCTAATAATAGAATACAAATTATTATCCTTACTGAGTAATAATATGGAAACTGATCATACACTACTGTTACTACACACTATATTTTCAGGGTTATTGAAGACAAAATGCTCTGTCAAAAATGAACAATGAAATGAATTTTCAGTGTTTCTGCAAGATTAAAAAAAAAGTCTGATCCGAAGGTTTTAAAGATATGAATTGGAGGGATGCCTAGATGGCTCAGTTGATTAAGCATCTGACTTCAGTTTATGTCATGATCTCACGGTTCGTGGGTTCAGGTCCCACGTTGGGCTCTGGGCTGACAGCTTGGAGCCTGGAGCCTGCTTCAGATTCTGTGTCTCCCTTTCTCTCTGCCCTTACCCCACTTGCGCTCGCTCTCTCTCGTGCGCTCTATCTCTCTCTCTCTCTCTCAAGAATAAACAAACATTTAAACATTAAAAACAAATAAATATATAAAGATGTGAATTGGAGAGCCAGACTTATTTGTCCTATATATCTGGTATTTTTAATAATCTTCATCCTTCCATGTAAGGGAGGCATATTTCTCAATGTAAGGAAGGCATGTTTCTCAATGGCAGTAAGATCAAAGCAAAAGTTAATAGCATTAAAGACCAGAGTTTCATGTAGAAAACCTGAAAGACTCCACCAGAAATTGCTAGAACTGATACGTGAAATCAGTAAAGTTGCAGGACACAAAATCAACATAAGGGGTGCCTGGGTGGCTCAGTCGATTAAGTGCCCGATTCTTGATTTCAGCTCAGGTCATGACCCCAGGGTCGTGGGATCGAGTACTGTTATCAGGCTCTATACTGTGCATGGAGCCTGCTTGGGAGTCTCTCTCTCTCTCTCTCTCTCTCTCTCTCTCTGCCTCTCCCCCACTCATTCTCTCTCTCAAAATAAAATAAAAATTTTTTAAAAAGATAAAAAGCTTCTACACAGCAAAGGAAGCAACCAACAAAACTAACATGCAACCTTCATAATGGGAGAAATATCTGCAGATGACATATCTGATAAAGGGTTAGTATCCAAAATCTATAAAGAACTTATCAAACTCAACACCCACGAAACAAATTACCCAGTTAAGAAATAGTCAGAGAGGCACCTGGGTGGCTCAGACAGTTAAAAGTATGCCTCTTGATTTCAGCTCATGTCATGATCTCACCGTTCATGGGATAGAACTCCAGTCTAGCTGTGTTCTGACAGTGTACAGCCTGCTTGCAATTCTCTCTCTCTCTTTCTCTCTCCCTCTGTCTCCCCCTCTCTGCTCCTTCCCCATTCATGCTTTCTCTCTCTCTCAAACAAATAAACAAATTTGAGGGGAAAAAAATAGGCAGAAGATATGAATAGACATTTTTCCAAAGAAGACAGATGGCTAACAGACTCATGAAAATAAACTCAACATCACTTATCATGAGGGAAATACAAATGAAAGCTATAATGAGAGATCACCACGCACCTGTCAGAATGGCTGAAATTAACACCACAGGAAACAACACAAATTTGTGAGGATGTGGAGAAAGGTGAACCTTCTTCACACTTTTTGTGGGAATGCAAACTGGTGCAGCCATTCTGGAAAACAGTATGGAGGTTCCCCAAAAAGTTTGAAATAGAGCTACCCTATGATCCACCAATTACACTAAGTATTTACCCAAAGGATACAAAAATACTGATTCAAAGGGATACATGCACCCTGATGTTTCTACCAGCATTATCTACCATAGCCAAATTATGAAAAGTCCAAATATTCATCAACTAATGAATGGATAAAGATGTGTATACACACACACACACACACACACACACACACACACACACACACAGGAATATTACTTAGCCATCAAAAAGCATAAGATCTTGCCATCTGCAACAATGTGGACGGAGCTAGAGGGTATTATGCTAAGCTAAATAAGTCAGTCAGAAAAGGACAAATAACATATGGTTTTACTCATGTAGAATTTAAGAAACAAAAGAGATGAACATGGCAGGGGACAGGGAGAATCAGAGAGGCAAACCATAAAACAGACTTTTAAGAATAGGGAACAAACTGACGGTGCTAGCGGGGAAGTGGTAGGGGGATGGGTTAAATGCGTAAATACGTGATGGGTATTAAGGAGGAAACTTGTTGTGATGAGCACTGGGTGTTACAGGTAAGTGATGAATCAGTAAATTCTACTCCTGAAACTATTACACTGTATGTTAACTAACTGAAATTTAAATAAAAACTTGAAACTACCAAAAAAAAAAGAGATCAAAGTTTCAACATATACTAATGACATGTTTCATAATTTAACAATGATTCTCAGTAAAATAGTTATGATTCAATACTGTACATTTGTTGAAAGATTATCGCTACATACATTACATATATACCAATTTTCTATCTTTTTCGAAATCAAAGAAAATCCAAATATAGGAAATCTATGAATCTAGAATCCATTTCTTTGAGAGAAAATTTAAATTTAACTATAACTCCACCGGATAAATTGCTGGAACAGACTAACAATGAAAAGATTGAAAAATGAATTTTGAAAGTAAAAAAATCACTTGCTTCATCTTAGGGAAAAGTAAGAAATGTCTGAGTTTGCTGAAATTTCTTTTAAGTCTCTTCTCCAGTTCAGATCTCATCAATATTTTGTGAGTCTGGTATCCCTACACTGTATATTGTTAAAACAAAACCTAAGAACAGTTGAGATATACATTATCTTTTGTGAGTAGAGCTGTTGTCAACCCTGCATTAGATAAATTAACAGTAAGCAGCAAATTTATCTGTCACATTAAAATTTTTACTGATGCATACAGTAGTGCTTGTTTAGAGTGTGCATACAGACATTTACTAAATGAGGAGTTGCAATTTCACTCAACTTCTTTTTCAGTTAGTATTGTGGAATGACAAAAAAGTTATGACTTTATAAAGTTATAAAGAGTTAGCAAATTAATTGGGAAAGCAGTTAGTCTTTTCCAATTAATAGGCTGGAAAATAATTTCAAGTAATATTTATAGTTTTTCTGGTTCTTTTTACTTATGTATGACTGTTCTAATTATCAAAATGTAATTTGTTATCCATTTAACTGAAAAATTTTAAGCTTGTATGTTATATCCTTTTCAATTTCATTCTTCCAGTGATTTTTATTGAAGTATCCATATATGAATTATTAGGGGGGGAAAAAAGTCCTTACAACAGATAGTTCAAGAAGCACAATTACAATGCACAGGTTGGCAAATTATAGCCTATGGTCTATTTCTCTACATAAGGTTTGATCGTAATATGATCACATCTACTTGTTTACCAACTATCTATGGCTACTTTCACTCTACAACAGCAAAGTTGAGTAATTTTGGTAGAAACCATATGACCCTCAAAGGCTACAATATTTACATCTGGTTCTTTGCAAAAATGTTTGTCAACCCTTGCTCTAAATGGCTGAACAAAACATTGAGAAGGCCTCTCTCAGTCATTCAATAAGCAAAGACATCATTAGAGCTCAGGACTCTTAAGATGATTCAACACTCCTGTGGCGCCTGGGTGGCTCAGTCAGTTAAGTGTCCGACCTCAGCTCAGGTCATGATCTCATGGTTCGTGGGCTCAAGCCCCGCATCGGGTTCTGTGCTGACAGCTAACTCAGAGCCTGGAGCCTGTTTCAGATTCTGTATCTCCCTCTCTCTCTGACCCTCCCCTGCTCATGCTGTCTCTATCTCTCTTTCAAAAATAAATAAAACATTAAAAAAATTTTTTTTAAAAAGATGATTAAACATTCCTAACTGCAGAGGGCTAGAAGAATTGAAATTAGACAGTATTTAGGTTTTACCACTGAGTAGGAATGAAGGTCATGTGAACCTCTTACTGAGAATTGAATGAGGGTCATGTAAACCCCTCCACATGGTCTCTGTCTCTTAGTATCCTAAAATTCTAATTTGTGTGCCTAATTTTGATCTAAAAGAATCACAATCTGATCCAGATAGGAGAAGCAGCACTAATCTGGAAGACCCAAAAGAATCTTCAAGCCAGGCATATAATGAGGGTTCCAATGACAGGAGAATGTGTGCATGTGTGTGTGTGTGCACATACATGGAGCAAAAGTACCTTCTCCTGCTATAATTTTTAACTTACTGCACTTTCAACACTATTAAAAAACAATACCCTATACAGATTTCAAGAAGAAACAATGAAAAGAGTAGAAATGGTAATTCTAGTTTGATATGCTTTAGATTTCACATGGAATTTGACGTTAAATCAATAATGGTTACCTAATTCAATGTCCATGGTTCAATTATTTTAAAATAATAAAATTGTTTTTATAAAAACCTATCCCCAGAGTAGGTCATTATATATTTTTATGGGATGGAAATGCAAACTCTATAAAATGGAAGGATATCCTGTTATTCTGAGAACAATGTCTGACTATTACACACCTCAAATAAAACTTCTTATCATGATTTTTTGAATTCCATTATAAAATACATCACATATACAATGAATACAAAGTCTCTTGAAAGTTACTGAAAATTATACATTAGGATTCGTTTTGAAACTCAACTTTAGAACAATGGTGCCAAGAATATTTTAAGCATAGTATCCAATAAATATTGAGTTCTTCCTTTAAGAAGATCAAGAGCCACAAGGAATAATAATATACTATTCTTGGCTTTAAACAGTTCATAACCTAGTTAAGATCCTCTAATTAGTTTAAAAGCAAGCAATGCTTCTAAATGATTAATGGTATCGAAGAATTTGTTTTTAAAACTCTTATCAGCAATCATATGCTAATGTATTAAAAACTATAAGAAGAAAATGTTACAATTATATAAGCCAAAATACTTAAGAAAATTGGCTATGATGACTTTGAAGTATCTTTTTTTTAAAAGTTCAAACCCTCAAAAAGCAAATCAAATTTTGAGCATTAACAATCAGAGGCTTAGTAACGAAATTAACCACAGTGGATTCAGTCCAAAATTTAAATAAAGCATATAAATAAAGAAGAAAAAGTATTAAAACATCAACTCTGAATGAAATAAAAAGGGGAGAAAATGAATCTTTCAAAAACAAAGCGTATCTGAGGTATTTAGATGGAAATTTCCTTATGTCTGCAATTTACTTTCCTTTGAAATGCATCAAAAATGAAATGAATTAATAAATGGCAAGATGATCAACAAATGGATAGATATGTGATAAAGCAAGTATATTAAAATGTTAATGGTGGAATTTAAGTGGTATAAGAGTGTTAACTGTTATCTTCTTTCAACTTTGCTCTATGTTTGAAAATATTCATAATAAAAGGGAATGAAATAAAGCATATTAACATTCTGACATCCTTTCAGCATGACATCAGTTGAAGAATTTAGTGAGCACAATATACTTGGCTCCATAAAAAGAATTTAGAATGCTCCCAATTTTAATCACTTGAACAGATTAAATTATTTAAATTACCAACACAGAAATACAAAGAACTAGTTAACAGTACACAAAAAATAATGAAGATTATTGGATCTCATTAATATAGAATAGAGAGGGATCTCATTAATTGTTCACTAATCATGTTTAAGGAGTAGGAGAAAATATTTTAAAAAGTAGAGAAGGTACTTAGAGAACTGAATTGGCATCCAGGCTTTTACAATCCTCAGAATTCCAGAAGTGTTCCAAACCTAAAAGTCAACAATCTCTAAAACATCTTTGGTAGCAAAGAAGCAGATGCTCTCCCTCCGAGGCCTGGGACATAGACTAAAAATCTGTGTTAAAACACTCATTTCTCCTGCTCTTGCTTTCAGGATAGTTCTAATTTAAAAAAAAAAAAAAAAAAAAAAAAAATTTTTTGNCAGTCTTGTTCATCTTAGCGTATCCAGCCATTTATTCTATGAAGTGTTTACCCATGAGAAAACATACTCTAATTAAAAAAAAAAATACAAAAAGCAACCATTATCATCATTACCATTATCATCATTATTATTCTATTTTACAGATTGGTAAACTGAAGCACAGAGTGACTAAATAAACTGCCCAAAGTTATATAGCTAGTAAGTGGCAGAGTTGAGATTTAAACCATATTCTTTTTAAGTATATTTTTAAAAGTTTATTTATTCATTTTCAGAGAGACAGAGAGAGACAGCACAAGTGGGAGAGAGGCAATGAGAGGTGGGGACAGAAGATCCAAAGTGGGCTCTGTGCTGACAATAGATCATGACCTGAGCTGAAGTCAGACACTTAACCGACTGAGCCACCCAGGCACCCCTCAAACCATATTCTTAGCCATAAGGCTGTACTCTCCATTTAGAAAATTCCTCTCCTTCAAAGACCCATTTTTAGCAAATACTCAAGATTTCTAACTCACAAAAATCTAAAATTTTTTGAAAATAGGCTTTAGTGTTTAAAAACTGAGTCAAGGGCAATGGGGGCCTCAGTATTTAAGAACTGGCACCTTTCGGGGCTCCTAGGTGGCTCAGTTAGTTAAGCATCCAACTTTGACTCAGGTCATGATCTTGCAGTTCATGAGTTCAAGCCCCATGTTGGGCTCTGTGCTGACAGCTCGGAGCCTGGAGCCAGCTTCAAATTGTGTGTGTGTCTCTCTCTGTCCCTTCCCTGCTCACTCACTCACTGTTTCTCAAAAATAAACAAACATTTTAAAAAAGTGGCACATTTCATTCCAACAGTAATTGTTATTGAATGTCTTATCCACAGAAGTCTTCCCTAATCATTCATTACTAGTAAGGATTGTTTCCCTACTTACAATCTTGCTCTCTGTAATCATAGTTTGGCATCTACTTCATTGTGTCTTGTACTGTACTTTTTATTCCACTTAAATAAGATAAGGATGAAGTTTTAGTTATCTTTGCATCTACCCTGAAAAACTGATTTAAGAAATCACTTGGCTCATATTATTCAACAATTCGAGTTTCAATTTTAAGTCACTAAAAAAATTATTTGAATAACAGTTCATTAAAATAAGTTATAACATTAATAACAGTTCTTAAAAATGAATATTTTTTGAATCACTGATCCTTGGTTTACATTTATTAGTGTATAGAGACTAAGAGTATAGTTCTGCTAAATGATACATATATATGTTTTTAAGACTAGAGGAAAGTAAATGTCATGAAATGGATAAAAGGGTTTAAACCTATTACAAAAAGTTATATAAACTTTTTGCAAACTATTGAAGTGTAAACTTCATTAAATTAATTTCTGAGAATATAAAGGAGTAATGTATAGCACATGACTACATAAGCTACTTGTGGCTTTCAGTTATTGGTCAAAAGACATACTCTGAGTTCCTTCTAGCAATCCTCTATCTTAGCTTAAGAATAATATTTTGATTCCTATTCTGAATTGTAATTTGCAATATAGTAGACGTGAAAAGAGCATTCTTTGTTCCATGCATCAAATGTTACTTAAGCACTTATGACATGCCAGATATTGTATTAGGTGCTAGAAATAAATCAAAAGGGAAATATAATCCTGTATTCAAGAACTTTATAGGTAAAGAAGTGAGGTGCGGGTGCTATCACGGAATGTTTCCCGGATAGTATTATGGTTCCCTCTTTTCAAATAAAAGCATTAGATCACCTCCTCCTTTCTCAGAAAAGCCATGAAGCTAGACAACTCAGAGATTTAGAAAGGGAAAGAGATTAAGCTACAGTAATGTTGGCTTATAAAATTAAATTTCTGTTCATTATTTTTCCCCACATATCACCTTAAAAGGTTAGATGGAGTTTCATCCACTTTGGAAGTTCTGTTTAGGTCTAGATGATTTAAAATACAGGCTCTGTTGCTAATCCAAAATTCACTCTGGCAAGTTGCAGGAAGTGTATCAAAGGGATAGGCAGTCCCATTACAGAACAACTGATTCTCAGAATCAACAAACAAAAGACCTATGTGATTGTTCATTGTAAACAGCATAACATACATATTAAAAGATCAAAAGTGTTTTCAGATATAAATCACAAATTTAAATTCACCTGAACTGATAATCTAAAATGCAGAAGTTTCTCTTGTGTGGGTAACACTATGAAGCACTATTTTTTTTATTGTAACATTTTTTTAAATGTTTATTTTGAGAGAGACAGAGAGAGCGCAAGCAGGGTAGGGGCAGAGAGGGAGGGAGAATTCCAAGCAAGCTCCATGCCAGCATTCCAAGCAATTCCAAGCTAGCTCAGCACATAGCCAGATGGCAGGGCTTGAATTCACAAAACTATGAGATCGTGACCTGAACTGAAATCAAGAGTCTGATGTTTCTAGTTTGGACTATTATGTATAATTCTGTTACAGACATTCACATACTCCTCTTTAAATGGACCTATGTTTTCATATTCTTCTGTGTATACCTAGGACTGGAATTGCCAGGTCATTTGGTAAATTTATTTTTTTAACCTTTTAAAGAAATGGTCAAAATGTTTTCTATATTTGTCTGTATAATTTGTACTCCCACCAGCAGTGTAAGAAGGTTCTAATTCTTCCATGTCCTTGTCAATACTTATCATTGTCTTTCTTTTCTTTTTAAGTTTATTTACTTATGGGGGGGCATTGGAGAGGGGGAGGGCAGAAAGAGGAAGAGTGCAGTGCAGAGCCATTGCAGGGCTCAGTCTCACAAAATGTGAGACCATGACCTCAGCCGAAATCAAGAGTCTGATGCTTAATCGACAGAGCCACCCAGAACCTCAGTATTTTTTTTTATAATGAAGTAGTACTCTAATGAGGAACATTAGATACACATTTAGGATAATGAGTCTCCTAGGCAAAAACAGGTGGGCTAGCTTTATTTCTTTCTATTTCTCCATGAGACTAAGACTTATTCAAAGACAGTAACCATGTCCTTTTCACTTTTAAGAAAAACATAATTTAACACAGCAATTAAATTCCATAACAAAGTATCCAATGTTGCATTTTTCCATTCAATGAATACAAATAAAAAAATACTTCATTTTGCACACTGCTTTTCTTCTTTCAGATTATATGATATCCTAGGTTATATGTCCTTCTTTGTAGTTGTAAAGCTTAAACTATATGTATTACCAAATAAGTTACCTACCCATATACACCATTTTATCCATATTTGTTAAAATTAAGTTTTTATTACATATTTGCAAATGGTTTTTATTTTATCTTTCACTAGCTCAATTAAATTGTCAGCTCCTTCCACTAAAGACAGAAAACAGTTTTGATTTTATCTATGCCTAGTCATCATAAAAGAGAGAGATGATACACTACCAATTACACTAGTCTTTATCAGCAATCATTCCATCTTCTGGGCTCTCTAAAATAAAAATTGTCCACTGACCATTTGTTCTGAGTGGTCTATTTAAAGTCACTAAAAACAAAAAAATGAATATTCTAATCATTCTGATTCTCTAGACATAATGCTAAAGTTCCTGGAACTTCCATGAGAAAGTTCTGGTACTTCCTGGTTTCAGCTATTCAATAATCCCAGAGGAATAGAATGACACAATTTGGTTTTGGAGTCCAGCCTCTGGCTGAAAATGAAAAATGCAAACAAACATTAAAGTCATATAAAACTCAGAGCTTTTGGAAAAGGCTGGCACATTTTAAGGGCCAAGATTTTTTATTTTTCTAGACTATACAAAATAAATTGTAATTCAAAGAAGAAAATCTACAAATACCAGCTAATGCCACCAAAAGAAACTGATCTCTCTAAGTGCAAAGAGAGAAAAGTGATAGAGGAAAGAAAACACAGGCTTTTTTATAGTCAAATACCAACATTCATACTTTGTAAGCGCTACCCCTTCTGAACGTCAGTATCTTTGTTTTAACTGTAAAAATAACAGCCAATACCTTATTGGTATAAGAATAAATGAAACAATGATGTGCAGCATATGTGTAGCGCTCCAAAAACTCACTGCTATCATTATAATTTAGGAGGAAGAAAACTCATCTTTTCAGTCACATTTATACATGTAGTCACATCAAGAGGCTTAACTGTATATTTGAAAAGAAAATTATACTTAGTTACTAGTTTCTCAGGGCTACTAAAACAAAGTACCACAAACTGAGTGGCTTAAAACAACAAAAATGTATCCTTTATAGTGCTGGTGGCTAGAACTCCAAAATTAAGGTGTCAGCAGGGCTGGTGCCTTTGCTGAGGAACTGAAGTAAAATCTCAGAGGCTTTGAGGAGAATTCAGTCCATGCCTCTCTACCAGCTTCTGGGAGGTGCCAGCAATCCCTGGCATTTCTTGGCTTGTAGATTCTTCATTCTAATCTCTGCATCCATCATCACATGGCATTCTCCTCTCTCTCTGTACAAATTTCTTTCTTCTTATAACAACAGTCCTTGAATTAGGGCCTACTCTAATCCAGGATAACCACATACTAACTTGATTGCATTTGCAAAGAATCTATTTCCAAAATAAGGTCACATTCATAGGTTCTGGTCAATGTGAATTTGGGAGTAGAGGAAATATTATTAAATTCAGTACATTTATAAAACCTTATTTTAAGAGAACAGGGTCTTAAGAGAATAAAATATATTTTAAGAGAATAAAAAGTCTCTACCTAAAGCTTTTTAAAGGTCTTTTTTTTAAAGGTTTTTTTGTTGTTGTTTTGAGAGAGAGAGAGAGAGAAGGAAGGAAAGGGCAGAGAGGGAGGGGGAGAATCTTAAGCAGCCTCTACACTCAACACGAAGCCTGACACAAACTAGATCCCACAACACGGGGATCATGACCTAAGTTGAAATAAAAAGTTGGATGCTCAACTGACTGAACTGCCCAAGCAGCCCTCAGTGTACATTTTGTAAACTTATTGTTGATGAGACTGGTGCTTACCAAATCCAACAAGATAACTAACAGGAGAAAGAAAAGTGGAATCTACATAAGAATATTATTATTATCTGGCCTGATATCCTGTTTCTACTCTTGTGATAGAACTATAAAATAATTAACAATGATTAACCAAGTCACACCAGGGAAGAGGTATTAGATGACCAGACCACAGCTTTAGAGCAGTGAAACTGAGGTGAATGCATTCCATGTTAGTATACAAATAAGTCTACATGGATATATAAAGAAAATACTTGTACTATCTGTATTTAAATTTTATCAAAAAATTAAGAAGTTAAATTGTACAAACATTTAAGCATAGGTATGTTGTTGGAGCATCCCACCCTTACTCCTCACGTGGACAGAGTATCAGACGATCACATGCCACATACAGTACACAAAGTATTCTGGGAAAGAAAGGATGTTCTACAACACAGAGAGGCTATAGTAATATCCTGATTTATGCACTAACTTTCAAAGTATTTGAATATACATCAGTTTACATGTGCTTGGTTGAGTCATTTGTGATTGACTGGCCCTCACAAAATAGATAACTAGCTTTAAAAGATACAAGTAAAACATACTAAAGTCTAATGATTCAAACATGCAAATGGCAGAGCTGACACTTTCTAATGACACAAAGAGTTCTTTATCAACAACATAAAGTAGATACAATGACCATCCAATAAAATCTGTTAAGAAGTGAGACAATTAGAATTTTATGCTTTGAGGGGTGCCTGGGTGACTCAGGTGGTTGAGCTTGAACACTGACTCTTGATTTCAGCTCAGATTATGATTTCACTGTTCATGAGATTGAGCCCCATGTTGGGCTGCCTACTGACAGCGCAGGGCCTGCTTGGGATTCTTTCTCTCCCTCTGTTTCTGCCCCTCCTCTACTTTCTCTCATGCTTTTTCTTGATCTCAAAATAAATAACTTTTTAAAAAATTAAAGAAAAAGAATCTTATACCTTGAGATATAAGCTAACAATAGCAAGAAGTGATAAAAATATTAATTGACAATATATTTTAAATAATATTTTAATCTTTAACTTCTTATACATATTTTATAATACACAATAGTACAGAACATATGTATATAATTTAAAAATAAACACACATATATCACTTAAATTTTTACAGATGTAATAAACAATCAAAATATGTTTGAAAACTACTACTTAGATAATCTACAGAATAATGAAGTTGAATATCTTTTTGGAACATTAACTCCAACAGGACAATTATATGATTATATGATTCAACTTATATGAAATATTTAGAATAGGAGAATTCATAGAGACAGAAAGTAGATCAGACAACATTAGGAATGGCAAATGAGTTATTGCTTAATAGGTACAGAATTCCAATCTGGGGTGATGAAAATGTTCTGGAAATAATGGTGATGGTTTTACAACACTGCAAATGTACTTAAATAACATTTGTACACTTTTGTTATTACTTGTACACTTAGTTTTTTTTTTTAATTTTTAAAAAATGTTTATTTATTCTGAGAGAGAGAAAGAGAATGAGAAGGGAAGGGGCAGAGAGAGAATCTCAAGCAGGCCCCACACCATCAGCACAGAGCCTGACACAGGGCTCTATTTCATGAACCATGAGATCATGACCTGGGCCGAAAATCAAGAGGTGGCCGAATGAACCACCCAGGTGCCCCCTTGGTGGGTATGCTTTAAAATGGTAAATTTTATGTTATATATGTTTTACCAAAAAACGTTTTTTAACAAATCTGGTCACAAGTCCCCTCACAAAGAACACTGAACTCACTCCCTCAGTTCAAATTCAACGTTTATTTAACAGTCTTTTGATTCTTGAGCTTGTTTCCTGAGTGTCTTAAAGACAATTAATCTGACTAGATAAGTCTCCTATTGTAAGTAGATTGTTAGTTTTATTGTAAAGTTTCTTCTAGATAAACTAATAAAATCCATTTCCTAAACTTAAGAGCCAAGGAATAAACACCCTGTGAAACTCTGCCTAAAGTAAATAGATGGTCTCCATCTTAAATATCTCTTAGACTGAAAACAAACTGCTGTTTGATTTATACCAGTTATTTTATCTAACTACTAGGGAACATAGGCAACAGTATAGAACACTGTTTACCTTCAATAAATGTAATCTCTTAAAAAATTGTTTTGTTTCCCCAGATCCTAAGTCATCCATGTTCACAGCAAAAATACTACTGCTTTGGTACATTTGTCTCTTCAACTTTGCAAAAATGAATCAATTTTAACACTTCAAATGGAGCAAATCTCAATTAAAGATTATTCTCATTTTCAAAACCTGAAACTGTATTTCTTCATTCATTCATTCTCTAAATAAACATTCACCAAATATTTAAACACATACCAGAGACTATGCAAAGTGGGTGAAAAGAGGGGTTTAACAGGACAAGAAGTGACAGAAGCAAAAAGGTACTATTAGAGTACACTTAAGGGCTATGAAATCTAGACTGAGCAGGAATAGATGAGGTAATAAAATCCTAAAACAGGCTGACACTTGATCTGCACCTTGAAGGACATACTGAAGCTACCTGTAGACAAGCATAAGGAGCCTGGTAGCATTTTTTTTTTTTAAATAAAGGACTGAATAAAACACTGTCTTTAAGTGACTAACAGTACCTAGGACACAATATATGGGTTCCAGGCATAGACACTGAGGCCACAAGGAGAATGAAGGCCAAGTGATTCTTTTCAGAAGAGAAACTGAAAACATTCCACTAGCATTTTCTCACTGTGGGAACTGTGGAGGTTCCAAGTTACCTCCCTGTTTCCTGCCTTCACAGCCAATATAGGTAAGTATGGTGTCAAACGGGGTATCTCCAGATCAGATGGGGGCCCCCAAATGTGGGGGCAATGATCAGGTGGAAGCAGGTGGCATAAGAGGTGATGAATTCACCTGAGGTCGAACAAAGGGGATAGAAGTTTATTGAATACATTGCTAGAGATCAGTGAGCAGGCGAGCAGGGGAGCAGAGGGGAGGATCTCTCCACCGAAGCAGCAGAAGGGGGCTGTTTTTAAAGGGGGAAGATGAGGAGGTATGGCAATATAGAGAATTCTTCTTTTTTTGATAACTGTGCCTGGTTGTAAGTAGCCCACTGGTCACTTGGGGCCTATGGATATTTTGAGATGGGTTGCCGTGATGAACCTGTCTCTATTCCATCACTCAAGCGTGTGTGCCTGAAAGCAGCCTCCACAGGTAAGGAGGCTATACTACAGAGGATATGAGAAGTATATAATAGAGAATATGTGTAGGGAGGGAAGAAGGAAAAAACACCTACATAACTGAATATTCACCTTTTCTACATGGCCATCATGACTATTCCATTTTACCTGATTTCACTTTATACATCAGTCACCACAAGATATCCAAGACCCCCAGTTTATCTATCATCAAAAGAATTTATTTTTTTATTTTTTTATTTTTATTTTTTTTAATTTTTTCTGTTAAAGTTATTTTACTATGTCCATGTAGTTTTTTTTTTAATAGTTTATTGTCAAATTAGTTTCCACATAACACTCAGTGCTCATCCCCAANTCCACAGTAGCTAAAACATGGAAAGAGCCTAAGTGTCCATCAACAGATGAATGGATCAAGAAGATGTGGTTTATCTATACCATGGAATACTACATGGCAATGAGAAACAATGAAATCTGGCCATGTGTAGCAACATGGATGGACCTTGAGGGTGTGATGCTGAGCGAAATAAGTCAGGCAGAGAAGGACAAATATCATATGTTTGCACGTATAGGAGGATTAGGAGGAACTTGACGGAAAAGAATTTATTTTAAAAGGGCTCTGTGTATCTCCTAATCTAAATCAAATTCAGCCTTAGACACCTTATATCAGAGCTTCCCAAATAATATATTGCACACCCACAGCTACACCAGGAATGGGAACCCCTCAGTCCTTGAGGAAGCTAAAAGGGGCCTGAGGCACTGGAGCACTCAGGAGGGCTAGTGCTGCATTCTTTAAAAGTTTTGCAACATTTGGGGTATTCATTTTTGAATGCCCCTTTTCTGTAAAGACGGCTTTCATACTATTCTTACTTTCTGATTTTATACTTTAACAAACTTTTGCCTGCTGCTCATAAATAAATAAATAAATGTCATACAATTTTTTTTTATGTTTTATTTTATTTCTGAGAGAGAGAGAAAGAGAGAGAGAGAGAGAGAGCAACAGAGACAGAGACAGAGAGAGAATGTAAGCAGGGGAGGGTCAGAGAGAACGGGAGACACAGAATCTGAAACAGGCTCCAGGCTCTGAGCTGTCAGCACAGAGCCTGACACGGGGCTCGAACCTACGAACCGTGAGATCATGACCTGAGCAGAAGTTGGACGCTTAACCAACTGAGCCACCCAGGCACCTCACATACGACTTTTTCTAATGTCATAAAATTAGTCAGGCTTCTGCCATACAATTTGACAATTAATATCCTTGATAATCAGGCATTATATAGTGTACTATATATAACAATATTCAGTCAAAAACGGACAGTCACAGATGTAACATACTCAGTATAACATGAGTATGACTGGATGTCACCAGGATTTGCCCATCAATCACCTAAAAATCAAACTGACTAGATTTCTGATTTTAATACTACTAGTGCAACACATGATAAAGTTATATAAATAACTTACTTACATAAGAATATCCACTATTGGCACTTTTTTTAAAGTTTTTTTTTTTCCAATGTTATTTCTGAGAGAGAGAGAAAGAGAGCAAGAGCAAGTGAACATGAGCAGGGAAGGGGGCAGAGAGAGAGAGGGAGACACAGTATCGGAAGCAGGCCCCAGGCTCTGAGCTGTCAGCACATAGCCCAACATGGGGCATGAATTCACAGACTGCAAGATCATGAAGATCATGACCTTAGCCAAAGTCAGATGCTTAACTGACTGAGCCACCCACACGCCCCCACTCTTGGCACTTTTATTCAAAATAGTACTAAAGGTACTATCAAGAGCAATCAGACAAACAAAAGAAACAAAAAGCATCCAAATCAAAAGGGAAGAAGTAAAATTATCAGTTTAGAGAGGACATGATCCTAAATGTAGAAAACCTCAAAGACTTCCAAAAAAATGTCAGACTAAATAAATTCAATAACATTGCAGGATTAAAAAAAAATCAACACACACACAAAGAATCAGTTGTATGTCTTTACATCAACAATGATCTATCTAAAAAGGAATCACGAAAACAATCCCATTTATGATAGCATCAAAAATATATCCATTTAGGAATAAATTTAACCAAGAAGGTGAAAGATACATAGAGTAAAAACTGTAAAACACTTATGAAAGACACTGAAGATATAAATTAATGGACAGATATTCCACATACACAGATTAGATAATACTGTTGAAATGTCCATACTACCGAAAGAGATATATAGATTCAATGCAATCCCTATCAAAATTCCAATGGTTTTTTTCCCTAAAAATAGGGGGAAAATCTAAAATTTATAATGAGGGGTGTCTGGGTGGTTTAAGTGGGTCAATTGTTCGACTCTTGCTTTAGGCTCAAGTCATGGTCATGTGGTCATGAGGTCATGAGATCGAGCCCTGCACTAGGCTCTGCACTGACAGTGCAGAGTCTGCTTTGTATTCTCTCTCTCCCTCCCTCTCTCCTCTTCCCTCAACTCATGCTTTTTATCTCTGAAAATAAATAAACATTTAAAAAATTTTTTAATTAAAATAAATAAAATTCATAAGGAAACACACAAGATCCCAATAAGCCAATGTCATCCTGAGCAAGAAAAAAGCTGGAGGAATCATGTTCCCCGACTCCAAACTATATTACAAAGCTCCAGTAATCAAAACAGTACAGTACTGGCATAAGAAAAAGATACACAGATCAATGGAAGAGAATAGAGTACACAGAAATAAACACACATACATAGTCAGGTAATATTTGATAAGGGTGCAAAGAACACACTATGGGGAAAGAAAGTCTATTCAATATATGGTATTAGGAAAACTGAATATCTACATGCAGAAGAATGAAACTGGATCCTTATCTTACACCATGCACAAAAATCAACTCAAAATAAAGACATAAGTATAAGACCTGAAGCTATAAAACTCCTGTAAGGAAAAACATAGGGGGAAAGCTCTTCAACATTGGACTTGGCACTGATTTTTTGGATATGACACCAAAAGCTCAGGCAACAAAAGTAAAAATTAACAAATGGGACTACATAAACTAAAAAGCTTCTTCACAATAAAAAAAAATCAACAAAATGAAAAGGCAACCTATAGATTGGGAGAAAATATTTGCAAACTATATATCTGATAAGGAATTCATATCCAAAACATACAAAGGAACTTACACAACTCAATATCAAAGTAACAAACAATAACCTGATTTTTTAAAAAATGAGTGAAGGACCTTAACAGACATGTTCCCATACAAATGGCCAACAGATGCATGAAAAGGTGTTTGACATCACTAATTATCAGGGAAATGCAAATCAAAACCACAATGAGATATCACCTCATGCCTCTTAAGATGGCTATTATCAAAAAGATAAAAGAAAAGAAGTGTTGGTAAAGATCCGAAGAAAAACAAACACTCAAAGTACTAGTGGGAGTGTAAAGTGGTATAGTCCTTATGGAAGATGGTATGCAGTTTCCTCAAAAATTGAAAACCTAGGCACCTGGCTGGCTCAGTCAGAAGAGCATATGACTCTTGATTTTGGGGTCATGAGTTCCAGCCCCACTCTGGTGGGGAGATTACTAAAGAAATAAAGAAATAAACTTTAGGGGGAAAAAAAAAACCTAAAACTAAATGACCATATAATCCAGCAATCCAAGGAAATTAAATCTTAAAATCTCTTCAAGATTACCTTGAAGAGATAATCTGCAGAACCATGTTCACTGCAGCATTACTGACAACAGCCAAGATAGGGAAACAGCTAAGGATCCATTGATGGATGGATGGATAAACAAACTGTATTATGTGTATATAGCTGACCCTTGAACAACATGGGTTTGAACTTCTATGTGGAATTTTTCCTATATGGAAATTTCTATGTGGAATTCTTTGTGGAATTTTTCCTATAAATGGAGTAAACATATTTCACTTATGATTTTTTTTTTGATTTTTAAAAAAATCTTTACTTATTTTTGAGGGAGAGAAAAACTGAGCATGAGCCACGGAGGAGCAGAGAGAGAGAGGGAGACACAGAATCCCAAGCAGGCTCCAGGCTCTGAGCTATCAGCACAGAGCCCAATGCAGGGCTCAAACCGTGAACCATGAGATCATGACCTGAGCCAAAGTTGCACACCAAACGACTGAGCCACCCAAAGACCCCACTTATGATTTTCTTAATAACATTTTACACATAATATGTGTTAATCAACTGTGTTATCAGTAAGATTTCCAGTCAACAGTAGACTATTAGTGGTTATGTTTGCAGAGTCAAAAGTTACATGAAGTGTTTTGACTGTGCAGGGGTGGGAGCTTACAATGTTCCAGGGTTAACTGCCTACAATATATAGCAAGCATCCTTAAAAAGAAAAGAGATCCTACTATTTGGCAACAAAATGGACAAACCTACAGGACATTATGCTAAGGAAAATAAGCCAGATACACAAAGAAAATTACTGTATGATCTCACTTTTATGTCATCAAATACATGGAAGCAGAGAGTAGAACCATGGTTACAGGGGGAAAGGAGGTGCAAGAAATGGCCAGATGTTGGTTTCAGTTAAATAGGATGAGTAAGTATAAAAATCTAACACAGAGAACATGAAGACTCTAGTTAAATAACACTGTACTGTATACTGAAAGGTTGCTTAAAAATGTAGATTTCAGGTGCTCTGCCCACAAAAAAAAGAAAAAGAAAAAGGTAATGACTACTTGAGGAGACAGCCATGGTAGTTTCACTATAGTAATCATTTCATGATGTATTGTACATCAAAGCATCAGGTTTCACACCTTAACATACATAATTTCATTTTTTAAAATAAGTAAATAAACCCCATAATAGAAAAGGATATTTTACAATATAAAGTTATTTCCTTCTTCTTTTACATTAATATCTAGGGCCTTCTTCTAAGATTAAAAAGTTGTAGGGGAGGCTACAGAAAATATTCTGTCAGCAAACAGTAAGCTATCAACACTGCACTTCAATGGACATGTAAACTATAAATATAAATGTCAGATATTACCATCCCTAAAAATGAGGCATGCTCACCCTTCCCCACTCCAGTTTTGTCTTCTACCAGGTTTAGCTTGCTGAAGGTCAACCAATATTTCTCCTCTTTGTTCCAAGGTAAGAAAAGAGGCAAAACTAGCTTTCAGTCTATGAAAATTCAAGTTTATTCATCCCTGTACAAAATGAAGTCCTGAGAAACATTATGAATTTTATTAAAATTTTCCTCCATGTGTTTTTATTACACTGCCAATACTTTCAAAATTCTGGAAATCTGATGCATTGACTCTCTTTCCAAGACAGTGAAAACCTACAGTTGAAGTAATGACATCAGGTTTACCATACCTTCAAGTAATCCTTGGTTAACCTAAGAAATCTTTTGGAGGGGGGTGTCGCCTGGGTGGCTCAGTCAGTTAAGCATCTGACTTCGGCTCAGGTCATAATCTCACAATTTGTGGGTTCGACCCCCGCATCGGGTTCTGTGCTTACACCTCAGAGCCTGGAGCCTGTTTCTGATTCTGTGTCTCCCTCTCTCTCTGCCCCTCTCCCACTCATGTTCTGTCTCTCTCTGTCTCAAAAAAAAAAAAGATATCTTTTGGGGCAACTGAGTGGCTCAGTCAGTTAAGCATCCAACTTCAGCTCAGATCATGATCTCATGGTTTGTGGGTTAAGCTCCACATTGGGCTCTGTGCTAACAGCCCAGAGCCTAGAGCCTGCTTCAGGTTCTGTGTCTCCCTCTCTCTCTCTGCCCCTCCTCCATTTGTATTTTCTCTCTCTCTCTCTCCCTCTCTCTCTCTCTCTCTCAAAAATAAGTACACATAAAAAAACTTTTAAGAAAAGGAAATCTTTCAATAATCTAGCCACTTCTAACAAAACTTTGTTTATATCCACAGAAATCCTACCCTAGAATCAGGAGCAACTTATTTATGTCGTTATCAGTACAGACTCAGGTATTCCTATTTTAACAAAGCAAATTATATTTTATCCTATTATAGTTTATCTTACTAAACCCAAAATCCCTTAAAAAAGGTTCTTATTATAAACTAGGTAGAACATATCCACTTCAAAGATGACCACTAAAAAGCCGAGCTCTAATACCCAAGGATAGAAAAGCTTTGTTTTTTTGTGCTACTATTCACAGGCAATGAAGGGATACATTCTAGATAGAAAGTTTTCCAGAAGAAATGATAAACAATATACCATACAATGCCAGAGTCAAAGGGAGCCATAAAGACTATCTAAGACCATCTAAGAAAGAGGGCACCTGGGTGGCTCAGTCAGTTTTGCATCTGACTTCAGCTCAGGTCATGATCTCACAGTTTGTGGGTTCAGGCCCCATACTGGGCTCTGTGCTGTCAGCGTGGATCTTCTGCCCACTGTGGACCTTCTGTCCCCTTCTCTCTCTGTTCCTCCCCTACTCACATGCATATGTTCTCTCTCTTAAAAATAAATATTAAAAAAAGAAAAAGACTACGAAAGACTTTTGAGTGAAGATCGTATAATAAATTTATGTTTTCATGTGTTGTCCACCCATTCCACTCAAAACCTATAAATAAGATTTTAAAAACTAATTTAAAAAAAAAAAACAAGACAAAAATAGGCATTAAATGAAGTAACTATCTCTCCAGACCAAAAAAAGCAAATTTGCAATCAGAGTTCGAGTCTGAAACACACCAGACTCTAGGTAAAAAGAAGGCCACAGGTGGAGGATTCTGGGAGGATGTTAGAGTAGGAAGGCTCAGGAATCTGTCTCCTCATCTAGAGGGTAACTACTGTGGCAAAATCTGCTGTAACTATTTTGAAACTATGGAGAGGTTGAAGGCTTGTTAACTTCTAGGAGAAGACTGGAAGAGTAAATTCTGGTTAATTTCAGTCAATTTCAGCTCTTAGCAAATTAGCAGCTATTCATCCTCCAGACACATGGCAGGCAGCTGTGTACATGTGCCTGGAGCAGCCTGCATAGGGCTTGTGGAAACCAAGGCAGGCAAAAAGAACCCTAGCCTCTAAATAGTAGAAATTTGTTAGATTGCTAATTGCTGCTTCTGATCACAGAGGTGCAGACAAAGAGGAAGGCAGCCATTCTGTTGTACCTCTTCCAACTGTTGCAAGCCCCTCTCAATGATTTATAGGAAATTTAAGGAAGTAGCACTCTTTTCCTCACCTTCATCTTTTTTTTTTTGGCTTTTTTCCCTTTCAGGAGTTAGACTTTGACGACTAGAACATTCAAATGAATGACTAGACCATGACTAGAATATGCACAGGAAAAATTAGAAAGTGACCATGTATGGACAAAGAAAGGCTCGGGAAAAAAGCTTGGTAAAACCTTAAGTTTACCACTCAGGGTGATTCTCAGCACAGAGACAGCCTACCACAATTAAAAAAAAAAAAGGTATCAAAAAGTATCAAAAACCAGCTAACCCTGGGTAAAGGGGAGAGGTCCAGAGTTAACATTATTAGACTCAAATGTCTCATGTTCAACAACAACAACAAAAAAAATCACAGGGCATACAAACAAAGTAAGGCTTTATTCATGGGAAAAATTAAATCAACATAAGTTATTCCTAAAAAAAAAAACTTACAGTGTATAAACCAGACAAAGTCTTTAAAACTGACAAATGCTCAAAGAACTAAAAAAAAAAGGTATGGAGAAAGTAAAACAATGTGTTAACAAAATGGAAATATCAGTGAATTAAATTAAAGAAAATTTAAAAACCAAAAACAAATTCTGGAGCTGAAAAGTGCAACAAATGAAATGAAAATTTCACTAGGGGATTCAATGGCAAATTTGGACAGGCAGAAGAAACATCAGTGAACTTGAAAATAGGACAAGAGAAATTATCAAGTCTGAGGAAGAGAAAGATTGAGGGGGAAAGGTGAATAAAGCCTATGGAACCTGTGTGTTAGCATCAAGGAGACTAATATAGTATGCATCATGTGAGTTCCAGAAGGAGAAGAGAGAACGGGGCAGAGATTTGAAGAAAAAATACCTGAAAACTTCCCAAATTTGATGAATGACCTGTATGTACATCCAAAAAGTTCAATGAATTCCGATGTATCTCAAAGAGAGCCACACTGAGACATATTACAATTAAACTGTCAAAAAACAAAGAGAAAGAGAAAATCTTGCAGGGGCACTTGGGTGGCTCAGCTACTTGAGCATCTGACTCTTGATTTTGGCTCAGGTCATGATCCCAGGGTCATGAGATCAAGCTCCACATCAGGCTCTGTGCTGAGTGTGATGCCTGCTTGAGATTCTCTCTACCTCTGCCCCTCTCCCTGACTCGTGCTCTCTAAAATAAAAATAATAATAATAGTTTAAAAATGAGTGAATGAATGAATGAATGAATGAATGAAAAAAATACTAACAGACTTCTCATCAGAAACTCTTAAGGCCAAAAGATGGTGGTTGTATATATTCAAAGGGCTTTTAAAGAAAATGCCTGTCAGTAAGAATTCTGTATCTGGCAAAACTATCCCTCAAAAGTGAGGGAGAAATTAAACACATTCCCAAGTAAACAAAAGCAGTTTGTGAGCACTAGACCTGCCTTGAAGGAAATGATCAAGGAAGTCATATAGGGTGAAAGGAAAGGACGCCAGATAGTAGCTTGAGGCTACACGAAGAAGTAAAGATCTTGAAGCTACATGAAGAAGTAAAGATCTCATTAAAGTTATATATATGAACAATTACAAAATACAGTATTATTGTAACAATGATTTGTAACTACTTTCTGTCTATATGATTTAAATGACTGATACATTTAAAGAAAAAATTATCAGCATAAAAGTATTAGTGTAACTTTGATTTGTAAATCCAAATTCTGTTTTTTACATAATTTAAGAGACTAAATACATTTTTAAAAGTTACTTGTTTGTATTTTTGGGCATACACTGTATTGAAATGTCATTATGGGATATTAATAAGTGAAAAGGGTGGGAATGGTGCCTTAAAAGAGCAGTTTTTCTGCTACTGAAGTTAAGCTGGTATAAATTCAAGTAAGAGTGTCATAACTTAAGGATGCTAAATGTAATTCCTTTGATAACTACAAACACAACAGCTATAGAATATACATAAAAGGAAATGAGAAAGTAATTTAAACATTTCACCACAAAAAAATGAAATGAACAAAAGATAGTAATTCAGAAAGTAAGGAATGAAAAAGCTTTAAGGCACATAGTAAACAAAGAGCACAATACCATAAGTAAGTCCTTGCCAGTAATTACTTTAATAAATGGATTAAACACTCCAATAAAAAAAACAGATTGGCAGAATGGGTAAAAACACATGATCCAACTATATGCTGTCTACACAAGACTCACTTGAAATTCAAAGACATACACAAATTGAAGTAAAAAGAAGATATTTCATACATATAGCATCCAAAAGAGAACTACACTAATATCAGACAAAATACACTTTAAATCAAGAAAGGTCGTGAGGTGCGCCTGGGTAGCTGGGTTAGCTAAGCATCCAATTCTATTTCAGCTCTAGTCATGATCTCACAGTTCATAGGTGCGAGCCCCGCACTGGGCTCGTGCTGACAGTGCAGATCCTGCTTGGGACTCTCTCTCTCTCTCTCTCTCTCCCTCTCTCTACCTCTCCCCCCTCCTCTCTCTCAAAAATAAATAAACTAAAAAACAAAAAACAAAAAACAAGGTCATGAGACAAAGAAATCATACATTAATAAAAGTTTCAATACAATGAGAATATGTATTAATTACAAATGTTCATGTACCTAATGAAAGAAAGATCATCAAAATATATGAAACAATAACTGACAGAACTAAAAGGAGAATTACAGGGGCCCCTGGGTGGTTCAGTCGGTTAAGCGTCTGACTTCAGCTCAGGTCATGATCTCACCATTTGTGGGTTCGAGCCCCGCATCGGGCTCTGTGCTGAAGAGCCTGGAGCCTGCCTCAGATTGTGTATCTCCCTCTCTCTGACCCTCCCCTGTTCACGCTGCCTCTCTCTCTCAAAAATAAATAAAACATTTAAATGAATGAATGAATGAATGAATGAATGGAGAATTAGATACTTCAAAATAATAAAGACTTCAAAATCTCACGCACAAAATTAAACAGAACCAGATAGAATGTTAGGAAATAGAGAAGATTTAAACAACAAAATTAACTAGACCTAACAAATATGAAAAGAAAATCGTACCCAATAACAATAGAATACACATTATTCTCAAGCACACGTGGGACACTTTACAAGAAAAACCATACAGCAGAGGCCATAAATTTAAGTCTCAGATTTTAGAAGATAGATGTACAAAGTATCTTCTCTTCAACAACGGGAAAAATCTAGAAATCAATAAAAAAGGAAAACTGAAAATCCACAAAATCATGTAAATGAAACCACTCACTGTTTTCTGAGAGAGAGAGAAAGAGAGCACAAGCATGGGAGAGGGCAGAGAGAGGGAGAATGAATTTTAAACAGCTCCACACCCAGCATGGAGTTCCATACACGGCTCAATCTTACAACTATGAGATCATGATCTGGCCTGAAATCAAGAGTCAGATGCTTAACCAACTGAAGCCACCCAGGTGCCCCTATAGTTATAAATGCTTATATTAAAATACAAGAAAGAGATCAGATCAACAACCTAACTTTAGAACATAAGGAACTAGAAAAAGAAGAACAAACTAAACCCAAAGCTAGCAGAGGGAAGAAAATAATAAAGATTAGAGCAAACAGGGAGCCTGGGTAGCTAAGTTGGTTAAGTGTCCAACTTCAGCTCAGGTCATGCATGATCTCACAGCTCAAAGGCTCATGAGCTAGAGCCCTACGTCAGGCTCTGTGCTGAGAGCTCAGAGCCTGGTGCCTGCTTTGGATCCTGTGTCTCCCTCTCTCTCTCTGCCCCTCTCTCTCTCTGCTCAGGCTCCCATCGTTCTCTCTCTCTCTCTCTCTCAAAAATAAACATTAAAACAATTAAAAATAAATTTTAAAAAGAACATAAACACAGAAAATAATCCTCAATCTTCTCTCAAGATAGTTATCCTCATAGTTCACCATTTCAAACAATTTTGCCAATCTTCTGTAACAGCAATGGCCAGAAAGCCAAATGCACACAGCTAAACTGAGTTACATTTTAAATTTCTATGCTGATATAATTTACCAAAAAAGAATCCCACCACATACACATTACACTAACTTATTGGGTAGTATGCCCAACTCCTCATAAACTTCTTTCTTGAAAGAATAAAAATAGCAAAAACTTTAGGTGCAACAGTGTGCCACCACAGGCTGTTTGCAAGGGTGTCCATATTTACTCTGTTTGTCCTCAGCAAGGAACCACCCTTAAAGTCCACAATCTTTTCCTGCTCCTTCTCTCTAGCCACAGTAACCTTTTGTATCCTTCTTTCACTAGCAGCATTCTGCCAAAGACTACAGGAAGTAAATTAATACACAGAACTTGCCTTTAGCATTTTTCAGTTTGAATACTGCAAATGATTTTACCAACACCTCAAGTAGTAAGCTAAATGTAGTCAAAAGACAGGCTTGATTTCACCCTAATATTTAAGGTTGTTTAGTGACTCTTACATGGCTTCTGTGTTTTCAGATATTCATTTATTCTGTTTGGATAAATAGAAATGCAACACATCTGTTATTTCTGGAGAATTACAAAATGAATTTCACAAACCATGCTTAAAAATGAAGCATTAATACTCTTGTAGGAAACTGAAAGTACTAAGAAACTTGAGAAAGTTCATTGCTCAAATCCCTTCACGTGTAAGTAAGGTTATGCAACATGATTGTCTTTCTTCTAACAACCCCCTAAAAATGTATTACAGGTTTACTGTGCATATGCTTAAGGTATGTTTTTCAAATTGCTGTCGTATGGATCAATCCACTTGAATTATTTTCCTTTATATTTCTCTATTGGGATGGCTTATCTGTATGCTCTCTATATTTCACATATAATATTCAACCCTTTTGGCCAATCAATCCTTTGCATAGATGATGACAACATTATGCCACTAGTAATAATTCTATAGAGGTCATTCTTTTCCAATTGGCTATAATGCCATATCAGTGTCTTTGAAGGAAAAGAAGTTAATACATTTAGTGGCAGGTAACACACACCCACAGAAAGTAAGCTCTCTAAGCATTAGGACTCTTTTGGGCAGTGTTACAGTACGTAAAAGAGTGCTTTATAAATATTTCTCAACACACGGAAACTGGTATATCTTTTAAAAAGCTTCTAATGTAAAAATAGTACTTTATAAAAAATTAAATGCAGTGAATCCTTCTAGCACACAGATTCTCTTAAGATCTAACTAAGGAAATGTCAACATTCACAAGATTGAGCTCCTGACAGAGGCAAACCACCAGACTAAAATGTTAAAAAGGAACCAAAACACAACCACCATATTTTTAAAGGCTGTTTTAAGATTGGTAAAGCTGATAGAGGATACCGAACGTGCTCATATAAGGGCACCTGGATGGCTCAGTCGGTTAAGTGACAACTTCGGCTCAGGTCATGCATGATCTCGCAGTTCATGAGTTCAACCCCTGCCATCAGGCTCTATGCTGACAGCTGAGAGCCTGGATCCTGCTTTGGATCCTGTGTGTCCCTCTCTCTCTGCCCCTGCCCTGCTTGCACTCTGCCTCTCTCTCAAAACTAAAATAAACACTAAAAACCATTTAAAAATTTAAAAATTAAAATACATACATACATAAAATAAAAGTGCTCATATAAATTGCAATTCCATTTTTTTTTTTTTTGGCAGTAGTCTTGACCGTATAGATCATGTACCAAAAACAATTAAAAGCAAAAACTATGGAATTTCCTGAAAAGGAAGCCTATAGTAGTGTCACTACCAAAATTATCATTAGACAATTGGTAATAAAGACGTTTTACATACTTTCAATTTAACAAGTACCAGAGTCTATAAAGGAAATTCCCAAAATAAGGACAAAATGCTGTAATTTTCAGTTTACTTTTAAATTTTGTTTTTTAATTGTATTTTAAATATTTTTGAGAGGGGAAGGGGCAGCGAGAGAGGCAGAGAGAATCCTAAGCGGGCTCTACACTCTCAGTGCAGAGCCCAATGCAGGGCTTGAACTCACAAACTGGGAGATCATGACCTGAGCCAAAACCAAGAGTCAGACACTTAACCAACTGAGCCACTCAGGTGCTCCTTTAAATTTTGAGAGAGAGAGAGAGAGAGAGAGAGAGAGAGAGAGAGAGACCGCGCACATGTGAGCAAGGAAGTAGGAGAGAGGAAAAGGGAGAGAGAGGATCTTAAGCAGGGTCCACACTCAGAGCAGAGCCAGATGTGTAGCTCAATCCCATGACCCTGGGATCATAACCCAAGCCAAGATCAAGAGTCGGACACTCAACGGACTGAGGCACCACTTTGTTGACTTTTAAATGCATCTAAATGTAATGGTTAAGAATATATATTGGCTTTTACATTAGTGTTTTATCTGAAATGTAAACGTTAAAATTAAATTCTCAGATGTTTGATTTTTCTCCAACTATGCCCTGCCAAAACTTGAACATAACAAAACTTCATTTTTTAGAGAACCAGCAATATGAAATATAGCAAAAAAAAAAAAAAAAAAAACATAGTTTGAGACAGTTCTGAAAATAAAAGACAAAAATCTATCATCGTTATTATAGATTCAACCAGGCTTGAAAACCGGCAGTATCAGTATTGTTGCATTCTAGTCTATCCAAGTCACTAAGGCAAACTACAAAATCTTATTAGGCCCAATATCACCTACATAGTATTTCTGCTCATATTTAATGAGCATGAAGGGAAAAAATGAAAAATTCCAAATACAAAAAAGCATTTTATAATACAAATGACCAGACTTATCAAAGAGTTAATATCATGAAAACAAAAAAGGTAGAGTAAATATTCTAAATAAAATCAAGAAACGTTATCTAACAATGCAATTGCAAACCTTAATTGAATCTTGGGAAAACATCTTTTGGCATTTTTGAGAATAAATCAGGAAATCTGAATATAAACTACATATTAGATATTAGAGATTATTCATTATCTTTGGTGTGATAATGGCATTATAATTATTTTGAAGGATGTTCTTGTTCTCAGAAGATGAAAAGTGAAATATGTAGAAGAGAAGGATGATGACTGGAGCTTACTTTCAAACAGTCCAGCTTAGAAAAAAAAAAAAGTGTACTGACATATTAGTATAGCAAAATATTAGTAACTAGTTTAATACAGAGGCAATTAGGGACACCTAGGTGGCTCAGTCAGCTAAGCATCTGACTCTTAGTTTCAGCTCAGGTCATGATCTCATGGTTTTGCGAGTTCAAGCCCTGCTGCATCAGACTCTTTGCAGACAGTGCAGAGCCTGCTTGGTCTCCCCTCTCTCTCTGTTCCTCCCCGACTTGTGCTGTCTTTGTCTCCCTCAAAATAAATAAACTTGAAAATATATAAAGAGGCAATTAATACAATTCTTGAGTATGTTATTCTTTCAACATTTCTACAGATTTGCAGTTTTTCCAACTAAAAGATTAGAGGAAAGTATCTTGATGATATTTCATTTCAATTCAGTAAAAAAATTCCAAAATCTAAAATTGGTTAACACAATGGAAATTTTGTAAATCTCTTATGGCTTAAAAGAGTAACTGTTAACTGATTCTTGTTATAAATACATTTTAGATAACCTGGGTTATAAAGCAAATTTCAATAAAGCTGATACAACCACATGGATTTATAAGATCTAATTATTGCTGTATTTTTGAAGACTTTTTAAAAAAATTTTAAGACTTTAAGAGATAGTTTTTTTAAAACTCTGGCATAATAAAATAGTTAATGCCCTCACAGTGGGAGAATGTTTACAACGCTTCCCAAAGCAAGAATATCCTCCCATTACTTTACCTCATACTATTTCCCAGAGACACAGGACTTGGGATATCTAATAATACATGTGCAAAGGCCCAGAAATTTAATTCATCACTCTCTTTCTACTAGGAAAATCCATTATTTAACAAAGCTAGGTTACAACAATTTACAGAGACAAGGAAAACTATCTAAGACAGTAAAAACAATAAGACCATCTTATACATGTACAATAGATTGGGAAGCAGTTTTATATTCATTAGCATATCTGAGTAGCCTGAAAAGAAGGGAGGGAAGAATGTCATCATTCTTCTTTCAAAAATGAAGGGGAGGGGCGCCTGGGTGGCTCAGTCGGTTAAGCGTCCGACTACAGCTCAGCTCATGATCTCACGGTTTGTGGGTTTGAGCTCCGCATCGGGTTCTGTGCTGACAGCTCAGAGCCTGGAGCCTGTTTCTGATTCTGTGTCTCCCTCTCTCTCTGCCTCTCCCTCACTNAAACCTTAATTGAATCTTGGGAAAACATCTTTTGGCATTTTTGAGAATAAATCAGGAAATCTGAATATAAACTACATATTAGATATTAGAGATTATTCATTATCTTTGGTGTGATAATGGCATTATAATTATTTTGAAGGATGTTCTTGTTCTCAGAAGATGAAAAGTGAAATATGTAGAAGAGAAGGATGATGACTGGAGCTTACTTTCAAACAGTCCAGCTTAGAAAAAAAAAAAAGTGTACTGACATATTAGTATAGCAAAATATTAGTAACTAGTTTAATACAGAGGCAATTAGGGACACCTAGGTGGCTCAGTCAGCTAAGCATCTGACTCTTAGTTTCAGCTCAGGTCATGATCTCATGGTTTTGCGAGTTCAAGCCCTGCTGCATCAGACTCTTTGCAGACAGTGCAGAGCCTGCTTGGTCTCCCCTCTCTCTCTGTTCCTCCCCGACTTGTGCTGTCTTTGTCTCCCTCAAAATAAATAAACTTGAAAATATATAAAGAGGCAATTAATACAATTCTTGAGTATGTTATTCTTTCAACATTTCTACAGATTTGCAGTTTTTCCAACTAAAAGATTAGAGGAAAGTATCTTGATGATATTTCATTTCAATTCAGTAAAAAAATTCCAAAATCTAAAATTGGTTAACACAATGGAAATTTTGTAAATCTCTTATGGCTTAAAAGAGTAACTGTTAACTGATTCTTGTTATAAATACATTTTAGATAACCTGGGTTATAAAGCAAATTTCAATAAAGCTGATACAACCACATGGATTTATAAGATCTAATTATTGCTGTATTTTTGAAGACTTTTTAAAAAAATTTTAAGACTTTAAGAGATAGTTTTTTTAAAACTCTGGCATAATAAAATAGTTAATGCCCTCACAGTGGGAGAATGTTTACAACGCTTCCCAAAGCAAGAATATCCTCCCATTACTTTACCTCATACTATTTCCCAGAGACACAGGACTTGGGATATCTAATAATACATGTGCAAAGGCCCAGAAATTTAATTCATCACTCTCTTTCTACTAGGAAAATCCATTATTTAACAAAGCTAGGTTACAACAATTTACAGAGACAAGGAAAACTATCTAAGACAGTAAAAACAATAAGACCATCTTATACATGTACAATAGATTGGGAAGCAGTTTTATATTCATTAGCATATCTGAGTAGCCTGAAAAGAAGGGAGGGAAGAATGTCATCATTCTTCTTTCAAAAATGAAGGGGAGGGGCGCCTGGGTGGCTCAGTCGGTTAAGCGTCCGACTACAGCTCAGCTCATGATCTCACGGTTTGTGGGTTTGAGCTCCGCATCGGGTTCTGTGCTGACAGCTCAGAGCCTGGAGCCTGTTTCTGATTCTGTGTCTCCCTCTCTCTCTGCCTCTCCCTCACTTGTGCTCTGTCTCAAAAAAAAAAAAGGAGGAGGAAGAAAAAACGTCAGAGAAGTAATTTTCCCAGTTCATTAATTTGATTTATTTCAGATAGAAAATTTCTTCCTTTGAATTAGTGTCCCACTTCTTGTCCATAAATTGAAAAATATGTAGTCAGTGGCTATAGCAATAGATACAAATATTTAGAGATCTACTCNAACCCAGTAGGAGTATCCTTTCTTAATGTCCCCTCCCACATTTCAACTTTTCTTCAAACAATGAAATCTCTATATAGACTGAAAAAAAAAGAAGATAGCTAATCAATTCTATTCGGATACATATTTTTTTAAGGGCACCTGAATGGTTCAGTTGGTTAAGCGTCTGACTTCAGCTCAGGTCATGATCTCACGGTTTGTGGTCTCAAGCCCTGCGTCAGGTTCTATGCTGACATCTCAGAGCCTAGAGCCCACTTCAGATTCTGTGTCTTCCTCTCTCTGCCCCTCCTCTGCTTGTGCTCTGTCTCTCTGTCTCTCTCTGTCTCTCTCTGTCTGTCTGTCTCTCTCTCTCATTCTCTCTCTCTCAAAACTGAATAAACATTTTTTTAAATTTTAAGATACATATTTTTTTTAACATTTTAAGATCTCTGAAATCAGGGCATATTTAACCGTTGACAAAATCTCACAACTGCAGTCAGCATACATGAGCAAGCACAGGGGAAGGCCAAAGAGAGAGCGATAGAAAATTCCAAGCACTCAGGACTTGAACCCATGAACCCCAAGATAATGACCTGAGCCAAAATCCAGAATCAGATGCCCAACCAAGTGAACCAACCACATGCCTCCAAAATCAAAGTTTTAAATCAACTACAGCTCTCATTCACAACTGGTAGGAGTGTAAATTACAATAATCACTTTAGAAAAGCATTTCAAAGAATCTTTCAAAGTTAAATAATACATACCTATGACATAGCAAATCCACTCATTAGTTATATACCCAACAGACCACATTCACAGTCACCAAAAGACACATACAAGAATGTTCACAGTTCAGAGTGGCAAAATGCTCACAGCCACGATATTGGCTACCAAGTGCCTGGGTGGCTCAGTCGTTTAAGGATCTGACTCTTGATTTCAGCTCAGGTCATGATCTCAGTTTGTGAGATTGAGCCCCAAAACGGGCTCTGCGCTGACGGTGTGGAGCCTGCTTGGATTCTCTCTCTCCCTCTTTCTACCCCTTCCCCTCTCATTCTCTCTCTCTCTCTCAAAATAAATAAATAAACTTAAAAAAAAAGACAATGACAAGTATCGGCAAGGACATGGAACAACTAGAACCTTTATAGGGGGCTGGTGGGAAGCACAAATTGCACAGCCTTACGGATAGACCATTTCTTTAAAAAGTTAAAAATAAACTTACCAAATGATCTGGAAATTCCAGTCCTAGGGATACACCCAAGAGTATGAAAACATAGGTCCAATTAAAGACTACTGTGTCAATGTCTATAGCAGCATTATACATAACAGCCCAAACTGGAAACAATCTGAGTACCTATTAATTAGTGAATAGATAAACAAATGTAGTGTGTGTGTGTGTATATATATCTCTCCCTACCATGGAATATTACTCACCAATAAAAGGAATGGGTAACTGATACATGATAAAACTTGTATGAACTTGAAAATATTTGCTAGTGGAAGCCAGACAAGACTATATTTTGTAGGAGTATATTTTTCTGAAATGTCCAGAAAAGGCAAATTTATAGAGCCATAAAGCTGATGGTTACCTTGGGCAACAGAGATTGACTACAAACAAGTACAGAAAACTTACTGGATTCACAGAAATATTCTAAAACTGAACTGTGCCCATGGTTGCATAAATCTATAAATTTGCAAAAAAAAAAAAAAACCTTTTAATGACAAATGGATGATTTTCTTTTTTTCAATGTTTATTTTCAAGAGAGTATACACGCGTGATTGGGGGGTGGACAGAGAAAGAGGAAGACACAGAATCTGAAGCAGGCTCCAGGCGCCAAGCTGTCAGCACAGGGCCCAGCACGGAGTTTGAACTCATGAACTACCAGATCATGACTTGAGCCAAAGTCGGATGCCCAAATGAATGAGACACCCCAAGTGCCCCACAAATAGATGATTTTCAATGATACATAAATTATGCCTCTCAAAAGTATTTTTAAAAAGTTAACTAGCAAAGAACAGCAAGCTGGAAGCTATAAATGAAATGTTCGGTAATGTACTGGTAATAGTTGAGGCTGGATTACAGCTAATAAGAATTCAATGGTTTAATTCTTACTTTCATATATGCTTGAAAATTTTTCATAATAAAATTTTTTAAATAAATATGAAAACAACTTTTTTTAAATTAGCAGATTTGAAATCTTCACCAAAAATGTATCAATATGTATCACAAGTATGTACCAATAGCAAATAAACACATGAAAATGGTGTTTAACACTATTAACTATTAGGTAAATGCAAATTAGAACTATGAGAAATATCACTATGAGCCTACTACAATATCTGAAATTGAAAAGATTATATGCAGTGTTGGGAGAATGTAGAGCAACTGGTAACTCTCATAAACTGCAGATGGGAACATAAAATGGTACAATGTCTTTGGAAAACAGTTTGGTAGTTACTTAAGACTCAGCCATTCTACTCCAATGTTTTTACCAAGAGAAATGAAACCATTTCATACACAAAAATATTCATAGTAGCTTTCTTTCTATTATCTAAAAATAGAAACAACTCAAATATTCATCAAGAGGTAAATGGGTAGGGGCGCCTGGGTGGCTCAGTTGCTTAAGGGTCTAACTCTTGATTTTGGCTCAGGTCATGATCTCATGGTTCCTGAGTTCAAGCCCTGTGTGCAGCTCTGTGGTGTTGATGTAGAGCCTGCTTGGGATTCTCTCTCCCTCTCCCTTTCTCTCTGTACCTTCCATTCACACATGCTCACTCCCGCTCTCTCTCTCTCTCAAAAGAGATAAACTTAAGAAAAAAAAGAGATGAATGGATATACAAATTGTGGAAATCCATACACTACTCCTCAGCAAAAAAGATAAATGAACTATTGATTCAACATAAATTGTAAATAATTATACTGATGAAAAAAGCCAAACAAAAAAGAGTACATATAATTCTTAGAATTAAAATTCTAAAAAATGCAAACTGATCTATAGTGATAGAAAGTAGATTAATGATTGCCTGAGTAATAATGGGGGAAAGATGACTACTGAAGGGTGAGTGAAAGGGAGGGATTATAATGAGACATTACAATCTTTTGGTAGCTATAGATATGTTCTTATCTTGACTGTGATGATAGTTTCACATGGTATATCACTCAAAAAGGCTGTATAAGAAAAAAGTCAGTATAGTGAATACTTGTAGAAGAATGAGGGCAGTAAATGGGGAGCACAAGAGGGATTTTTGGGGTGGTGTTAATGTTTCTTTTTTTTTTTTGAGAGAGAGCATGGGAGAGTGGGGGAGAGGGTCAGAAGGAGGGAGAGGGAGAGAGAGAGGAAGGTTGGGGGGGGAGAGAGAGAGACAGAGACAGAGAGAGAGAGAGAGAGAGAGAGAATCCCAAGCAGGCTCCACACTCAGCACAGAGCCTGAAGCACGGCTTGATCCCATGACCCCAGGATCACGTATGACCTCAGCTGAAATCAAGAGTCAGACACTCAAATTCCTGAGCCATCCAGGTGCCCCAGTGTTCTATGTCTTGACCTGGGCACTAGTTTTTTGGATGTGTTCACTGAAAATTCATGGAGGTGTGCACTTAGGATGTACACATTTTTCTGTATGCATCTTATACATCAATTTTTAAACAGCTTATTAAAAAGAAAATATGGCATTACTATACATTCAACAGAATGTATAGTTTCAGGTTTTCAGGACGCCTAAGTAGCTCAGTCGGTTAAGCATCTGACTTTGGCTCAGGTCATAACTGTGCAGTACTTGAGTTTAATTAAGCCCCATGTTCAGCTCTGTGGCTCTGTGCTGACAGCTCAGAGCCTGGAATCTGCTTCAGATTCTGTGTCTCCCTCCCTCTCTTTGCCCCTCCCCCGCTCATGTTCTCTCTCTCTCTCTCTCTCTCTCAAAAATAAACAAACATTTAAAAAAATGTTTTAAAAAGAATGTCACTTTTTAATTTCAGACAATACCAGGTCTTGGCAAAGAAGTGGAGCAACTGGAACTCTCCTACATTGCTGTTGAGCACGTAAAGTGGCATAATCACTTTGGAAAGCCAGCTGTAACTACCAGAAGCACTAATACACATAACATACCTGAGGACCCAGCAGTTCTACTCCTACATGTATACCTAACAGAAATGCATCCACATATCCACCAAAAACACATATAACAGTTTTCCTTAAAAGCAACAGTCAAAACCACCCAAAACTGGAAACAACCCAAATTTTAATCATCAGTAAACTAGAAAACAAACTGTGATATATTCATTCAGTGGATATTTTATAGTAATGAAAAAGAATAACCTACTGCTACATGCAACAACATACATGAAGCTCAAAACTTAATGCAGAATGAAAGAAATCAGAAGAGTATATAGTACATGATACTATTTAATTTAAATTCAAAAACAGTAAGAAATCCAAAGTAACAATTATTCTGGTAAAAATCCATGTACTGGTTACAGCTGGAAGGTAAGAGTTAATGACTGCTTCTGGAACCCTGGAAATGTTCTACATCTTAATTTGAATAGTAGTTACAAGACTGTGTTTCCTTCATAAAAATTTATCAAAAAGTATACTGAATATTTATCCATCTAACTTATTTATATTTCAATTTCTAAATCTTTAAGCAATATGGGGCTTGAACTCACGACCCCCGAGATCAAACATTGCATGCTCTACCAACTAAGACAGGCAGGTACCCCTATTTCAATTTTTAAGATCTACTACCCAAAATATCAACTCTATACTGAGCCAGAGAAGGAAAGAAAAAGAAATAATTTAAGTAGTCCAGCTGTCCTCTATGACCACACCCTATCACCAATGAGGGTACGTCCTCAGAGAGCAAATGCAAATAATAAGCCTGACATACTCCATGCATATTGGCAAAATCCACAGTTTGTCAGTCACTTCAGGGGTTTCTCTACTACTGACAAGAAGTAAAAACACCATTGAGGCAATTAAAAAAGAGTGTAGAGAGAGTTTTGTCTATATCCACAAGAAATGAATTGAAAAATTAACTGGAAAAACACTGAAGAGTAAGAATAACTGAGAAAAATCATCTGAAAGGAAAATATGACAAATAACAAGAAGAATCAGCACCCTGACTCTCCATAAATCCTCAAATGTCCCAATCAGAGATATACTGGAACATTTTAATTTCTGAGTATTATTATATGAAATTGGAACTATATATTATTAGGTATCTTATACCATTTATACATTATTATATAGAATTGTATAAACAAAACCAGGTATAACTTACTTAAAAGACATTTAAAGAAAATTTTCAAGAATAAATTAGACTGCTCTCTAAAAGGCAACTCCACTTTACTATGTACATAAATATACACAAAAATACATATACCTATATAGAAATATCATAAATATGTTATAAACACACTTACAAACAACATAAAAACATATGTATGCCCTTAACTGAACAAGAGATAAAAGTCTAAATATATCAGAGTTAGAAAAATAACAAAGGCACTAAAATAGTGCCGAATTACATTGGAAAGAGGAGGCCAAAAAGGAATGGCTTAGGAAGCTAATTTCTCATTTATGATAAGAAGTAATCCAGCAATAATGTCTAGAGCTGACAAATCATGAATCAGTTATAAGCACATTATTTAAAGATAGGGAAACAATCACCAGGAGAACCAAAACAGTTGTCCACCTTCACCTTTTCTCTGAGGGCAGTGATGCAACTGGGACAAAGGATTGCTGATGTTCATACAATTTAAATGTACTGACTTCTATTTTTAACCATGCACTTTATCCTAAAAGTTATTAAACTTTTAAATCATGTTACAGAAAAGTAGATCATACAAAAAATTTTGGGGCGCCTGGGTGGCTCAGTCGGTTGAGCATCCGACTTCAGCTCAGGTCATGATCTCACGGTTCGTGGGTTCGAGCCCTGCATCAGGCTCTGTGCTGACAGCTAGCTCAGGGCCTGGAGTATGCTTCGGATTCTGTGTCTCCCTCTCTCTCTGACCCTCCCCTGCTCATGCTGTCTCTAACTCTCTCTCAAAAATAAATAAAATATTAAAAAAAAAATTTTCACCTCATGAAAATTTTAGGAACAGATCATACACTTTGATCCCAGTGTTAACATATCTGTAAAGGGCAATGATAAATGTCCCTATTTCACAGGTTTATTGAGAGGATTAAACCAGATAACGTAATGTAAAACAATCAGCAAAGTGCCTGGTACAAGGATTCGGTAAACTTTACTCATCATAAGCACAGAATAATGTTCAACACTAATTATTAGAACTGACACTAATTCATTATGTAAAGCACCTGATTAATAACCACTCAATAACTAATGACTGAATTAATGAGTCTATCTAGTTTTCAAGAAATGGATAATTATCTAAGACTATCAAATAAATATAGTTACCTTGTTAACTACAATGAAATCGGAATAAAAATTAAAATCAAAACCTGACAAAGCACAAAAAAAATCATGTCCTAATTTCACTACTTATAAGAATAACAGCAGCAGCAGCAAGAGTAGTTACCATGTATAGCATTTCCTTCTAATGCTTTCCCGTACTTTTAAATTTGTTTCAAATATGACTTTTGTAATTTTGGGAGTGGGAAGAGGTCGATTTTAGAATTACATTCCACAAAGAAAGTAACTGCTTACAAGGGCCAAGATTTCCAAATCATGTCAACCTATTTTTGTACAAAAATCTACAAAACGATATACCAACACAATTTTTTCTTGGCACATGTAGTTATCTGCGAGCAAATAAGATTCTAATTAAAAGAATGAAATGCTTAAATTTCCCTAGAAATAGCACTATGCCATCTATTCAAAATGCACCATTCTCTATCAATAGAGACCTAAAGAGAAATAAATGCCTGACTGAACAAAATAAAATTAACCTTCCATAAGACTGCAGAGAACAGGATATGAAAAAGAGTGAATATATAGCTGACCCTTGAACAATTCAGGAATTAGGGGTGCCAACCCCCAAAGTACTCAAAAATTCACATGTAACTTTTGACTCCCTAAAAATTTAACTACTAATTACAATTAACAAAATTAATATACATTTTATATGTTATATTATATGCCGTATTTTTACAATAAAGCAAGCTAGAGAAAAGAAACTTATTAAGAAAATTGTGAGGTGAGAGACTCTTGAACGTTGAGAACAAACTGAGGAATTATGGTATGGGGGGGAGGGGAAGGGAGGTGATGGGCATGGAGGAGGGCAGTTGTAGGGATGAGCACTGGGTGTTCTATGGAAACCAACTTGACAATAAACTATTAAAAAAAAAGAAAAAAGAAAATTGTGAGGAAGAGAACATACTTTTATAGTACAGTACACATATTTATTTTAAAAAAGCCCATACAGGTAGATAATCACAGTTCAATCCCATGTTGTTTAAGAGTTACCTATATATACTTCTAAAATATATGCATTATTATTCATATTTGTAAATACTTTACAAATACTAAAAATATTATTTTCTCTCCAAAAGTTCATAACCTTCATTGTAGTAAGGAGCAACTTAGCTCCTCATCTAGAGATCCAAATGGAATAAAAGGAGAATCAAAGTGAGATAGCCAGAAATAAGAAAAACAGGATGCAGGGATAACAAGGTTTCTCTCCAACAAGCATATCTGTCTTTAAGCCAAAGAAGAGGCATACCTAGAGCGGTCACCTCAATTTCCAAGCTTACCTGTGCATACTCTCTTTCAATGGCAGCCTTCTTCTGACTGAATGTCCTAAAAACACAAACAAAAATTCATTAGAAGTACAAAAATAATTTTATGTAAATTTATCAACACACCTTCAGATACTACCTAGTAAGCTGTGTTCAGGGAAAGGACAATATTTTTCCCATAAAATTATTCATCTTATGTTCCTAGGAATACCGCTGACAAAAGGCTCTGGACTCAGAAAAACTACATTCAAATTCTGGCTCTACCATTTAGTAGCTGTATGATCTTGGTCAAGTCACTTGACTTCTCTGTGCCTCAAAATGGGGATAGTTATAACAGTATCCATGTCATAGGGGCAGTGTAAAATTTAGTTAATTAAAATATACTAACTGCTTGGGTCACTTGGGTGGCTCAGTAGATTAAGTGTCTAATTCTGGTTTTAGGCTCAGGTCATGATCTCACGGTTTGAGTTCAAGCCCACATCAGGCTCTGCACTCAGAGCGCAGAGCCTCCTTGGGATATTCTCTCTCTCTCTCTCTCTCTGAGCCTTCTTGGGATATTCTCTCTCTCTCTCTCTCTCTCTCCTCTCACCTCACTGCCCTCTCCCTCCTGCTCTCTCAAAAATAAACTTAAATAACTATAACTATAAATATAAATAAATATATACTGTCTTCCCACCTACCATTAACACCCAGGCAAAAGAAACTAATTAAAATGAACTAGCTTATACTTTCATCATTAAAAAATCTGAAAACTGGGGTGCTTCAGTAGCTCAGTCAGTTGAGAATCTGACTCTTGACTTCAGCTCAGGTCGTAATCTCAGGGTCATGGGATTGAGCCTTGCATCAGGCTCTGCCCTAGGGTTGGTCTCCCTCACTTGTGCTCACTCACTCTCAAAAAAAGAAATCTGAAAACTTACCCATATTTTGAAGGAAGTAGTATTTTATAATATTTTACAAAACATGAAACCAAACATTTAAGCTATTTATTTAGTAGCTATTTATTTACCATTTAGTATCTATTTATTTAGCTTGAAAGCCTAGATGTAAATCATCTTAAAGTAATGATGTTAAAGTGAAGTCTCCAAGAAAATGGGAACTCTTATTCTGAATGTGCATATCAATTAATTTTAAAATTCTCTGTGGAATTTTTAGTTGTTATGAAACAATTACATGTCTACTAAGTAATTTTCTGTTCTAAAGAAAGAAAACAAATCCAAGTTGACAACTATTCAAAATCAACTTCATTAATATTAGAAACCTATTTATTATAATTCACAGTATCAAGAGAGCAGAACAAAAAAATCTCCTCATAATACCATAGAAGATGAAAAGGCATTTGTTAAAATTCAACATCAGTTTCTCATAAACATCTTTTAAAATATTAATGGGTGCTATAATTAAACAGATGGACACGAACAAGTGATGGCAAAGATATGGAGAAATTAGAACTCTCATACATCGCTGGTAGGAATATAAAATGATGCAGCTGCTTTAAAAAATCACAGTGTAGGAATTCCTCAAAAGGTTAAACATAGAGTTACCATATGACCTGGCAGTTCTATTCCTAAGTATGTAGCCAAGAAAACTTAAAACATGTCTGTACAAAAACTTGTAACTGAATGTTCATAGCAACATTATTCATAATAGCGAGAAGGTGGAAACAATCTAAATGTCCATTAACTGGTGAACAGATAAACAAGATGTGCTATATTCACATGATGGAATATTATTCAAAAATGTAATGAAATATTGATACATGATACAGTATGGATCAATCTGGAAAACACTATGCTAAGAAGTCACATAAAAGGCCAACTATTACATGATTTCATTTATACCGAATATCCCAGAAGGCAAACCTATAGAGACAGAAAGTAGATTAGTGGTTGCCAAAGGTTGCAAAGTTGAGATAAGTTTGCCATTTATTTCAAAAGTTATTTTTCTTTTACTAAATAGGTTGATTACAAAGTTCACACGGAAAAAACAAACATTTAAGAATACTACTAACACTCTGAAAAAGAATATTAAAAAAAGACCTACCTTCACTACACAATAAAAATTAACAAGTGACAATAATTAAGACAGCTTAGTAAAGGAACATGAATAAACAGAGATATAGTGAAACAAGTCAGAAATACATCTAAATACACAAAAATTTAGTAACTGAAAAAGACACTGATCAATGATGATATAGCAATAAATAAGACAGACCAATAGTTAAAAAAATCATTATGCAAAGACTAATTTAATAACAAATGGAATAAAGTACTATGAAGTACTATGAAGAAAGCTACAAAATATTATCCACTACTTTTTATAAGCTTTAGAAGAGTGTGGTAAAGCAAGATCTCATCTTATCTTTAAAACATGTTAATGTATACACCTTTACATAATATAGATACCTATATACACTCACAAATACCTGAAAAATATATATAGGGGAAAGGACACTCAAAGGATATATGCCAGATTTTTATTGTTTACGGAAGGGGGCATGAGACTCTTACTTTCTACTCTGATTCTATCTTTGTTCCAATAATAACCTATTACTAATATAATGAGAAAAAAATTAAATATATAAAATTGCTAATTTTCAATCAACTCATATACTTCTAAGAAAAAATACATAAATTTCATATCACAGAAAAGAGTAAGAATAAATCCCTACAGTAGTTATTTCTTAATAAAATCTAATATTCTAAATAATTTTCCTAAAACAAATCTGCTCAAGTGACTCTCCTACAAATATTTCTAAAATAGCTCCTCATCACTCCCAGGGTAAAAATCTAAATTCCCTTACCATAACAGAAAAGGCTATATTTGACTTTATCTCTATAAACTCCCCATTTGCATCCCAGACCCCAGCTAAAGTTCTCAAAAGCACTAGGAGGCTCGTGCTCATACTCTAGCAAATGTACTCCTTTCTACTTGGAATTCCCTTACCCCATTATTTGGCTTAATTCTTCCTCATCCTTCAAAACTTGGCTTAAGCATGACCTCCCCTAAGAAGCCTTCCTGAATTCCACTTGTGATTTGGACACCCTTTCTCTGAGGTCCTCCAGCATGTTGTAACAAAGTACCGGCTTCAAGTATTTTAATTGTGAATTGACTATAGAGTTCCTGAAGACCAGTGAGTGTGTTTAGTATTTATATGTGTTGCACACTGCCTGAAAGGTATAGAAGTTTATTCAATAAATGTTTGCTGAATGAATGGATAGAAACTAAATAATCAGGTTTCAGGCTCTTCATGAGTTTAAATTAAACACCTCAGTAGGTTACTTCCTGGGACGGGCAGAACTAAGATCACAATCTATGTCCATATGGACCACTTAAGTTTCTTGACCTTGGACGACTACATATCAGCAAACACAACTATTTTGTATACGTGGGCTTTAAAAACCAAGAAGGGTATATGAATGTGCAGTAAAGGATTAACCTTGCCCCAAGGAAGGTCTGGCCTTTGCCCTTGAATTCTGGGGAGTAATCTCTAAACCTCTGGAATGTCATGTCTGATAACAGTGTTTTTGTTTACTGGGGACCTTAGGCCATACCTAGTCTATGATAGCAATGTGATTTATTGAGAGTGGTATGGAGGAGAGAGGGGTTCCTAACACATGGTATCAGCTCAACCTCTGCAGGAGCTGGAAACTAAGGTCAGCCACATGGGCAGTCAATCATATACTGGTGACCAAATATACCTCTCCCCTTGGCTAGTTGTAAAGTATATCCTCTCACTATTTAAAAAAAAAAAAAACCCCACAAACTTCACTAAACTTTCAATGAGTTCTAGGAGTCCTTCTACTGAATTATCAAATCTAAGAGTGGTCCTGGGGCCCCCTGATCTTGCAAGTTATGTCAGAAGTGAGAGTAATCTTAGAGACCTCCAAACTTGCAGTTGGTGTCTTGGGGACTCCCTAACTCAATAATTCATCATCAGGATAAGCAGAACACCTAAGAATATTCAAATTATGAATGGCGGTAGTAGAAATAGGATATTAATAACCATAATGATTAATGTTAAAATTACAGATAAATACACATACTAAATGGCTAAAGCTTAAAAGACTGATAACTATAAATATTAGTGGGAAGACAGAGCAATAAAACTCTAATACGTTGATGGTGGGAATGTAAAATAATACAACCATTGTGGTTAAGAATATGGTTTTTCTTATGTAATTAAGCACACATCTATCTTGACACAGCAATTCTAATATGGGCATTTACTAAGAGAAATAAAAATATACATCCCTAAAAACACTTAACAGGGATAGTTATAGCACTTTTATTCATGAACAGACAAAAACAGGAAGTAATCCACGTGTCTATCACTGGGATAAAAGATCAACAATGATATATATTCAAAATATATAAAGAACTTTTAAAACTCAACACCCAATGTTATGCTGAGCGAATTAAGTCAGGCAGAGAAGGACAAATATCATATGTTTGCACGTATAGGAGGATTAGGAGGAACTTGACGGAGGAACAAGGGGGAGAAGAAGGGGGGAAATGGTGGGGGAAAGGGAGAGAGGCAAACCATGAGAGACTCTTGAATGCTGACAAAAACTGAGGACTGATGGATGTGGGGGGGAGGGGGGATGGGCATGGAGGAGGACACTTGTGGGGATGAGCACTGAGTGTTATGTGGAAACTAATTTGACAATAAACTATTAAAAAATTTAAAAAATTTAAAAAAATAAAAAAAACCTCAACACCCAAAAAATGAATAATCCAATTAAAAATGGACAGACAACATGAATATACATCTTTCCAAAGAAGACATACAGATGGCCAACAGACTCATGAAAAGATGCTCAACATCACTGATCATCAAGGAAATACAAATCAAAACTACAATGAGAGATCACCACCTTACACCTGTAAAAACAGCTAGGAACAACAACACAAGAAACAACAGATGTTGTTGAGGATGTGGAGAAAGGGGAACTCTCTTGCACTGCTAGTAGGAAGGCAAACCAAGAAACAGACTCTACACTACAGAGAACAAACTGATGGTTGCCGGACTGATGGTTGCCGGAGGGGACATGGGTAGGGGAATGGGTTAAATAAGTGACAGAGACTAAGGAGTACCCTTGTTGTCAGGAGCACTGGGTGTTGTATACAAGTGTTGAATCACTGTACTGCATACTTAAAACTAATATTACATTACATGTTAACTAATTGGAATTTAAATAAAAAGTTTTTTAAAAGATTTTTTAATGGTGATATGTTCTTAAAATAGAAAAAAACTGAGTATTAAAAACAAATGTACTATAAAATGACTACCACATTTTACTACTCTGATTTCACCTCTGTTATGTTATAAATAATACTGTTTAAATAGAACCAATATTAGGATATAAAAAAATAATTTTTTAGCATGGAGAGCAAACTGGGTAAGTGCTTATATTATTAGCATATTGACAATTCTTTCATTTAAAAAACCTTTATAATTTTGTTCTGGAATACAATGGCTATTCTTAGGGGTATTATTACAGCAAATATGGCAATAACATTAAAATGATGACATGAAAACACAACAAAAAATGTTTTAAACAAAGCAAGTAGAATAAAGAACTGAAACTATAAAAGTCTGGAACAGAGGAAATTATTTGGCTCCTAATAAAAATAGTCACCAACATTCATCGAGTATCTTCTGAATTTCAGGTATTCTGCTAAACTAAACAGGCACTGGAAATATAAAGATGAGTAAGACATAGACTCTCCTCTCAAGGGACCCATTAAGACAAGGTATAAATGGATAATGCCAAGATTCACAAATGCTATCGTCATAAAATGCAAAGTAGAAAGTGTTCTTATTTGTTATTAATTAGGCAATCTTGGGCAAGTTAATTTTCCTGACTGTGCTTCAATTTCCTATTGGTTAAATGGGAATAAAAAGAATACCTACCTCATAGGATTATTATGAGAATGAAATGTACATATTTGTAAAGCACCTAGAACAGACTTGGCACATACTAAATGTTAGAAAAGTCTTTGTTAAATAAGTGTAAATATATTCTACAGTTTATAATTATGAAATTTAATCCAGTTTAAATATTTTGACTAAATGAATATGCAAACCACTAACCAAAAACACATTTTAAGCAACTCTGGTCTTCATGACAGAGCAAAGTGAAAATCTCCTTAACTCCTCTCAGAAGTTACTCAAAAGCAATAAAGAGAATAAAAAAACACAAATGCAAATATGATCTCCATTAAACTAGGAAACAAATGAAATATAAGTGAAAGTTAAGCCAAAAGAGAGACAAACTGGAGAAAGTGGATGAATATAAGGCACAAGGCTCAAAAACTCAAGGGGGGAGATGTGAACATTTCTTCAAGAGCACTTCCTGAGATAAAATTTAAACCACATTTGCAACAACAAAAACAGGGGACGTGGGCTGGGGAAAGAGCTTTGTTCACAGTTTGAAGAAGTAGAGGAGACAGTACTAAATTAGGAATCACACAAACAAGCTACACTAGCAGAAATTAGGTTGCTGGTGTGGCAAAAAGACAGTGAGACAGCCTGCACTATCAACAGTCCTACAGCAGCCAATCGTCTCTGGCAAAGAAGAAATAAAATAAATTCATACACACAACCTTGGTTGTAAAGAAAATTACTGTAGATTTGGAAGACCATAGCTACCCTGAAATACCTATAAAAAGTAGTACAGGGAAAACCCTCTTCATTCAAAAAACAAATAACCCAAAGGAAAATTAAAAAAAAAAAAAAAAAAAGGAAAAACAGAACACTCACATGAGAAAAATGCTGCCATCAAGATGAAACATGTAACTGACATTTCAAATGAACTTTTAAAACTTACATAATAATTTTAAAAACTAATAAAGCAAATACCGTTTCCAGATCAAATTACAATGTTCAAATGCCAAGAGAACAGCAGTGGAGAAAGTGGGTATTCTCTCTTGTTCCTAATTTTAGGGGGAAAGATCTGTCTTTTGCCACTGAGTAAGTACAGGTGACCCTTGAACAACACAAGTAGTCAAAAATCCATGTATGACTTTCGACTCCCCAAAACCTTAACTATTCATTGCCTACTGTTGACTGTAAGCCTTACCAATAACAATTAACACATTTGTATGTTATATTATATACTGTATTCTTTTTCTTTTTTTTAAATGTTTTATTTATTTCTAGGAGAGAGAGAGAGAGAGACAGCGTGAGCAGGGGAGGGTCAGAGAGAGAGGGAGTCACAGACTGAAACAGGCTCCAGGCTCTGAGCTGGCAGTCAGCACAGAGCCCGACGCGGGGCTCGAACCCACGAACCGCAAGATCATGACCTAAGCGAAAGTCGGACGCTTAACCAACTAAGCCACCCAGGCGCCCCTATATACTGTATTCTTACCATGAACTAAGCTAGATAAAAGAAAATGTTATTAAGAAAATCATAAGAGAAAATAAATTTATAGTACTGTACTATATTTATCAAAAGAACTTGGACACACATGGTTCAAACCATGTTCAAGGGTCAACTGTATAATGAATGTTACTGTGGGTTTTTATATGTGCCCTTCACCATATTAAGGAAGTTTCTGGGGCACCTGGTGGCTCAATCAAACATCTGACTCTTCGTTTCAGCTCAGGTCATGGTCATGTGGTTTATGGGATCAAGCCCCATGTCAGGCTCTGAGCTGACAGCACAGAAGCTGCTTGAGATTCTCCTTCTCCCTTTCTCTCTGCCCCTCCCTCCCTCCCTCCCTCTCTCTCTCTCTCAAAATAATATTTTAAAAAGCAAGTATCCTTTTTATTCCTAGTTTACTAAGTGTTTTTTAATGTATTTGTCTAAATTTTTTTGAGTATAGCTGCCACAGGATGCTACATGTGTTTATGTGTTACAGTGTTTCAGGTATACAACACAGTGATTCACCTTCTCCTTAAGTTATGCTATGATCATCACAAGTGTAGCTACCATCTGTCACCACACACTGCTCTTACAATATCATTGACTAGATTTTCTATGCTGTGTCTTTTTTACTCAGCATTTTTATCACAAAAAGGTGAATTTTGTCAAATGCTTTTGCTGTCTCTATTGAGATGGTTATGTGGTTTTGTCCTTGGTTCTATTCATATGGTGTATTTAATTCACTGATTTTCTTTTTTTTTTTTTAATATTTTATTTTTATTTTCTGAGAGAGAGAGAGAGAGAGACAGCATGAGGAGGGTCACAGAGAGGGGGAGCCACAGAATCTGAAGCAGGCTCCAGGCTCCGAGTCAGCTGTCAGCATAGAGCCCGATGTGGGGCTCGAACCCATGAACCATGAGATCATGACCTGAGCCGAAGTCAGACGCTTAATTGACTGAGCCACCCAGGCGCCCCTCATTCACTGATTTTCTTATATTGAACTTTTGCATTCCTGGGATGAATTTCACTTCATCATAGTGCATAATCCTGTAAACATGTTGTTTTTTGAGAATTTTTGCATCAATGTTCATGAGGGATATTGATCTGTGGTTTTCTTGTGATATCTTTGTCTGACACTTTCATATCAGAATAATGAGGACCTCATAGAATGTGAGTGTTCCCTTTTCTTTTTTTTTTTTTTTTTTTTTTTTTGAAGTGTTTGAGAAAGACTGGTGTTAATTCCTCTTTTAACTATTTGGTAAAATTCACCTATGAAGATGTCTAGTCCTAGACTTTTTGTTGGAAGGTTTTTGATTACTGATTCAATTTCATTACTTGTGAAAGGTCTGTTGATAATTTCTATTTTTTTCTTGAATCAGTTTTGGTAATTTGTATGTTTCTAGGAATTTGTCCTTTTCATCTAGGTTATCCAATTTGTTGGCATACAACTGCTCATAGTACTCTCTTATATACTTTTGATTTTAATGATAGAACAGAGAGGAATGCCCCCATTTTCATTTCCGATTTTAGTTATTTGCATCTTCTTTTTTCTTAGACTTGTTAAAGATTTGTCTACTGCTGATCTCTTCAAAGAATCGACTTTGGTTTCATGGATTCTCTCGACTGTCTTTCTATTCTCTATTTCATTTATCTCTAATCTTTTTTACTTATTTTTATTTCTGACAGAGAGACACAGCATGATCAGGGGAGGGTCAGAGAGAGAGGGAGACACAGAATCTGAAACAGGCTCCAGGTTCTGAGCAGGCAGTCAGCACAAAGCCTGATGCGGGACTCGAACCCACGAACCGTGAGATCATGACCTAAGCTGAAGTCGGACGCTTAACTGACTGAGCCACCCAGATGCCCCCTCTCTAATCTAATCTTTATTACTTTCTTCCTTTTGTTGGTTTTGGATTTGGTTTGCTATTTACTAGTTGCTTGGGTATAAAGTTAGGCTGATCTGAGATCTTTATTTTTAATGTAGGTGTTTAGAGCTATACATTTCCCAGAGTAGTTTCACTACATACTGTATTGTTTTGGTATACTGTGTTTTTGTTTTCATTCCTGTCAAAATATTTTCTAATTTTCCCAGTGATTTCTTTTGACCCACTAGTTGTTTAAGAATATGTAGTTTTGGGGTGCTGGGTAGCTCAGTTGGTTAAACATCCTACTTCAGCTCAGGTCACGACCTCGCGGTTCATGAGTTTGAGCCCCACACTGTTGTTCAACAGGGATGCCAACAAGGATGCCAAGACCATTTAATGGACAAAGAATAGTCTTTTCAATAAATGGTGCTACAAGTGAATTTCCACATACAACAGAATGAAATTGGACCCCTATCTCATTCTAAATATAAAATTTAATTCACAGTGAATACTAGGTGTAATAGCTAAAACTATAAAATTCTTAAAAGAAAGCATAGGAGTAAATCTTTAAGATGTCCAATTTGGCAACAGATTCTTAAATGGAACACCAAAAGCATATCAAGAAAAGAAAAAATAAGTAAAACAAACTTCATCAAAATTAAAAATGTTTGTGCATCAAAAGGCATTATCAAGGATATGAAAAGAAGGGGTGCCTGGCTGGCTCAGGCACTAGAGCATGTGACTCTTGATCTTGGGGTTTTGAGTTTGAGCCCCACAATTGATGTAGAGATTACTTAAAAACAAACAAACAGGGGCGCCTGGGTGGCTTAGTCGGTTAAGCGTCCGACTTCAGCCCAGGTCATGATCTCACGGTTCATGGGCTTGGGCCCACGCTGGGCTCTGTGCTGACAGCTCAGAGCCTGGAGCCTGCTTTGGATTGTGTCTCCCTCTCTCTCTGACCCTCCCCTGTTCACGCTGTCTCTCTCTCTCCTAGAAATAAATAAAAATATTTAAAAAACAAACAAACAAACAAACAAACAAACAAACGAGGGACGCCTGGGTGGCTCAGTCGGTTAAGCGTCCGACTTCAGCTCAGGTCATGATCTCACGGTTCATGGGTTTGGGCCCACGCTGGGCTCTGTGCTGACAGCTCAGAGCCTGGAGCCTGCTTTGGATTGTGTCTCCCTCTCTCTCTGCCCCTCCCCCACTCACACTCTGTCTCTCTCTGTCTTAAAAATAAATAAATATATAAAAAACAATATGAAAGGAAGGAAGGAAAGAATATGAAAAGACAACAGAATGGGAAAATTGTTTGCAAATCATGTATCTGATAAGGGCTTAATATCCAAAATAAAGAACCCTTTAAAATCTATAGCATTGAGACCAATAGCCTAGTTTTAAAAAGGTAAAAGTACAGGACCCTGGGTAGCTCAGTCAGTTGGTGTCTGACACTTTTTTTTTTAATATTTTTATTTATTTCTAGGAGAGAGAGAGACAGCGTGAGCAGGGGAGGGTCAGAGAGAGAGGGAGACACAGACTCTGAAACAGGCTCCAGGCTCTGAACTGGCAGTCAGCACAGAGCCCGACGCAGGGCTCGAACCCATGAACCGTGAGATCATGACCTAAGCGAAAGTCGGACGCTTAACCGACTAAGCCACCCAGGCGCCCCCTTTTTTTTTAATGTTTATTTATTTATTTACCCAGGCACCCCAGTTGGTATCTTACTCTTGATTTCAGCTCAGGTCATGGTCTTGTGGTTTATGAGATCAAGTCCCAAGTCAGGCTTTGAGCTGAAAGTTCAGAGCCTGCTTGGGATTCTCTTTCTTCCCCCTCTCTGTCCCTCCCCCCGCTCATGCTCTCTGGCAAAAGTATTAAATATGCATTTTTCCACAGAAAATATACAAATGACCAATAAGCACATGAAAGCACAAGAAAAGATGTTCAACGTCCATTAGTCACTAGGAAAATGCAAATCAAAACCACCATAAGTTACCATTTCACACCCACTAGAATGGTTACAACACAAAAGCAAAAGAACTAATACTGGCCAGGATGTGGATAAGAACTCTCATACATTGCTGATGAGAATGTAAAATGGTGCACCTGCTGGAAAACAACTTGGCCCATCCTCAAAAAAGTTAAACACAGAATTACTATATGATGTAATAATTCCACTCATCATTATATACTCAAAAATGAAAATTTAAAAAAGCTCATAGACAAAAGTTCATAGTAGTATTATCCATAATAGTCAAAAAGTGGAAATAACCAAATGTCGATCAACAGATCAATGAATATACAAAATGTGGTATATCCATATAATAAATTTTATTTAGCCATAGAGAGTAATAAACACTGATAGATATTACAACACAGATGAACCTCAAAAACACTTGGTAAGTGAAAGAAGCCAGCCACAAAAGGCCATTGTATTTACAGGTTTTCCAGAGAAATGGAACCAATATGATGTGTATACATATAAAAAGAAATTTATCTTAAGGTATTGGCTCACATGATTACAGAGGTTGGCAAATCTAAAATCTGCAAGGTGGGATAATAGGCTAGAGACCCAGAGAAAAGCCAATGCTGCAATTTAAGTCAAAGGTCATCAGGCTGGAGACCCACAAAGGAGCTACTTTCAGGTCCAAAGGCCATCTGCTGCAGAATTCCCTCTTACTTGGGAAGGAAGCCAGTCTTTTTTCTATTCAGGCCTTCAGCTGATTAGATGAGGCCCACCCACATTATGGTGAGCAACCTGCTTTACTCAAAGTCTACTGATTTAAATATTAGCCTCATACAAAAACATCTTCAGAGAAACATTCACAATAATGTTTGACACATGCCTGGGCACTGTGGCCCAGCCAAGTTGACATATAAATTAAATATTACAGCTACATACTAAATGATTCCATTTATATGAAATGTTGAGAGAAGGGAAATCCATAGAAATAAAAGCAGATTAATCATTGTCACAAGCTTAGGAGAGGGAGTGAAATGGTGAATAACTGCTTATTTGTGTGGGGTTTCTTTTGGGGATAATAAAAATGTTCTGGAATTAGGGATGATACTTGTACAACACTATGAATGTATTGGAAGCCACCAAACTGTATACTTTAAAATGGTTAAAATAAGCATTACTTTCTGTTATGTTAACTTTACTTCAATGTTATTTGTTTTTTAAAGTTTATTTATTTTGAGAGAAAGCAAGGGAGGGTCAGAGAGAGACAGAGACAGAATCCGTTAGCGCAGAGCCCGATGTGGAGCTCAAACACAAAAACGGTCATGACCTGAGCAAAAGTTAAGACTCGGACGCTTAACAGACTGAGCTACCTAGGTGCCCCAATTTTACTTAAAAACAATAACTTATTGATGTTTCCTGTGAATAAGATGTGGGCCCAAAGGTAAGAGCGAACATCAGCATATAAACTGTCACGTACCATTGAAAAGTGCCATTGGTGGGTCAATGTGCCTTAAAAACAGATACTAGAGGCAAACCACTAAATCCCTAAGGGCTACAAAAGCATTATGCAAATAACCAGAAAATAGAAAAATAAATGATCTCGGAAGTGCAAAGTGAGCCATGGGAGGAGATTCGTGGGAACTACAAAGAAACCACAGAAGTGCTCCCAAAAATCTGGCAATCTAGATGAAATGGAAAAATTCCTTCAAGAACACAAATGACCAAAAATAGATAATTCAAGAAGTCCTACAACAATTTAAAAAGTGGAATTTGTGGGGTGCTGAAGTGGCTAGTCAGTTATGCGTCAAATTTTGGCTCAGGTCAATATCTCATGGTTCATGAGTTCAAGCCCCCCATCAGGCTCTGTACTGTCAGTGTGGAGCCTGCTTTGGATCCTCTATCTCCTTGTCTCTGCCTCTCTCTTGCTCTCTCTCTCAAAAATTAATAAATGTTAAAAAATTAAAAATAAATAAAAAGTGGAATTTGTAATTAAAAGCTCATTTCCACAAAAATAAAAACTCCTGGCCCAGATGACTTCACTGGTTAATTCTACAAAACATTTAAGAAATAACAGCATCATGTATAAACTCTTCCAAAAAGTAGAGAAGAAAGAGAACACTTCCCAACTCATTTTATGAAGCCAATATTAACCTACACCAAAACTTCAAAAGCACCAAAAAAAATTCTATAGCCAATATCCCATATAGAGATGTAAAATCTCTCTTAAATGTGTATTAAGCCAATCAAATCCAGCATTACATAAAAAGGATAATACATAATGACCACATCAGGTTTATCTGAGGAATGGAACCACGGTTCCACAACCAAAAATTCTTCACTGTAACTCCCCACAGAATAAAGGAGAAAAGCCACATGATCATTTCCACAGATACAGAAAAAATACTTAACAAAATTCAACACCAGGAATTTAACCAAGAAAGTGAAAGATGTGAACACTGAAAACTGTAAGACATTCATGAAAGAAAATTTAAGATGACAAAAATAAATGGAAAGTTATCTTGTGTTTGTCACGCACTAGAAAAATTATTATTAAAATGTCCATACTACCCAAAGCCAATAGATTCAATGCAATTTCTACCAAAATTCCAATGGCACTTTCCACAAAAATAGAAAAAAAAAATCATCAAATTACATTGAATAGCCAAAGCAATTCTGAGAAAGAAAAAACAGCTGGAGGCATTATAGTTACTGATTTCAAACTATATTACAAAGCTAATAGAGTATCAAAATAGTAGGGTACTGGCATAAAAAAAAAAAACATGGGGGCTTCTAGGTCACTCAGTTGGTTAAGCGTCCAACTTCAGCTCAGGTCATGATCTTGCAGTTCATGAGTTCAAGCCCCTCTGATAGCTCAGAGCCTGGATCCTGCTTCCAATTCTGTGTCTCCCTCTCTCTCTGCCTCTTCTCTGCTCCCACTCTGTCTCTGTCTCTCAAAAACAAACATTAACAAAAACTTAAAATAAAAAAATAAAATAAAATAAAGACACATAGACCAATACAACAGAATAGAGAGCCCAGAAACAAACTCATGTACATGCAGTCAACTAATATTTGACAAGGGAGCCAAGAACACTCAATGGGAAAAGAACAGTGTCTTCAAAAAATGGTACTAAGAACACTGACTATCCACAAATCAAAGGATGAAATTGAACCCCTATTTTACCCCACTCACAAAAATTAACTCGAAATAGATTAAAGGCTTAACTGTACAACCTGAAACCATAAAACTCTTAGAAGAAAACATAAAGTAAAAGAGCTCCTTGATAGTGGTCTTGGCAATAATTTTATAGAAAGGATACAAAAGCACCAGCAACAAAAGCAAAAATAGACAAGTTTTACCACATCAAACTAAAAAACTTCCACACAGCAAAAGAAATGATCAACAAAATAAAAAGGCAACATACAGACTGAGAGAAAATATTTACAAGACAAATATCTGATAAGGTGTTAATATCTAAAATACATAAGGAACTCCTATAACTCAATAGGAAAAAAGATAATAATAATCCAATTAAAAAGGGGAAGAGGACCTGAAAAGACAGTTTTCTAAAGAAGACATACAAATAGCCACCAGGTACATGAAAAGATACTCAACATCACTAATCATCAAGGAAATGTAAATTAAAACCATAATGAAATATTACTTCACACCTGTTAGAATGGCAATTACCAAAAAGAAAAGAAGTAAGTGTTGGCTAACGTGGAGAAAATGTAACCCTTAGGCACTGTTGGTGGGAATGCAAACTGGTGCAGCCACTATGGAATACAGTATAGAGGTTTCTCAAAAAATTAAAAGTAGAACTACCATATGATTCAGTAATCCCACTTCTGGGTTTGTATCTAAAGAAAATGAAATCACTATCTTGAAGAGATATCTATACCCCTGTATTCAATGTAGCATTATTCACAATAGCCAAGACATAGAAACAACCTAAGTGTCCCCTGACAGAAAAATGGGGGAAAAAAATGTGTGCACACACATGTGTATACACACATACACAAATATATACATACACACAATGAAACAGAAAAAAAGGAAATCTAGCCATTTGCAAGACAGATAGAACTTGAAGGCATTATACTAAGTGAAAAAAGTCAGAGAAGACAAATGCTGTTATGATCTCACTTATACATGGAATCTAAAAAAGCTAAAAATCACAGAAACATAATAGTTGTGGCTAGAGGGCAGGGGAAATGGGGAGATGGTGGTCAAAGGGTACAAATCAGTTATCTGGGATATATCATATAGTTTTAAATGTACATCTGAATGACTACAGTTAACAATTTTAGATTATATATTGAAAGTTACTAAAAGAATAGACCTTAAATGTTCTTACCACACACACACACACACACACACACACGTTAATTATGTGATATGATGGATGTGTTAACTAACCTATAGTGGTAATCATTCTGCATTATAGACATGTACTGAATCATCCCATTGTGTACCTTAAACTTATACAATGTTAAATGTCAACTATATCTCGATAGAGTTGGGGAAAAATGAAATTCAACACCATGCCTTCAACAAAAATGGTCAAGAAACCAAGGATAAAAAGAAACTTCCAGGGTGCCTGGGTGGCTGAGTCAGTTAAGGGTCTGAATCTTGATCTCGGCTCAGATTATGATATTGCTCATGAGATCAAGCCCCGCAATATCTCTGCACTGATAGCATGGAGCCTGCTTGGGATTCTCTCTCTTCCTCTCTCTATGCTCCTTCCCTGTTCATGCACAAGCATGGCTCACTCTCTCTCTCTAAATACATAAACTTTTTTTTTAATTTTTTTTTAATTTATTCCTGAGAGAGAGAGAAATAGCAGAGAGAGGAAGGTCAGAGAGAGAGGGAGATACAGAATCTGAAACAGGCTCCAGGTTCTGAGCTAGCTGTCAGCACAGAGCCTGACATGGGGCTCAAACCCACAAAGATCATGACCTGAGCCGAAGTCGGACGCTTAACTGACTGAGAGACCCAGGCACCCCTCAAAATACATAAACTTAAAAAAAAAAAAAAAAAAAAAAAAGAACCTTCCTAGACCTGTTTAAGGGCATCTATGAAAACTCTACAGCTAAAACAGGTGCAGTCTCAATGATTTTGACCTAAGATTAGGAAGAAAGCAAGAGATAGAAAGAAAGGATGTCCACTCTCACACTTTCATTCACTAACTGGTACAATACGAAAGGGCAAGAAAAGGAATGAGAAATAAAAATTGAAAAGGAAAAAGTCAAACTATATTTTTTTCAGATGACATGATCATGTATAGGGACAATATTAAGGAATCTACAGAAATGCCAGTAAGCTAGTAAATTTAGCTAGGTCACAAGATATAACCCAATATTCAATATTAATTTCACTTCAATATCAGCAATGAACAGTAAGAAAATGAAGTTTTTCAATGGTCCATTTACAACAGCATCAAAAAATAAAATAAAATACTTATGGATAAACTTAACAAAAGATACAGAATACCTGACAATGAAAAATGGAAAACACTGTGAAGGAATATTAAATATATTAAATGATAAATAAATGGAAAGATATCCTATGTTCATGGACTGAAAGACTTTATGTTATTAAAATGAAAATTCTACTGGAATTGAAAAACAGATTCAATGCAGTCCCAATTAAAATCCTAGCAGGACTTTTGAAGAAATTGACAAGTTAATAAATAATAAGCCTTATATTGAAAACAAAAAATCTAAAATAGCTAAAACAATTCTGAAAAAGAACAAGATGGGAAGATTTACATTACTTAATTTCAAGACTTACAATAAGGCTATAGTGCGGTAGTCACATGAGGATAAACAAATAGCTCAATCAATCAAAACAGTATCCATGAAAATACACACACACACAAACACACACATCCCAAGTGATTTTTGATAAAGATGGAAAAGTTAATTCAATACAGAAAAGATAGGTTTTCAACAAATGGTGATGGAACAATGAACTTGAAATGGATCGTGATACTGTTAGGCAGAGCACAAAAAAACAAAAGCCATAAATTTTTTATCAAAAAATTCGATAAAACAGATTGCACCTAAATTTGAACCTTTTATTCTTTGAAAGACACAGTTAAGAAAATGTTAAAGCAAGCCACAAACTATGAGAAAAAATTAACTTATAAAGGGCTTTATAAAGAACTCTTACAGTTCAACATTAAGAAGTCAAACAATCCAATTTTTAAATATGGGCCTTCTGTGAATCAGCATGTCACAAAAGAAACTATCTAAAACCTCATTAAAGTTGAAAATAAATAAAACATAATAAAAGTGGTAAATAAAAACTAAGTAACATCACCTCAGAGTCTGAAAACGACTGACATAAAAAGTTTTGGTTTATCATTTCTGAAAAGTCAACGTGCTTCCATTGTTACAAGATTTGCTTAGAGTTAGTTTAGGATCATTACCTGAATCTCTATGCTGGACTAAGTATCTGTCTGCCCAAGTTTACATTGTCTCCATATTTTATTGCCGTCCCTTCCACTGTCTACAATACACCCTCATATAAGACATCACCATGCCTCACTAATCTCACTTCCCTGGGGAAGGCCTCAGAAACAAAAATACAGTAGGGAAGTGGAAAGAGAACAGGTCAGAAGTCAGAGGTCCTGAATTTTTCTAAGCCTGGCTTTAGATAAGTACCTTCATCTGTTTGAGCAACAATTTTTACATCTATAAAATCACATGTATCTTGCTAGGTTGTTTTGAAGATTAAGTGAAATAAATGGATAAAAAAGCACCTTGAGAAATGTAAAGAACTCAATATTTATTATTAGGCTACAAATATGTGGTACAAAAATTCATAATAGGCATCTTAGAATTGTGTTAACAAAATCCAAATTATTTTAATTATTTACAAGCTTCACACAATCATACACACAATCACTTTAAAAAAATATTTGCTGAGGGGCGCCTGGGTGGCTTAGTCAGTTAAGCGTCCGACTTTCGCATAGGTCATGATCTCGCGGTTCGTGGGTTCGAGCCCCGCGTCGGGCCCTGTGCTGACTGCCAGCTCAGAGCCTGGAGCCTATTTCAGTCTGTGACTCCCTCTCTCTCTGACCCTCCCCTGCTCACGATGTCTCTCTCTCTCTCCTAGAAATAAATAAAACATTAAAAATAATAATAATAAAAAACTAAAAAATATTTGCTGAGGAGTGCCTCAGTGGCTCAGTTGGTTGAGTATCTGACCCTGGCTCAGGTCATGATCTCACAGTTTGTGGGTTCAAGCCTCACGTTGGGGTCTCTACTATCAGTACAGAGCCTGTCTTGGATTTTGTCTCACTCTCTCTCTGCCCCTCCTCTCTCTCTCTCTCTCAAAATTAAACATAATTTTTAATTAAAATTTTCTGTTGAAGTGTGGAGGTTCCTCAGGAAACTAACAATAGAACTCCCCTATGACCCAGCAATAGCACTGCTAGGAATTTACCCAAGGGATACAGAAATGCTGATGCATAGGGGCACATGTACCCCAATGTTCATAGCAGCACTCTCCACAATAGCTAAAACATGGAAAGAGCCTAAGTGTCCATCAACGGATGAATGGATCAAGAAGATGTGGTTTATCTATACCATGGAATACTACATGGCAATGAGAAACAATGAAATCTGGCCATGTGTAGCAACATGGATGGACCTTGAGGGTGTTATGCTGAGCGAAATAAGTCAGGCAGAGAAGGACAAATATCATATGTTTGCACGTATAGGAGGATTAGGAGGTACTTAACTGAGGAACAAGGGGGAGAAGAAGGGGGGAAATGGTGGGGGAAAGGGAGAGAGGCAAACCATGAGAGACTCTTGAATGCTGACAAAAACTGAGGACTGATGGATGTGGGGGGAAGGGGGGATGGACATGGAGGAGGGCACTTGTGGGGATGAGCACTGGGTGTTATGTGGAAACTAATTTGACAATAAACTATTTGTAAAAAAAAATAAAAAAAGAATAAAAAATTTTCTGTTGAAATAGACTATTCCAGAATTAACAATAATTTTTAAATCTGTTAAGTTCAAATGAATAAAATGCACTGTATTACAGGACTCTTAAATCTGACAAGGTATCTGGTAAAATAAGTACCTGTAAAGTTAGCGGGTAAAAGCAAGGCTTTGATCTTCACAGGACTCTCTAAAAGTTAATACGTGCATCCAAAGATTTCCAGAACTACTTAAAAATCATAAAATCAAAGAACTGGGAAACTTCAGAAATCATGTAGAGAACACCTTTGATTCACAGAAAAAGTGACTGAGGTCAGAAAGAAAGAATTTTACACAATTTTGAAATTTCCCTTACTGGACCTGGGAGTGTGTAGAAGGGAAGGACATCAAAAACAAAATGAAGCAAGAATTTCTTCCAGTTAGGGTCTTAAGTCTGCATTCCCCTAGTCAAAGAATCCTTGATTACAATGACATGAAACAGCTATAGGAAGTTACTGAATTTCTGCAGAATTAAAAAATTTGTGGCTAGAATACTACAATTCCAATCATAACACTGCCTAAGAATTTCACATTTTGACAGAAATAGAAGAATTATATCTTAAAGGGCTATTAAACATAATTATAAATAAATATTGTGGATTGCTTCTCATGGCTAAGACCAAGTATAGTATCTGTTCTTATCATTTTCATTTAAAAACTACAAGTGAATATCCAGAACTCTGAACTTCTTACAGCCTAGTTCATACATCTATTACTATTTACTGGAAAATCTGTATTCTTTATTTTTAAGTAGGCTTCACACTCAGTTTGGAGACCAATGCAGGGCCTGAACTCATGACCCTGAGATCAAGAACTGAGCTGAGAGTCGGACACTTAACTGACTGAGCCACTCAGGCACCATTAGAAATTCTGTATTCTTTTTTTTTTTATTTTTTATATTTATGATTTTGAGGAATGGGCGGTGGGGAGTAGGGGGCGTATCGAGAATCTGAAGCAGGTTCTGTGCTGACAGCAGAGAGCCTGATGCGAGGCTTGAACTCATGAACCGTGAAATCATGACCTGGGCCAAAGTTGGACACTTAACTGACTGAGCCACCCAGGGACCCCTGGAAAATCTGTATTCTTAAAAGTGCTTTGTAATATTTCCCTAAAATTAAAACTTTATATTTTCAAATACACACTTAATTTAAGTCTAAGAAGTTTACTTTGGTACATTTGCTTTATATATGTCACATAAAACTGATAGAGCAAAGATGCAAACTGAGAGTGGTGTCTCCTGATACCACTTTTTAAAACACAGTAAGAAAGCAACATACATTTATCGGTGATCATCTCTGGATAACAGACCTACAGAGGGATTTTAACTTTCTACGAACATTTTTCAACATAGAAGTACAACTAAAAACATAAACTGACATCCATGTAGTTACCCCAAATGTTAAACTTAACATTTTATTTGCTTCAGATATAGTTCAGAGAAATGTAATTGCACAACACACAAAGGTCCACCAGTTCTATTACTGATCTGCCTTCTCTTCTAAGAGGTGACCATTACCATGTGCTTCCTACCCAAGTTTTTATAGTTTAAATACACAGGTTTCTACCAACAGTACATAGTATTTTGTCATTCTGCAACTTGGGTTAATGTTAAGACTATGAGATCTACCCAAGAGATGAATTTCTTTCAACTACTGCATTATATTTCATCATACATTTATACCACTATTTATTTACTCAGCCATCCCCTTAAAAAGCACTTTAAGTTGTTACCAATATTTTGCAATTAAAAAACAATTTGTTTAGTCTTTTTTATATAAAATATGCTTTTAATAAAATACATAAATTTTATATATACATTATGTGAGTTGTGACAAACATATACACCTTTATCATCCAAATGCCTATCAAGACAGAGAATGATAGCACCATCCCAGAAAGTTCCTTCATCCCCTTCCTGGACAATTCCCTCCCTTTACCTGCAGAGGAAACCACTGTATTGATTTCTTTTCCACCATAAATTAGTTTTGACTTTTTTTTGTTTGTTTGTTTTTGAGACAGAGAGAGAGACAACGCGAGCTGGGGAAGGGCAGAGAGAGAGATACAGAATCCAAAGCAGGCTCCAGACTCTGTAAGCACAGAGCCCAATGTGGGGCTCCAACTCACAACCCGTAAGATCATGACCCAAGCCTTGGGTAAATTCCAAGCAGTGCTATTGCTGGGTCATAGGGGAGTTCTATTGTTAGTTTCATGGAATACTACATGGCAATGAGAAACAATGAAATCTGGCCATGTGTAGCAACATGGATGGACCTTGAGGGTGTTACGCTGAGCGAAATAAGTCAGGCAGAGAAGGACAAATATCATATGTTTGCACGTATAGGAGGATTAGGAGGAACTTGACGGAGGAACAAGGGGGAGAAGAAGGGCAGAAATGGTGGGGGAAAGGGAGAGAAGCAAACCATGAGAGACTCTTGAATGCTGACAAAAACTGAGGACTGATGGATGTGGGGGGAGGGGGGGATGGGCATGGAGGAGGACACTTGTGGGGATGAGCACTGAGTGTTATGTGGAAACTAATTTGACAATAAACTATTAAAAAAAAAAAAAAAAAAAAGATCATGATCCAAGCCAAAGTCAGACACTTAACCAACTGAGCCACCCAAGTGCTCCAATTTTGCCTATTCTAATACTTAATGTAAATAAAATCATATAGTTTGTCTCTTTTTTATGTGGTTTCTTTTATTCAGAATGTTTCCTTTGTCCACATTGTTGTGTATATCTATAGTTCATTCTTTTTTATTACTGAGTAATAAAAATGTAAAGGTTTATATGTAACATATATAAAGGTTTTACCTTTTATTTAGGAGGTGGTATTTATCTCTTCATTACTGATTTCCATTTTCTCTGCATTGTGATCAGAGGATACAATAATACAATAATGATGTCTGCAGACTTTTATTGAGCCCTTACCATGTAGCAAGGCACTGTTCTTAACTCTAACTCTCACACAATACTGTGAGGAGCACACTATTATCACTTTCATTTTACAGATAAGAAAACTGAAGCACAGGTGATTAGCTGACTCATCTAGATCATACAGGTAGGGTAGAACTGGAGCCCTCTGAGCCCTCTTAACCGTATATTACATAAAATGTATGTTATCATTTCCATGGAATTTGTTGAGACTGCCTTTATAAATAATTACATAACCTAGTTTTGTAACTGAAAAATATATTCTCTATATTCCATATATATGTAATAAGCTTAATTATGGAATCCAAATCTTGCAAAGATTTTTAGTATAGATTTTTGTTTAAGATTAAAATCTCCCACTATTACTAAAGATTTCTCAATTTCTCCTCACAATTTTATAATTTGTACTCTTTTATGCTTCTGTGATCTTCCAGGTGGATTATTCCATTTATCTTTAAGTATCTTTTTCCCTATTAATAAGACTTCAATTCTACTTCATCTAATAAGGGAATATCATTTCTCCTTTTAAAAGTATTTTCTTTTTTTTAAGATTTTTTTTAAACAATCTCTACAACCCATGTGGAGCTCAAACCTATAGCCCTAAGATCAAGAATTGCACACCCTACTGACTGAGCTCTCTTTTTAGAAGTATTTTCTAACATATTTTACTGCTTTACTTTCCATTTTCAGTATCATTAGGTTTTTTACACATCATTAGGTTTTTTACATACCTGGTATGTATGTATCAAGCTACATATTAAATTCTTACATTAAAAAGCAAAATTAAAAAACAAACAAGCTGGGGAGGAGGGGAGTATTTGAAATAAACAAAGCAAACAGCCTAAAATATAAAAAAAACTTCCAATATTCAAACAGAAAATTCAACTATGGACATGCTATGGGCTGAATGTGTCCTTCCAAAATTCATATATTGGAATCTTAATGTCTAACTGATGGTATTAGTAGACAGGGCCTTTAGAAGGCACTTATGTCATGAGGATGGAACCCTCCTCATAAATGCAATTAGTGGCCATATAAAAGAAGCTCCAGAGAGATCCCTAACCCCTTCAGCCATCTGATAACACAGTAAGAAGGTACCAGCTATGACCAGGGAAAGGATCATCATCAAGAGAGAATGCAACCATGCTGGCACCTTGATCTTGGGGCTTCTCAGTCTCCAAAACTATGAGCAATGAATTTCTACTGTTTATAGCTACCCAGTCTGTGGAAATTTGTTATAGCAGCTCAAATGGATGAGGATGGCACAAATGATTAACAAAATATGTAAAATAATGTAAAATGGTTAAATTTTTAAAAATCCAATCTTGCTAATAACCAAAGAAATCCAGATTTAAACAATAACACTACTGCTTATTAGATGCCCAATGCTAGAACAATATTAGAATAATGATATCACATGCTGTGGCCATGTCTGGAAATAAGTACCTACACAGACAGGGCAGGGATATGCAATATGGCAGCAAGTATAAACAACCATTTAAATATTATATAATGTTTGACCCATCAACTCTACTTCTAGAAGTGTATCCTAAATAGACAGTTACACAAATACACAATGATGTAAATAAGAACATCAACCAGCATGTTACATTAAAAATTAGGTACTATAGTGTAGTATAAGCTCTTTAGATAAACAAAGGAAAATAAAACTTGAGTTTAACAAACATGGAGTCTTAACTTTAAAATTTATTAAAAATTGATTTGGTTAACAATGTCTCATTTGATGATAAATATTCCTTCAGCATCTATGTACCAGGCTATGAAATATACAAAGTGAAAAGACAGTCTTGGTCTCAAAAAGCTCATAGTCTGGAAGGGAAAATGTACACACACACACACACACACACACACACACACACACACACAATTAACATACAATATAACGAATGCTCTAACAGGACATTATAGAAGCACATATGCAGAGTGAAAAACACAGGCTCCCCACCTAAGCTAAACTGGCACCTCCTCAAGCCAGTGTGCTGTTGTCTATTTAGAAAATAAGCAGAATGTAGCCAAAAAGAGGAAGGACAATGAATAAGGGCCATGAGTTGCAGAGCTCAGCATACACACACACGCGCACGCACCAAGAAGATTCTCCAATTCTGCTTATTTTCCTCACATTTTCCCCAGAAGGAAGTTCTGGTAAATGCAATTTTTCCCTCACCTTATACTCAAGTACTGTTCTGTTATGCCCCACTTAAGCTAGGTAGTTCATTATTTCAACTCTCAAGTTGCTGAGATTTTTTTTTAAGTTTACTTATTTTGAGAACGAGAGATTGGGGGGGGCATAAGGGTGGGGGGAGAGAGAATCCCAAGTAGGCTCCAGACTGTCAGCGCAGAGCCCAATATAAGGCTCCATCTCATGAACCATGAGATCATGACCTGGGCCAAAGTTGGAGACTTAACTAACTGAGCCACCCAGGCACCCCTCAAGTTGTTGAGATTTAAATGAAATAATAGATGTTTAAGTATTTTATAAACAGAAAACCAATGTGTAAGGCTTAAAACAAAATAGTCTTAACAAAACATTGACAATTAAGGACCAGGAAACATCTTTATCTTAGATACGCTGTGTGGGTGTGTGGATGGGGGTGATGTACAAAAATACTCACTGAAGCATTATCTAAGGTAAAATTCTAAAAACAAATATTTAACAATGGGTTAGTTAAGTACTGGGTAAGCAAAAAATAAAACACCACTACAAATAATATTTATAATAGTGGCCCTCAAGCTTTAACATAAATGAGAATCACCTAGAAGGACTTATCAAATCACAGATTCTAGGTCCCACTCCCAGAATTTGTTGAGCAGGTTTGTGATTAAGCCCACAAAACGGCACTTCCAGTTGGTACTGATACTACTACTCCAGGCAACACAATTTGAAAATCCGAGAATTATAAAAGTACTCATCTTTTTTTTTTTATCTCACCAATAACAAAAGAATACTAATCAATTTATATACATAATTTTTTAAATTAAACACATAAAAAGGGAGAAAACATCTAATAAGCGGAACCACCACTCTCTTATTGCCCAACACAGATGCATTAAAAGTAAAATATACTTGAGGGGTGCTTGAGTGGCTCGGTCGGTTAAGCACTGGACTTCAGCTCAGGTCATGACTTCAAGCCCCATGTCAGGCTCTGTGTTGACAAATCAGAGCTTGAAGCCTGCTTCAGATTCTATGTCTCTGTCTCTCTCTGCCCCTCCCTTGCTTTCTCTTTCTCTCTCTCTCTCTCTTTCTCTCTCAAAAATAAACATTGAGAAAAAAGTTTTTAAGTACCATAAACTTGAAAAATTATTTCACTGACATTTTCAACCTGCAAAGAATCCACTGTCAATTATTCAAGGTTGATTATCCAATTGATTATTTCATATATCCTGGAAATCTACTTCTCCTGCAGTATCTATTTGCCAAGGAAATATTTCCTGGAATGCCTCAGTTAAGGAAGAAAATCTGAAATGCATATTAAACTGATAACTTCTAGAACAGCAGTTCTCATCCTTACTTACAAATAAGAATCACCAACTATGCTTTTAAAAATGCAAGGGCACCTGGGTGGCTTAGTTAAGCATCCGGCTTCAGCTCAGGTCATGACCTCCCCATTCGTGGGTTCGAGCCCCGCATCAGGGTCTGTGCTGACAGCTAACTCAGAGCCTGTAGCCTGCTTCAGATTCTGTATCTCCCTCTCTCTCTGACCCTCCCCTGCTCACATTGTCTCTCTATCTCTCTCTCTCTCAGAAATAAATTAAAAACATTTTTAAAAAAGCATATGCACAGGCTCTCTCCAAATCTACCAACTCTGAATCTCAAGAGAAGGACCTAAGCATCTGCTGGGTTGTAAAGTACACGTGACTCTTACTTCTACATGCATTTCTTGGCACCTATCTTTAATTAAAGCTATGTTTCATTCTGTGAGGTCAAAATATTTCAAAGAAGACAATGTTATCACATTGTGATGGTAATATTCAGGAATCTGAAAAAGCTCTATGATTTTCCTCATCACATAACCATCCTTCCCTCTCCCACCCCACTTCCCAACAGCACAAAAGTTGGGGAGTACCAACTCTCAGACTAATCAAATGCAGTCTAAATAGAGCTGCTTTTTCCTTAGTACATGTGCTGACCAACTGAGTTATTTTAATTGGGCATCTTTGAACTTCTTTGTCTTTTGGTCTCGATACACTGTAAATAAAGAGAAATAATGTCCTCAAATTGAGTTACCTTTAAGGAGTATTTAGGTCAAGTTAGTAACAACTGCATGATGATAGATGATTACCACGTCCTCTCATTTTTCAAAAGTACTGATATCATGGCATGCGCAGACACACACACACACACACACACACACACACACACACACCTGGGGGAGAAGAGGTTAAACCCCCAACTAAAACTGTATTATCAAATAAAAAAATTACTTTCCATTAAGATTAGTCAATATTCATCAAGTTTCCAAAATCATCTTGTCAGGAGATCTGTAATCAAGTTCACCTTTGAACACCATGACTTTAAAAGTTTTCATCTATGATATATCATGTTTAAGACCCAATTTAGGATGCCAAGTTTTCTTTGCCAGGAAAAAAGTCAGAGACATTTATTAGTCAGATAATCTTTTATTAAAGTGGAACACACATTCCTTTGAGATCCTGGCAGAAAACATATCAAACATTTTAATCAAATGAAAATTTCTGCTATTGCTATAGAATGCAAATAAAAGTTAACACATAATTTTTTACTACATTACTTGTCTTTAAACATCTTTACTGCAAGAAACATCTCACTTTTTATCCTTGAATTACATTGTACATTTAAAAGACACATCATAAAACTTTCAGAGCCTTCTGCCTGGCAGAGTTACATAAAAATAAACTCTGAGGTCTTTTTTCTTGCTTTCTCTTTCTTTACAATGTTACTGATGTATAACATATAGGGGATTTGAAGACTTAATTTTAATACACGTGTACTAATATATTAAGACTAGTCCTAGATCAATGACAAAAGACATCACATTAACAAAACATGCATTGTCAAAGCCATTTTTTTAATTTTAACAAAGTATTATAATTTGTTACTATTATTCTTTATATTTTTTATAAACTATGGAACTCTGAAAATCTGGTATTTTCCTGAAAGTAAATTTAGGACAATTATGTCTCTTCAGAAAAATATCTGTCCTCATCTATACAGCTATACAAAATGAAGCAATGTAATTGACCAACAGTAACTTATTTTTTAGGTAAGAAACATTTCAATAACTTTTGTAACTTACTGGTTTCAAACATGTCATGAATAACTTTTTATTAAAGTGAGTTTACTAACTAACATAAAGTATTTTCATTCACCCAAAATAAACTGGTTCTAAGCTATTCGTGGAGCATATTTTATTTTAGGTACACAGCCAAAAAGTTAAAAATAAACATAGTTAAGTGGCCAGAATAGCAAGACTTTAGCTATTCAGAAACTCTGTATCCCTCATTCAGTCTTCACAAAACTGCCTGATCTTAATTTACATCAAAAAAAGACAGAAAAAGCAATTTTGAATATGGAAGTATGTCAAAATATAACCTAAACCCGATTATAATTATCAGAAGAGCTAAGAGATTCCCTAGAAGTTCAGTGTTTCACACAATCCTTCATCAAGCCTGGATCTGAAAAGACATGAAACTCCAGACCACATATCTTCTTCCACTCCTACACTAATCAGCCAGACTGAAAGATGTGCAAGGCATTGACTCTTACACCCCTTCTTTGGTATCTATTCTAAGTAGCAGTTCTTGAAACAAGATACCATACTCCATCCACAATGTCTAGACATGGTAGGCACTGAAAATTGTGTACCCCCAGTAATTTAAAATAATCCCAAGTGAAAGATATCTGTTTTCTAACTTTCAAGAAACTGAGTCCAGTTATAAAAACCAGGGAAAAGATGGTCCTATGTTCCATGAATTCCTAACAAGATCTAATAAAGGCTGAGAAAATATATGTGGAAATACTATGAAAATTTCACTTGATTTCAACTGCTACTATCAAATGCCTTTAAAGACAGTTTTCAACGAGAGAAAGAACTTAAAATTTAAAAGTCAGGCAGACACCCAGGTTCAAATGCAGTTCTTCAATTTCTTAGTTCTGATCTTGGGCAAGACACTTAGCCACTCGGAGCCTCAGTCTCCTCATCTATAAAACAGGAATAATAATAACAACTGTAATTATAGAATGCATAGCTGCTGGGAGGCTCTGAGATATAATTCATGTTAAACAAGAAGTGTGGACAAGGATGTGGAGAAATCAAAACCCTCATAGACTGGTGGTGAGAATGCAAAATGGTGTAGTCCCTTTGGAAAACAGTCTGGCAGTTCCTTGAATAAACACAGACTTAATATATTACTCAGCAAATCCACTCCTAGGCATATACCCAAGAAAAATCAAAACATATGTACATTAAAAAATTTGTACATGTGTGTTCATAAAAGTGTTAACAGCCAAAGTGAAATAACCATGTCCATCAACTGATGAATGGATTAATAAAATGTTCTATATCTAAGCAATGGAATATTATTTAGCAATAAAAAGAAATGCAGTACTGATAGATGTTACAACACTGAAGAACCTTGAAAAAAATTATGCTAAGTAAAAGAAGTCAATTGCAACTGACCACATATTGTATGATTCCACGTATATGAAATGTCTATTTATATGATTCCATTTATTGAAATGTCCAAAACAAGTAAATCTATGGAAAGCAGATTAGTGGTTGCCTAAGGCTGGGCAAATGGGGGTAAAGGGAAGGGTTACGGTAAGGGGTATGAGGTTTCTTTTTGAGGTAATGAAAATGTCCTAAAATTGATTGCAGTAATAGATGCATATTTTGAATATACTAAAAGCCACTGGATTATACATTTTAAATTAGTGAATTACATGGCTTAAGAATTATATCTTAATAAAGCTGTTTAAAAATTCCCAGGCTTGGGGCGCCTGGGTGGCTTAGTCGGTTAAGCGTCCGACTTTCGCTTAGGTCATGATCTCGCGGTTCGTGGGTTTGAGCCCCGCGTCGGGCTCTGTGCTGACTGCCAGCTCAGAGCCTGGAGCCTATTTCAGAGTCTGTATCTCCCCCTCTCTCTAACCCTCCCCTGCTCACGCTGTCTCTCTCTCTCTCTCTCTCTCCTAGAAATTTAAAAAAAAAAAAAAAAAAATTCCCAGGCTACACAGAATACATTTATACATGGATAGCCAAACTCCTACATCTAAAAGCACAGGATTAATTAGGGTTACATAGATATTAAGTATGCATAAATACGTACTTACTTACGTACTTAAAGACAGTTAAATATCTTCCTCCAACACATCTGAGAAATGGACTTCTTTTTCTAGCCATGATAAAGTAACTGGTACCAGACTAGCCCTCCTTGAGTGACAAAACATATGACTCTACTATTTTGGGAGTTAAACAACTGGCAGTACAGGAGATGTGTACAACATCTGCCCCGGCTTTCTGCCTGGGAAACTTTCCCAACTGCATCACAAAGAAGTGAAGCCGGGGCGCCTGGGTGGCTTAGTCGGTTAAGTGTCCGACTTTCACTTAGGTCATGATCTCGCGGTTCGTGGGTTCGAGCCCCGCGTCGGGCTCTGTGCTGACTGCCAGCTCAGAGCCTGGAGCCTGTTTCAGAGTCTGTGTCTCCCTCTCTCTCTGACCCTCCCTTGCTCACGCTCTCTCTCTCTCTCCTGGAAATAAATTAAAAAAATATTAAAAAAAAAAAAAAAAGAAGTGAAGTCTATGCCAAGCATAATGGTGTCACTGAACTGAGATGCAGAAATCACAGTTCTGGGCTAGAGGAGTGGCTAGACTTTATAGAGGACAGGATACTGGAGAACAGGCAACAATACAGAACGGGTGGTCCCAAAAATCTGCATGGGGTTCCTAGGGCATCTTTGGCTGAGTACCAAACTGCACATAAGCCAGGGTGAGACTCCGTGAGAATTACTGCCGCAGGCCTGAGAGCCAAACAGATACCAGAAGCTGCACACTGCTGGGAGACATCAGAATTGTAATTCAACCAGAAAGGAGACATTTCCGCACACCTTGGACACTCAGACTTTCAGTGGAAATGCCAAATTTCAACACTCTTTAAAGAAAGACAACACAATTGAGACTTCCTATGATGTACCATTCACAAAGTCCAAATAATCAAAACTTACTAAATACGCAAATAAGCAGTAAACTGTGACCCATAATCGGAGGGGAAAAGCGGTCAACAGAAACAAACCACAGTATGACTCCAGTGTTGGGAACAGCACGCAAGAGCTTTAACACGGTAATTATAAACATATTCAGTCACTTAAAAGTACACTATCACAAATGATAACTTCATTGGATAGGCTTAAAACTAGATTGAAAATTATAGAAGAGGGGGCACCTGGCTGGCTCAGTCAGTAGAGCATGCAAGTCTTGATCTTGAGGTTATGAGTTCAAGCCCCATGTTGGGGGCAGAGATTACTAAAAAATAAAATCTTTAAAAATAAAAAGGTAAAAGGGGCACCTGGGTGGCTTAGATAGTTGAGCATCCAACTCAATTTTGGCTCAGGGCATGATCCCAAGGTGCTGTTATTGAGCCCTGCATCAGGCGTGGAGCCTGCTTGAGACTCTCTCTCTCTCCCCCCTGCCCTCTCCTCTACTCACTTGCTCTCTCTCTCTCTAAAAGAAAATGAAAAAAATTTTTAAGGGAAAAAAATTACAGAAAAAAGGACCAATGAGCCAGAAAACAGATCAACAGAAACTACCCACTCTGAAGAACACAGATTATTATCAGATAGTTTAATATATGCATCTCCTTGGAATCCAAAAAGGAAAGAAGAGAAAATGGGGCAGAAAAAAAAATCTGAAGAAATAATGGCCCAAAATTTCCCTGATTTGTTGATCCAAAAAGCTCAGTGAACCCCCAGCTGGGTAATAAAAAGATACATTAGTCACATCACTTTCAAACTGCAAAA
>NW_027529630.1:1888923-1977805 GCF_008692635.1 Crocuta crocuta
AAAAAAAAGATAAAAAGTAAAGATGCTGTCAGAGGAAAAAAGACACATTACACAAAAGAGAGCAAGTATATAAATATTATGTGTGTGTATGTGTGTATACATACACACATACACACACATATATATGTGTATATATACATATATATATGTATACACATATATACACATGCATGGTTTCTCATCAGAAACAGTAAAAGCCAGAAGACAATGGGGTGACCCAACTGTCAAAACAGAATTCAATATCCTGCAAAAATTATCTTCCAAAAATGAAGGTGAATAAAGACAAATAAAGACGTTAAGAGAACTGTCACCAGTAGAATTGCACTAGAAATACTGAAGGAAGTTCTTCAGCCCAAAAGGAAATGATACCAGATGGAAACTCAAACCTATGTGGTCTGAGGAGGGAAAGAAAAGTCAAAATTGGTAAATATAAAAGACTTTTTTCTATGTCTTAATGTATTCAAAAGATAACCGTGTTTAAAGCAAAACTAACATTATATCATGGACTTTATAAAGTATGCAGCACAGAGGTGCCTAGGTGGCTCAGTCAGTTAAGCATCCGACTTCAGCTCAGGTCATCATCTCGTGGTTTGGAGATGGGGAGTCCCACATTGGGCTCTGTGCTCACATCCCAGAGCCTCCTTCGGATCCTCTGTCCCCCTCTCTCTGCCCCTCCCCTGCTCGCTTGCACTCCCTCTCTTTTTCTCTCTCAAAAAATAAATAAACTTAAAAAATAAAGAAAGTATTCAGCACAAAGTCTGGAATGAAGTAATTAGAACTGAACTTGTAAGTGTCTTAGGTGGAGTGGTATAATATTAACTAAGTACACAGTGATAAATTAAAGATGCATGGTGTAACACCTAGAAACCACCTGAAAAACAGAAAGATGTCCAGATAAAAATGCAAGAGAAGAAAAGGAAGTATTAAAAATATTCAATTAAGTCAATATAGCTGAGGAAACTATTAAAATACCTCTATAGTAAAATAGAAAACAATTCCCCCACGGAAAGAGTTGATTAAAAATGCAAAATACATTTTACCACAGAAATAATATTTTTAATTATGACTATAATGTAAACCCTTTGGATAAAGTTAGCTAAAATAAAACTAGAGGCTGGACAGTAAGCCAACCACCTAATATGTATACTTGTTTTGGAATAAAACAATTCCATAATGCAGAAAGAAACACAGTAGTACACAGAGACTATTTCCCCAACTCCAAACTACAACCAGGTGAAGACTAGCTATTTTATGAAAATAAGTTTTATATATCAAGTATTCTTAATATTTGTACATATTAGAAATAAACTGCAAAGTCTGTTAACATAAAATATAGAAACAACTTCCCTACAAACTAAAAGCCAAATGTTTACCAATACTAAATAATTTAATTTTAGTTTTGAAATTAGGTGGAATTCACATAGTTCAAAATTCAAAACATACTAAAAAGGGTATATAATAAAAAATCTCTCTCTCCCGTCCCTATTCTCCAACCACCAATGGGGGAAAAACAAATAACACTAAAATATAATCAAGGAATATATGCTCCCAATTGTTTCCTGTGGAGCCACAGACATGGTAACACTTTTCCTAACACCAGAAATAACATTTTCTTTTTGAATTGGGATTATGTCAAAGTTCACAAAACAGAAAACATCTGGATGACAAGACATTCATATATGAATGCCATAAAAAAAAAAGATCAAATGGAATGTTAAAATAAAGCATGACCAAGGAATACTGTGAAGACACAGTAAAATGAAATAAAAATACCAGCCAAGGTTTTATTAAGTTAGCCCTGACCAACGCATGACAGGAAATCTGCAGCAATGGAATAAAAGAGAAGGTTACAAGTTTCTGTGCCTAGTTCCCAAATTAGTCACTGAAGAATAGACAGCACAAACCAAATTCAGAAACTAACTCCTGCCTTTGCATCAGATCATTCCTGAAGATGGACACCAATGAAACAGAACGCCATCTCCAGGATACAAATGAACATTCAAAAAATTTACAAAGAAAAACATCAACTTACCACCCCAGGCCTCTTCTAGTACTTTGTATTTCCAAGACTGAATTTCCAATCCTCAATTATTATTAAGAGGCAAATTATTCAGCTAGGAGTAATTCTAGCTCTTATTTGTCTTTCCCTGCTTTCAGTTCAGCCACTTCACTACTTATTAATGCTTTCACCTTAAAAGTTAAAGTAGTTCAGAGAAAAAAAAAAAAAAAAAAAAACCTGCCTGGTGGGGAGGGGTGGCCTTAGACCACCATTTCTTAACTTATCAGAAGACCAAAAGCGGCAAGATATTTAATCACTCCTGTATTGCTGAGACTCCTAAGAGGTCACTGGCCTACTGGGCCATTACCTATGGCAAACACAAAAACCTACTAAGACACTGAATTCGAAAGGAGTTGGTAGGAGGGGATACAAGAAGTTCCCATCTGTTTGGAACAACTGGAATTCCAGCTATGTCTTTCACAATTAAACCCCAAAACATTTTTTTACACTTTTATGGGAAACACTCGAAGAAGTAAATTAGAAATGAGGCCCTGTGGCAAACAGGGCAAAACAGTAATGTGTCAAAAGCCATGTTACTGCCACCAATACCTTATTTCTTGATGGCAAAGACTACCTCTCCAAGAATATACTCATATTCCCAGCCTCCTTTACAGCTAGGCATGCAAGAGCAAATGATGCAGACTCAGCCAATAAGATATAAGGGAAGGTCTATTGGGATCGTTTCTGGTAGAAATCGCCTTCTCTAACAGAGGGAGGAAGGGAGGGAAAATTTGCATAAAAAATAAACTGTGCTTCTCTCCCCATCCTCCACTAACATTGTAGTGTGAGATTATTATGCTTGGAAGCCATATGCTGGAAGCCATCCAGCAATCATGAGAAGAATCATCACGAACACAGAGAAAAATGGAAGGTACCTACAACTGCTGAACTTGGTGAAAGAAATTCTTTAGAATTACTTGAACAATTTATCTTTGAGGCTCATTACATTTTTTAACCCCCAAGGTAACTTGTTAGGGATGAGTAAGAACATCTGAATTGATGTTCTCAATTACTTAACAAAATTACAACCCACATGCATTTACTGAGCATCTATTATGTTCCATAGACTATGCAAGAGAGCTTTTTATGCATTATTTTGTTTTAATTATCAAAATAACCCCATATTATAATTATTACCAATTTACAGATAAGATACATGAGGCTCAGAGAAGTTTACGTGACCTGTGGTGACTTAAGGCAAAAATCACACAGTTAATAAGTGATTAAGATTAGGATTCACACTCAGGTTGTATGCCTCTAAGCTAGTGCTTATTCTAATATATCACAGCTACCCTACCACAAAGATCACCTTCACCATCTCTCATATTTACATGTCTGGGTATGGTTAAAAAAATTTTTTTAAAGTACACACAAAAAGTCTTCTAACACTTCTATTTTTAACCCAAGTGGTGGGTAACTTTCATTACGAGGCCTTAGTTTAACTCCACCTGGCTCATGAAAGTATCCCCTGTTGAAATCTATAAATTTGAACTCCTGCTGTGAGTTGCAACGGCCATCCCATCCAGAACCAAATCTTCACATTTTAGGAGCATATAAGGATCTATGGACAATGGCTTATGAGTTCACAAAACATTAAATAGCATTAGGAAAAGGTACTGTTAAAACCCTAACTCTTTCAAGTAAGCAGTGGTCTGTGACAAAAAGTTTTAATAAACTGACTCTCTCAAAATAAATTTCCTATTCCCTCCTCTGCCTAGTTTGTACCTCCTACTCTTAGTCTCCCATCCAGAATTGACCATATTGTAGAAGTATACATTCAAAATGTGAATGCACTTACATTGAAGTTCCATGTTATTCCCTCATTTTTTAAAAAGGTAATCTTTCTTCTTCCTCCCATTCAAAGAAATGTTTTAATATATATTTTTTTAATGTTTATTTTTGAGAGAGAGAGTGTGTGTGAGCAGGGGAAAGGCAGATAGAAACGGAGACACATAATATGAAGCAGGCTCCAGACTCTGAGCTGTCAGCACAGAGCCTGACGCAGGGCCCAATCCCACGAGCTGTGAGATCATGACCTGAGTCGAAGTCAGATGCCCAACTAACTGAGCCACCGCAGCGCTCCAAATATTTTTTTAATATTTATTTCTGAGAAGGGGGAGGGGCAGAGAGAGAAGGGGACAGAGGATTCAAAGCAGGCTCTGTTTTGACAGCAGAGAGCCCAATGAGGGGCTCAAACTCATAAACTGTGAAAACATGACCCCAGCCGAAGTTGGATGCTTAAACCGACTAAGCCACCCTAGCATCCCTCCAAGAAATTTTAAGCATGGTCCTACTTGATCTTTTTCCTTACAGTCCTATTTTGTTTTTAATGTTTATTTATTTTTGAGAGAGAGAGAGAGACAGAGAGAGAGCATGAGCAGGGGAGGGACAGAGAAGGGGACACAGATTCCAAAGCAGGCTCCAGGCTCTGAGCTGTCAGCACAGAGACTGATATGGGGTTCAAACTTATGAACTGTGAGACCATGACATGAACCAAAGTCAGACGCTTAACCAACTGAGCCACCCAGGTGCCCCCTTGCAGTCCTATTTTTAAAAATTCTTCCTCTCATGATTTACATCATTTTTAAGTTCTCATTTGAAAGAACACTGAACTGAGAAGCAATAATGATTTTTGAATGAATGAAAAAAAAGTCGTGGGTCCAGTATCTGACCTGCTACTTCCAGTTTTCACGATATCAAGAAACACTGATTCTGGGGCGCCTGGGTGGCTTAGTCGTTTAAGCGTCCGACTTTCGCTTAGGTCATGACCTCGCGGTTCGTGGGTTCGAGCCCCGCGTCGGGCTCTGTGCTGACTGCCAGCTCAGAGCCTGGAGCCTGTTTCGGAGTCTGTGTCTCCCTCTCTCTCTGACCCTCCCCTGCTCATGCTGTCTCTCTCTCTCTCTCCTAGAAATAAATAAAAATTTAAAAAAATTTAAAAAACCACTGATTCCAAGACACATTATGTTCCACTAAGAAAAAATGCTGCCATCTAAACTGATTCAATGCACTATCACTTACAATTTTTATTTATACTTATTAAAAGAATGCTTTTAAACTTATTTAGTCAGATCTTTAGGATAATTAGTGCATAATCTTAAAAAGACAAAAATAAATTGGTGCAGGGGTGCCTGGGTGGCTTAGTTGGTTAAGCGTCCGACTTTCGCTTAGGTCATGATCTCGCGGTTCGTGGGTTCGAGCCCCGCGTCGGGCTCTGTGCTGACTGCAGCTCAGAGCCTGGAGCCTATTTCAGAGTCTGTATCTCCCTCTCTCTCTGACCCTCCCCTGCTCACGCGGTCTCTCCCCCCCTCTCTCTCTCTCCTAGAAATAAATTTAAAAAATCAAATAAATAAATTGGTGCATAAATTGGTCACATTTGGAGTCAAGCTCTTCTGAATTACTTTTTTTAATCAGTCAGTGATGACCTATAGTTTTCCACACAATATCATCCGCTGTACCATCAAAAGCCTGGGTGATCCAACATTTGTATTCCAACCATTATCTCTGGGATTTTCTTCTGAGCCTGCCAATATGTATTCTGCAAGTTCCATGCATGAAGAGACAATGGCAACTACATCAGAGCCAAAACCAATTGTAAGATATATCTGGATTTCTGAAGAACATAAAAAAAAAAAAAAACTGTGGTTCCTAGAATTAATGAAACACAGTAACCTCCACGGTTACCTTGAATAAGACAACATCCTTCCCAGTCTCTAATTTCCACTAACTATAGTACTACCAGTGCAGAAGATCTACCATGCTTATTAGCATTTCACGTATCTTGTTTAACTTTTACAGAAAAGCAGAAAGATAGGCATTAACCTTGTTTTAGATTTATGAAATAAGAGGCTCACAGAACCTCAGTAACTTCTCCAAGATCACCCAATTAATAAGCGGCAGAGCTGGGTTTCAACCTCTGGTGTACCTTCAAAGTCCTTATTCTTTCCACCACTTAAATAATTCTAAAAATTTAGTGCACATATGAATCATTTCAGGTGATTCTTCCCAGAGTGGGAAAAATATTGCAAATAGTGTATATATCTGCAAGTAAAAAAGCTTACATATATATATATATACACACACACACATATATACATACGTAAAGAACTTACAATGTAAGAAGACAAATAACCCAGTTAAAAATTGGGCAAAGGATCTGAATAGACATTTCTCCAAAGAAGATATACAAATGGCCAACAAGCATATGAAAAAATTCTCAATACCACAGGCTATCAGAGAAATGCAAATAAAAGCCACAATGATACCCCTTCATGCCCACTAGGATGGCTATAATCAAAAGACAGACAATAACAAGCATTAGCAAGGACATGGAAAAACTGGAACTTTTGTAACATTACTGCTAGTGGAAATAAAAAATGGTGCAGCCACTTTGGAAATCAGTTTCAAAGTTCCTCAAAAAGTAAAACATAGAGTTAATATATGACCAAGCAATTCCACTACTAGGTATAAAAATGAAAACATGAAATCCACACAAAATTTGTACATGAATGTTCAAAAGGAACATTATTCATTATAGCGAAAAAAATCCATCAAGTGATAAGTGGATTAATAAAATGTGGCGGTACTTCTATTCAACAGAGTATTTATTCAGCAATAAAAAGGAATGAAGTACTGATGCTATAACATGGATGAACCTTGGTAACTTTATGCTAAGCAAAAGCTAGTTACAGAAGGCCACACGTTGTCTGATTCCATTTTTACAGATTCCATTTCTTTTTTTTTTTAAATGTTTTTTTTATTTATTTCTAGGAGAGAGAGAGACACCGTGAGCGGGGAAGGGTCAGAGAGAGAGGGAGTCACAGACTCTGAAACAGGCTCCAGGCTCTGAGCTGGCAGTCAGCACAGAGCCCGACGCGGGGCTCGAGCCCACGAACCGTGAGATCATGACCTAAGCGAAAGTCGGACGCTTAACCAACTAAGCCACCCAGGCGCCCCTACAAATTCCATTTCTATAGACAGGGAATGTAACTGCTTTAAGGCTGGAGAAAATTATGCAGAGTTACTGCTAATAAATATAGCATTTCTTTCTGGGAGAGCAAAAATGTTCTATAGTACACCCTATGAATATACTTTAAAAAAAAAACTTTAAATAGGTTAATTATATGGTATGTGAATTATGTCTCAATAAAACTGTTTTTAAAACAGTCTGGCTGGCTCAGTTGATGGAGTGTGCGACTACTGATCTCAGGGGTTGTAAGTTTGAGCCCAACACTGGGTACAGAGATTACTTAAAAATCTTAGGGGTGCCCAGGTGGCTCAGTCAATTAAGCATCCAACTCTTGATTTAGGTTCAGGTCATGATGCCACAGTTCGTGAGATCAAACCCGTGCTGTCAGCACGGGGCCTGCTTAGGATTCTCTCTCTCCCTCTCTATCTGCCCCTTTCCCTATATGTGCACATACATGCACACACAGGTCCTCACTCTCAAAATAAATAAACAATAGATAGATACATAGATAAAAATCTTTTTTTTAAGTCTATACCAGATTACTTCCAAGGTTCCCTTCTAGACCAGTCTCTGACACAATGAAAAAAAAAAAAAGCATCCAAAACAGACAAGAATCCAATCCCCAGTGAGTTCCATGAACCTACAGGTTAAAAAAGAGAGCATATAGTACAGTAATTTCTCACTTGAGGGCGCCAGACCTCCAGGTGTCTACAAAGAAAGGACAGGTGCTTCTTGAGAGCCAGTTTCCATTTTTCAGAACATCTGTGAGAAACCATATATTCAACCTTCTCTGAGGTAAAGTTTCAAGTATCTTTGCCTTTGTATGGATTCATGTAAGTAGTTTTAAAATAATGATCCAAAGCTGACTGACAGCTTCATGTATGAAAAGTAAAAAATAAGAAAATAAATTATTAGTTAAAATATACTTTTTGATAGGCTAAATGTTTTAAGAAATGGGACCTATGATGATATATCCTTGACTAAAAGCTTAGGAAATACAGATAGAGGGGATAGTGCACTAGTCTAGAAAATAGAGAAATAGCTTAGCATTTTTCCTCAATATGATTCACTTCATCTCACTGTGCCTCAGTTTCCATTTTCATCAACAAATGGGGCAGTATCGATCAAAGTCTAAAATTCTGTGATTTTTTTCCATATTATGTAATGACCTCCTAAAAAACCTCTGCTAAGAAGGTAGTTCTTTATATTCAGAATCCCTGCAAAGAACTTTCTTTATTGACTCTACTTAGCAAATCATAAGAATAAACAATACTAAGTGTATAATATTAATAAACATATAGGTTGTACAGTACTTATAAACTTATAAGTTACCTTAGAAAGCAAAGAGAGAAAAAATTATAATAAACTAAAAGTAAAGTGTGCTTATCTACTGCTGACAGAAACAGCCAACAGGAAACACTTCAGTATAAAACCTCCACAAAGCAATGTCCCTGATTAACAACAAATGAGTTATCTTTCTTTCTCAAATTTTACTCTGAACACACCAGCTTCCAAATATATCCCTGGAACAAATGAACTAAAGAAGGGGAGGGGAGCAAAGGAAAAATACTGTATCATAATTGGTTTCCTCCCTTCAAAATTCCAGAAGATGAGAAGTGGGGGAAGGGAGTGGAAACTAGTCATAACCCAGCATGAAATTCTCCCATTTACAGCTTAATACATGACATCTCCTATTACATCTCCTACTTACAGCTTAATAATTATTGTGGTCTTTTTTTTTTTTCACTTTTTTTTTAGAATCATGAAACTTTTTCTCTGTCTACTAATAATTTCTTTATATTAAGAAAAGCTGGGGAACCTGGCTGGGTCAGTCAGAGGAGCATGTGATTCCTGATCTTTGACTTGTGAATTCGAGCCTCACGCTGGGTATGGAGATTACTTAAATAAATAAAATCGAGAGAGAGAGAGAGAGAGAGAGAGAGAGAGACAGAGAGAGACAGAGAGAGACAGAGAGAGACAGAGAGAGACAGAGAGAGACAGAGAGAGAAAGGAAGAAAGGAAAGCAAAACAAAGCTATCTGCACTTTTTTTTAGTGAATTCACACTAACCTAAATTGAACATAACAATGATGCGGGGGGAGTGGGGGCATTGGTGAGAAGGACTATTATTTGTGGGGTTTTGGGAAAGAGGGTGATAGGAACTTCAAAAAAATAAAAGCAGGAGCACCTGGCTAGCTCAGTCGGTAGAGCACGCAACTCTTCATACCAGGGTTGTGAGTTCCAAGTCCCAGGTTGGGGGTAGAGATAACTTTTTAAAAAAAAAAGGAAAAATGGCAGCAAGATCTTTTATACTATAATACATCTGAACCCAAGTTCAGAGATTTCTAATGAATTTTTATAATGTCATTCAACTTGCTAGGACAGACCAGAAAAGGCAGACTACCCCCATCCTCAAGCAACTAAAGTTATTATGAATACGAACAAAACGCAATTTTCAACTTCCAATTCAATATTATGATTGAGAAAGAAAGGAAATCAGAAACCTAAATCCACATTTTAGGAGGTAATTCTGCTCATAACTACATAGGAGTGAAGGGATTCATACCAATAATTTAACATAAAAGAACAACAAACTGACTCATTGGAATAAGGAACCTATTAATCCTTGGAACACCAACCATCTCTATATTTACACAGTATATGTAAATATAGATATACTCAACATCAAATAGCATGGTACGTTTTAAAATGCCCATAGGAGGGGCACCTGCGTGGCTCAGTCAACTGAGCGTCTGACTCTAGGTTTCAGCTCAGGTCATGATCTCATGGTTAGTAAGTTCGAGCCCCTGCACTGTTTAGTGCAGAGCCTACTTGGGATCTTCTTTCTCTCCCTCTCTCTCTGCCCCTTCCCTGCGCCCTCACCTGCTCGCTCTCTCTCAAAACAAATAAATAAACTTTAAAAAATAAGTAAGTTAAATAAAGTGCCCACGTGAATCAAAGTGTAACACAAGCTCAACAGATACCACTCTAGCCCCCTACCAGAAGAACAATAAAAACATTTCACTTAAAAACAAGTAAGGTGCATTTAAATATAACCAGTTAAATTCATTTAATAACTCTGCCAGCTAAAGAGTATAAAGATACAAAAATGAATTAAGACTTAGCCTCTGACTTCAAGTAGTTCACATGAGGAGGGAAGCCAGAAGCATGTGCAAAATCAAAATTCTTTGAGATCACAGAGAACTTGCAAATTTATGGTAAGCAGAATTTGCCAGGTGAAAAAGTGGGAGGAAAGGTATCAACAGGCAAGGAGAATGGCAGATATAAAGGCATGAATGTAAAGAGCACAATTAGATAACCAGAAAGTCCTGAGTTGCCAGGGCAAGGAGAATAAGAAGGAAGGATGAATAAGCATGAAATTGTAGTAATTACGCCAGGAAAGGAAGCTTATGGCTAGGTTGCAGGGACCATATATGCTACAACGAGGTGTTTGATCTTTATCCAAAAGGCCACAGAGAACCCAATATAAAATAAACTATTTTTATTTTTTTACTTTTTATTTTAGAGAGAGAGAGCATGCGCATAAGGGAGCAGGGCAGAGGGAGAGAGAGAGAATCTTGACAGACTCCATGCTCAGAGCAGAGCCTGACACAGGGCTGGATCCCACGACCTCGGGATCATGACCTAAGCTGAAATCAAGAGTCAGATGCTCAACTGACTGAGCCACCCAGGCACCCCCAACAATGTTTTTAGAAACCTAACCGGTGACCATGTGGAAAACAGACTTAATAGGAGAGATAGGGGGTTGGGTTAGAAGATATGGAAACACTACTGTAATAATTAGGATATTATTGAAATAATGCAAGTGAAATGTGATAAGTCAGCAATAACAGAACAACTAAATAATAGCAGCAGACTAACCTATATCAATTTAGCAGTGATTATATGTCCCTATACCTGACCATAGCTCCTATACCGAAGTACAGGCAATAGGGGAAAAACAGAAAAGAATGTAGTAAGAAATCTTTAAAAGATATAATTAGCAGGACTTAATGACCGCTGACCATCCAGACCCAACAGAGGATCTTCACTTAGACACTAATTTGGCCTTTCTGCATTGCTTCTGGAAATTTCTTACCTTCTTCATTTAGAGATTTCTATTAAAATACCTTATTTTGCTTGATAGATGTTTAAAAATTTGAATTTTTAACAATATGAAGAGTCTCATGTATCTTACACGGGAACTATTTCAGTCTAAAAATTTCCCTGTGGCCACATGGGAAACAAAAAGAAATAAATGCAGAATACTTTTCTGTCAGAAAATATTGATCTTATCCAAGTTTGGATATGATTAAATTTATATGCCTTAGTTAGAAACCCTGAAAATACAGTAGAAATACAAATAGCACCTGAATTAAATATGGGGGAGGAGAAAAGAAGCTCTTTAAAACTTTGGGCTCCAAACAATTCAGGTATCCAAACATATATAATTTTATTACAACAACACAGTTTGTATTTTTCATGATACCAGTATGTGATTATGCACCACAGGAAAAACAGGTTAACTGATAAAGCTTACAGACCCAATTCCAATTTGATAAATGTGTTACTAAGGGGAAATAAGAATTGCAGCCACTCTGTTTCAACATGCAAATTATCTTCCATCATTTTCCTTTTTTTTAAATATTTATTTGAGAGAGACAGACCATGAGCAGAGGAGGGGCAGAGAGAGAAGGAGACACAGAATCTGAAGCAGGCTCCAGGCTCTGAGCTATCAGCACAGAGCCTGACTCGGGGCTCAAACTCACAAACTGTGGGACCATGACCTAAGCCGAAGTCGGATACTTAATTGACTGATCCACCCAGGCACGCCTCATCATTTTCAAAAATACGTTTGTTGAGCTGTCAATGTGTATTACGGGGTTATTAAAACAGTGTGTTTCTTTCAGTAAAATGAGTCATGTTTCCCTCAATAAAGATACTGATTTTCACAATGCTGGCAACATGGCTTATCTATTTGAAGTTATTTTAATTATGAATATAGGTAATAACATATGATAAATACATTTCCCACCAAATTTAACGATCAAAGACAAAATTTTATTTGTCATGTTGTAACAAACAGTGCTAGTGTGCAATCATTTGAGGTTGACTGGCTCACCCTCAGATATTAACCATTAACCAGAGATGTCAGTTAAAAAATCTGTGTGAAATCATTAAGGTTAGTAAGTGTTACAATTCGGTAGAAAGACTAAGAATTTCTACTTCATTTATTATAATTTGACTAATAAACTTTTAAGACCGTTGTCTTCTCATGATAGTATGTGTAGGTTTCCCCCACCAAAGGAAAAAAAGTTTGCATTGCGTTAGTTCCAGTTATAATTTTTAGCTGAGTCAAAGCTCTAACAGCCTTAAAGCAGGAAATCCAAAAGGAAATTCCATCATCAGTTCCTGGGGCTTGGTAACTCAATGTTTCTTTGAAACAAAGATATAAAAGTTCTCAAACTATTTACTATAACCTTACCTCATATCTTCAAGCAAATCACATTCTGCTTGATGTTTGGCTTGAAGTTTTGTCATCTGCTCAACTTGAGTGTTTTTCAGTTCTTGTGTAACTTTCACCTAAAAAATAACATACGTTTATGAAGGACTTACTGCAACTTTAATAACAAAATAATTAATTAAGCAGAATACTTAATACTTGCTCACTTCTCCCCTACAGGCCATTATTAATCATTATTAACCATCTTATTGTGTTCTACTGAAGATACTTAATGAGAAAACTAGACAAATAACCTAAAAGAGGGTAAATGAAAGTAAAAGAGTATGAAAATTACACAATAAAGAAGCTTCCAGTCATTCCATTTCACGCACAAGCTCCCTACATATGTAGTAGGTCTTCTTAAAGAGTTTTTAAAGGGCCTGTCTTCTGTTTCTTCGAAAAAATATTTAAAGATTTCAACCACCAGGGGAGGTGAGCTGAGTGTAGATGGCAGAAGGGAGTATAGGAATGCCTAATATCTAAGGACCAAAATTTACACAATCATGAAATCGTATGCATAAATTGACTACATAAATTATTCCATAATGGCTGCGAGAAAGCACAGGGTCTCTCAGGATGATGCCCTCGACTCGCTGACAGCCCATCAAATAACAATCTCTTTCTCACAAAGGAGAAAGCAAAAGTGACCTTCCAGCATATGCAGTGCTTTTAAACCACCCCAGCAAGCCCGTCCCCGTGGCGGCTCCACTTCAAACAGAAGAGCAAATGCAAGCTAGCCAGTGCCTCTCGCCGGGGTTCCAGGTTACAGTGCCTGGAATCCGCCCCCCCCCCCCCCCCCCNGAAACCCGGATTAAGAAAGAGAAAGAAGCAGACACGAGCGAGTTAGGCATTCAGCCAATGTTTGTCCACGAGCGGAGGACAGAACAGCCTTCTCCACCCAATAACCAGAGTAGACACTAAGTAACCATCTGCAGGATTAAAAAGACAAGGACACAGCCTGAGCCCCTGGGAACGCTGGAGAAGAGGACAGTGAAACAGTTCTCGAAGGGCGCTGTGGGGAAGCTGCTGACACGCCGGGGGCACCCGTCACTCCCACCCTAAACCCAGATTGCGGTGCACACGCCACGCACTGCCTATTGCACGCTCTCCGCGGGCAGCACCACTGCCTCCTGGCCCCCTAGCTGGAGGGGCGGGGTAGGATTGGCGCGGGGGGCGGGGGGGAGGCAAAATTTCTTGTTTTCCCCTGGGGTTGGGGGCGGTAACTAGTCCAACTTCTCGTCAGCCCCGTGGGAAAAGCAGGCCGAACCTTACGGCTAGGTTAGAAACAAATTCCCTGAAAATTTGCAAATGGACAAGGGTAGCGACAAGCAGCTGGAGGGCTCAAACCAGGCGCAGACTAAACAATCACACAAGCACAGGCTCTGCAAAGCTGCAGGGGCTCCCCGCCTCCCCTCGGTGCAGCCCCGAGAATGCACTTTGCAGCTAGCAGCACTGCCATGCGCGCGCACACACAAATGCACACCCGAAACTCTGCGAAATGTCTGGGGAGTCTCCCGTGCGGTGGAGGGGACGAGCCCGGGTCGCCCCTCCGTCGGAAAGACACCTCATCCGCGTGGCCCCCTTCTGGAGCCGCCGGCAACTCGGTGACAAGCCCGAGGCGACGGCGGGCACAGCCCCTTGCGAAAAGGGGGAGGGGACGCAGCAGTCGCCTCAGCCGCGTCCCTTGTACACATCCCTCCCAAACCCCAAAGCCCCCCAACTGCACCCTCACCTTCCTCGGCGGCGGCTGCATGATGCTGAAGGGACATCAATCCTCCCCCGACGGCGGCGTCAGCTAGGACGAGAAGCTGGAGGGCCGTGAGGAGTGGAGGCCCCGCAAGCGAGTATGTGTGTGTAACGAGCCTGAGAACGAGAACTCGCCCGGCAGGGAGCAAGGCCGGCGGGCGGCTGGAGGACCCGGGTTGGAGGGCGAGTGTGAAGAGAAGGAGGAGGAGCCCCGGGAAGGCCAGGGGCTCAGACAGCCCGGGGGGTGTGTGAGAGAAGGAGGCGGAGACCNGTGCTCTCGGCTTCGGCTCCTCCACTCAGGCCGCGGGAATTTCCGGCCCACCGTGTGGCGCAGCGCCCCGCTCCGGTGGCGGAGGGGACAACTCAGTCCTGAGCTGGGTTCGGGGGGCCGGGCCACGCTGTAGGGAGGGAGCGGGGCGGCGGCGCGGGGCTCCGGATCTCGGCGGGGGGGNAGCACGAAAATCCCCCCCTCTCTCCGGGAGTGGCACGTTCCAAACGCCGCTTGTCCTCCCTCCCCCACCCTGGGAGCCAGACGGGGGCTTCCCGCGCGCTTTCCCGCCAGCCGTCCGTGCGCGCGCCTCCGGTCGGAGCCGCGCACGTGGGCGGGAGAGGGCTCCGCGCCGACGCACGCGCACAAGCCGCCCCCACCTCCCGCGGGCTTTTGGGCTGCAGTGTTTCTGTGTCCCTGTCGCGGGCGGGGGGGGAATGACACTCATGTTTTTACATTGGGGTGGAGGGTAGCATGCCTGTGGCAGTAGGAGAGTTCTGTTTTTTACTTCCTTTGGCCCTCAAACACCCCTCTCTGGTAAGTGAATAGGCTAGTCAAATAGGCAAGCATGAAGGGGGCGAGCAACGACAAGTCCTTTCTCAGCGGGCCGCAGGTGCCTGACTGTTGCGGGGGCGGGATGGGGGGGTGTCTAGTTGCCTTGCTAAGGAGAAAAGGCTCTCTGGTACCTGGCATTCAAGTCAAAGAGCACGGACTCTGTGCTGGAAGGAAACCGCGAGGTTAAGAGCAGGATTCCCAGTTCACAGATAGGGAGGCTTATGCCCGTAGAAAAGGGGAGACTTTCTGTAGGTCACACAGCACGACTAGACTCTGGGTCACGAAGGGGTCTATGGGTCATAAATAGGTGCAGATGATAACTATGAGAAAAAGTAGAGGAAGCAGCAAGGAAAACGGAGGAAACTCTTGAAGAGTCAGGACCTCTGGGTCTCAGCCCACTCTGCCTGCATCTATGCAGCTCGGTGAGCTCCGCCTTCCTCATCTGCCAGTGAGGCTGTTCATCCACGCAGCCCCCTCCCCACACATTCCTGCCCTGTCCAGACCATCTGGAGGTAGGGTTTTCAGCCTCCCTTGGGATGCTCAGAAGAATGAAAATACCTCTTCTGGAGCCACATGGATGTGTGAAGGGTGAACTAGATTGCTCTACGGTTTTATCAGAAGTTGGAGTACCGGACACCTGTTCTCAGAAGCGTAGTCAGGCAAAATAGGAAAGTCAGTGAGGCCTGGAGAGACCCAAGTATATTGCCCAAGGCCACAATTGACCAGAAATTGGTTCAAGATGGACCTTGAACCCAGGTTGTTCACACTGAATTACCTAGATTCTTGTAAAGGAAGGCTATGCATGAGTCAGATTGTGTATGAACCAGGAGATCAGGCTTGCTTTTTCTGATTTCCTTGAGGCCATTCAAAAGTCAGCCCTTCACCAGAGTCCTTAATATCAGGGAAGGCCTGGGGCAATGGAACAGGTGGGTGGAGGCCCAGCTCCCTGACAGCTGTGGGGCAGCAGCTAGAGACCAGGCAAGAGGTAGTCAGGCTGGGCTCCAGTCTCAGCTATTGTGAGGCTTTGAGCTAGTCAGTTTCACTGCTTTCAGGCTTTATGTTCTCACTTGTAAAATGGGGCTATAATACCAGCCCCATAGGCTTGTTGTATTGAATAGAATTTTTGGGGGCGCCTGGGTGGCTCAGTTGGTTAGGTGTCTGACTTCCGCTCAGGTCATGATCTAATGGTTCGTGGGATCGAGCCCTGCGTTGGGCTCTGTGCTGACAGCTAGCTCAGAGCCTGGAGCCTGCTTCAGATTCTGTATCTCCCTCTCTCTCTGACCCTCCTCTGCTCACGCTGTCTCTGTCTCTCAGAAATAAATAAAACATTTTTTAAGTAATAAAAATAAATAGAATTTCTTCTACCACAGGGTCAGGCACATAGTCAGTGATCAATAATTACTTACTGATTAATCATTCATTCAAAAAATATCTGCCAGGTCCTGCTTTGTGCCAAGCCTTGTGCCAGACACTGTGCCAGATACAGATTCTTAAGAGCAAGACAGAATCAACCTCAGCATTCACCAAGGCTGAGTTCCAGAGCAGCCATTCCACTATTTTAGTGGGGGAGGGGTAACAGTGCTTGCCCGGACACAATGTCACGCACACAAAGGTACTTAACAAAGATTTGCTGGATCTTACTCCTGGGTGCAACTAGTCTGGCCCAGAGATTATCCTCCCTCACCTCTCTTTTATAGGGGTATAAAATTGCTAGATGTTACGATATTCAGGATATAACCTCTACCACAGATATGCTGGGCCTTCTCTGGGTCTTGGTCCCCAACCACAGAATAAGGTAAGTGAATGAGCCTGGAATTTAGTAAGCTCTTCACAGATGAAGTATAACCCTGGGGCTTAGGAGGGCATCCTTCACCTGATTTGCCATTATTCTAAAACTAGGAATGGCATTGACTTTCTGCGATGATTTCCTTTGGAGGTATGATTTAAAAAAAACAACAACAACAACAATAACAACAACAACAACTAAGGGGCAACACCAGATAGACTTACCCGCTAATTGCTTTTTCAAAAGTGTGGTTTAAAAAAAGAAATGTGTTTAACATTTACTGAATGCCTTTCCCCAAACCCAAACTTTCATATTACGTTTCTGAGCTAATCTTCACTATAATTCTGTGAAAGAGTGTTATTTTATTCATTTTATGATTGAATGACTGGAAGCTCAGTGAAGATAAGTGATTTGCCCAGTAGTGATGGATTTGGGACCAGAATCCAGTTCTCCCATTTGCCTCCTGTTCAAGGAATTGAGACAGTTCATCCAGGAAAAATGCAGACTCAGGATACAACCATATATTCCAAATTTCACAGGGATGGAAAAGGGATTTCTGTGATTTGTATAAGCTTGACTTAAAATGTACCCCTCTGAACCAGGCTGGGACCTTCCAGGGCCTTGCTCCTGCAGTGCAGGCAAGCTCTGTGTTACCAGATGGAAGATCCCTTGATACTGTTTGGGGGAAATGTCACAGAGCTGTTCTGTGACCACAGAGCAGCATGCATTGTGGCCACAGAGTCCAAACTCAGAGAGGTCTCAGCTGTGTCTAAGGAAGTTTTACCAGGCCGACCTGGCCTTAGAAGGGGTGAGCTCCCCCATCCCTGGGACAGTGCAAGTTGGTGCTGACTTGCTTGCACCAAGGAGACCACAGATGGTATTCTTACCCTGGGAAGGAATTAATAACAGCTACCATTTATTTTGCCTCTTGTATGTTTCAGGGATTAACTGTAGGCATATTATCTACATTGTTTCTAACCTTCATAACTTCTCATGATACATGTGACACCACTTCACGGACTTCACAGGCTGAAGATCAGAAGTGAAATGACCAGCCCAAGGTCACACACCTAGGACAGGAGAGCGAGGCCTGGCCCTTGGCTCCTTCTGGTTCTGAAGCTATGCTTTTCATCCAGCATGCTGCTGTACAATCTCCCAGAAGGAATGTGATTCTAAATTTAAGTGAGAGCCAGGATTAAAAGCTGACTAGAGCAGGCATATGAGTGAGCATTGGAAGATAAGCTATTCTAATATTCCACAGGACTCCCAGGAGAAACTCCAGGGATACGAAGCATGCAGCAACCTTTGAGCATGATTAGAATGTGAACAGCAAGCACCCCACCACAGTTCAAAGTGGCCACCCTGGACAGATTGGCATTCCATCCAAGGCTCTAGAGATAGTGGCCACCATCCCACATGTCCATCCCATATGCACTTTCCACCCTCCCTGCAGCTAGGGCTCACAGCCCTCACTCCCTTTCCTGCTCTCTCATTATCCTTCACTCACATTGGTTCAGGATGCTCAGAACTACGTATTAGCTCATCCAAATGCTAGCTATTCCCTGTTTGAGCCCCACTGAGGCTAGCTGGTGACGCTGCTGCAAATAATGCAGTCTGTGAACCCTATCCCCATTCACCTCCCTTTTACCCTTTCCTCTGTACCTCTACTCCCCCACCCCACCCCATGCCCCACACACATCTCAACCTTTGCCCCTGCCTGAACTAATCCCCTCAACACAGCCCTCTGGTAAGCCTGGTATGGGAGTACGCCTGTCTCCTCCATTAGCTCTCAAGATAGAATCACAGCCTGCTGGAATGAGGCCTCAATTTCAGTGGCCAGCAGAAGAGGGCAGGGGCTCTTCCTAGGACACACAGTGAGCTTATGGCAGAACTAGACCTTGAATTCCATCCAGCATCACTCAACCAGTCCCTTATCTGGCCTCGGTCATAAGCAGGTCTCTGGGATGAGACCCAGGCCCTGTACTCCAGGAGCTCCCAATCTCAACACATGGACCAAAGATCACAGCAGTGAGTCCAGAACACACAGCGCCCAGATTCCACCAAGTGGTGACAGGGGTCTAAGGCCAGATGTGGGTACCTGAGAGGCACCTACTGGGACAGGGAATTATCTGGTCAGCTGGTTCCAGGGAGTGTTACAACTTGGGGCGGGGGGAGGGGAAGAGGACAATCAGTTCCAGGGCCATAGCAGGAGTGGACAGTCACATGGTTTTGATATCAGGAGGCAGGAAACCAAGGTTCCAGTCCTGTCTTTGCCAGGCACTTGGTGAATGTCACCTTTTGCACATCACAAATTCTGTCCTTCCTCCTAAGGAGGTGGTAGGTTAAGTGAAATAACAGGTACGTGATCCGTAAAGAACTGAGGAGCTATGTAAACTAGTGACTGTCTGCTTTGGAATACATCAGGGAAGGTGGAATGATTGCTTATGGAGGATACCAACGAAGGCCTTCCCACTGGGAGCTGTACTGCGATTACCACTCTGGGAAACTTGGACCAAAGGGTAAAAGTCAAGTTTGGTAGGAGGATTGACATCAAAGGAATTTGGGGTCAGGCAAACCTGGGCTAGATGTTTGGTTCCTCTTCTGCCTCGCTTAGGATTCTTAATCAAGTTCTGAAATCTCTCTTCAACCCACTGCCCTTGTTCTTACAAGAGGAGTTACAACTTTTTGCAGGGTTGTGGCAGGAATTAAAAATGGAAATGTTTGTGTAAAATGCCTGCAACCGTGCTGGCCCACAAATGTGAGTTTCCTTTGTATGTGCATGTGTTTTCCTTCAGTTTCCCTTCATTTTGTTCTGGTTTGGTTTGTAAATTTAAAAAACAAAACACAAAAAGAGGAATTCCCAAGGGAGGTGGGTCGAGCCCAACTATAGTCCCAGTTTTGCCCCTGACTCACCGTGAAGACCTGGGAAGTCCCCAGCCCTCCCTCAACCTTCATTTCCTCATCTGTAACACAGAGGTGTCTCCAGGGAGTTTCTTCAAAGCTCTGCCTGACAGCTTGTTTTGCTACTCCTTTGTGAGTCCCTTCCATGGAGAGGACCCCCAGGCTGAGCTTGGGGGTGGGGGTCAGGCAGTGACCAGGGGAAGGAGACGGAGTTGTCCGGGAGGGACAGCAGGATGGGGAAGTAGCAGGTATACAACCACTGTGTGCTAGCCTGTGAAAGGAGGAGTCCCTCCTCGGCTTAGGAAGCCTGCCACCTATTTTCCCACAGCCTGCCCAGTTAATGCCAAAACAAAACACACTTGTCTGCTCCCTGCTGGAGGGCAGCGGGCCAAAATGAGTGTCCTGGAGGGCTGGCAGATGCCCTGGCATCCTGCCTCTCCTCCCTGGGCACCCGCCCTTCCCCTGTCTGCCACACATCCACCCACCCATGGCCCGTGGCCTGGGAAAGCTGAACACCACCCTTGGCCAAAGCTGGCCCAGGCTGCAGAGAGGAGCTTCCTCAGGACCTGCACTCCTCCTCTCAGTTTCAGGGCTCCTAAATGGACACTCCAACACCTAAAGCTGCCTGTCTTTCCAGTCCAGCCTTGGCCTCAAGATGTGATCTAATTCTTGCCATGCTGCTGTGGGCAGAGCGCATGGCATCAGAATGCTGGGAGCTGCTGTCAGGAGCTACAGGAGGGAATTCCCTGGCTCAGGAAAGCTCTTCCAGCGGAAGGGAGCAGGTGGTGAGTCTCCCCAAAGAGACAGACGCCGCCAACGCTGTAGGCAGAGCCAATCCTGGGATAAGAAGCATCGAATCCACCACCCCCGCCTTCTCTCTGATGCTTGCCTATGCTGGGCACAGTAATAATAATAGCTTATACTTTATAATAGTTACTATGTGTCAGCATTCACATAAATAATTTAATTCTCACAACAACTTTGAAGTAGGTACTATTATCAGCCCCATTTTACCCTAAGGTCATTCAGCCAGTAAGTGGCAACCCGAGATTTCTACCCAATTCATCAGGTCCCGGGGCTGTGTTGTTAACAGCTATACAAATCTGTCCCCAGAAGATGGTATCCCCTATAAAACCCAAGTCCAAACCTGGAATGTGGCAAGATGTTTGCACTGGTATCCTAGAACCTAAGCACTTACCCAGACTTGTCTGAAGCTGAGAATCACCAAGGGGTGCTTGTTTAAAACACAGGGCCCTTCTCTGAGGACTCAGTAAGTTTGATGTGGGAAGAGGCAATGCCCCACATGTGGAAATTGCCACACAAAAATAATAATATTTGTTAAATGAATGAATGCCGTACCTTCTCTGAGTCTCTGTTCATCTCTAAAATGGGGTTTCAGTTTCCCACCCTGCCCCATCTCTAAGTGCGGCTGTGTGTTGAGCCCATGTATCTGTACCAGCTTTACTTGGGTGTGAGGAGTTGTTTACAAGCACACCCACAAGCTCCTAATAATAGCTGTAATAACAATAGCTAACATTTCTTGAATGCTTATGGAGTACCAGGCACAGTTGTGAGGGCTTTGACTGTGTTAACTCGCTGATTCTCACAGCATCCAATTATTTTAACTTTAAGGATAGAGAAACTGAGGCTCAGAGAGGTTAAGCAACTTGCCCATGATCACATAATTAGTTAGAAGCAGGATTTGAACCCAAGTGGTCCTACTCCAGTGTCCAGAGGTTAACTATTCTACCGTACTTTCCGGACACACCCAGCCCCTCCTCTTGGGAAGTGGGTTGCCACAGTTGAGCCAATGGTTACTGTACTTATAGTATTCAGGAAGGACAGAATGGAAAATTAAGCTGACATAAACAAAATTTAGAATCCTCTCACTATTGTTTGAGCCTGAATAAGAAATTCCAAAGCACAGGGACACTTGGGTGGTTCAGTTGGTTAAGCGTCCGACTTTGGCTCAGGTCATGATCTCACGGTTCGTGAGTTTGAGCCCGGTGTCAGGCTCTGCACTGACGGCTCAGAGCCTGGGATCTGTTTTGGATTCTCTCTCTCTCTCTCTCTCTCTCCCTCCCTCCCTCCCCAGCTTGTGCTCTCTCTCAAAAATAAATAAACATTAAAAAAAAAATTAAGAAATTCCAAAGCACAGAATCAAAGTGCTATAGTTCCATGTGGGGAAGGCTGCCTCTGTCTATAACAGGGGACCCCAGAAGACTGTCCTGGAAGTGGACCTTAATGGGAGGTAGACACTCCATGGACTGTATGGGCTGAGCCATGTTTGGGAATAGTCTGAGTATCCCAAGAAATGAGCCTACAAAGGTGGGCTACAGTCTTGGGTGCCCCGCTTGGATATTTGCTGTAAGTTTTTAAAAGCAATCTTCCTTTACAATGTTTATCACACTCTGTAATAGGCATATGTGCTGCCCATCTCACCCGTCCTGTTAGTGCTTTCATCCCCACAGATCTCTGCAGGAGATCTTGTTTGTCACTATATCCCCAGCACCTAGGACAAAGCATGCTGGATGGATGGATTTGAAGGCCTGAAGTCCCAAAAGTGTACCAGCCTTGGAACATTAAGTGTGGACAGCCAGGTCACAGAATAGAAGGCCCAGGAGAGCATCTTAAGGAAGGGTGTGCCCAGGTGCCTGTACAGACCTATCTTCTGTTCATATTCAGCCCTCTGTTCTCACACACTGCACTGAGCCTGTGACCTCACTGTTACTCCTCTCAGATGGTTTGTGAGTGTATTGACCATAAAGGAAAGGAAGGGCAGGCCTGTAAGACAACGCATCTCTGACTGGTTCACTCTTAACTCCATCACCTTTCTTCTCTGCCCATTAGGCACTCAGCTTGGGGTCTTGGTTAAAAGCTCAGTCAAGTTTTAAGTCAGGCTGACCAGTTTGAATTTTGGCCCTGCTACTTTCTAGCTATGTGGCCTTAAGTGCATCACCTAGTTACTGCATACTCTCCAACATTACCTCACATCGGTCCTGCGACCCTGGGCCCAGCTCTCCCTCTCTCTGGGCCTCCGTCACTGTGTAAGCTGGGATGGTTACCCTTGAGGCCCCCATGACTCTATCATTTTCTAGTTCTATAATAATCAAGATTAGACAGTGCTTTCTAATGGTACAAAATGAATATAAAAGTGGTCTTTTCTCTCTGAGGCAACCAGAAAAACTTCTCCAACCCAGCACTGATCACAGAGAAATAACTGGGTTAAGGCCATAGGCATCATCCGGATATTGCATCTGGGTGACAATTTTTCACACCTCTCTGGGGACAGTTAATCTCTATTTGTGCCACCAACACTCCCCCACCCCCACGTAGGCCCTCAGGCCCTGCACTGTGTCCAGAGAGGCTGGGAACTTTGGGCTTCATCACCAGACCCCCTTGCCAACTGAGTTTCACTTGGGTTTGAACAATACAATAAGAAAACAGGACACTGGAGAATGAGAGAAGAGGAAGGTAGGGCTATTTCTCTCTCTGCCCCTTCCCTGCTTTGGTGCCTTCTCCACTCCTTCCTTGATCCCCTTCCTGCCAGGCAGCCCTACTTCTCACTGGACTCCAGTAACATGATTCCTGCCCCTCCTTCAGCCCTCATCTCTGGGTGGGTACCTCGCCATCCTTCTGTTTGTTCCCTTTACCTGCCCACACCTCAGTACAGCAGTTCCTTCAGTAAATCTCCGGCCTTAGAGGTGAATTGCTTCCTGCCGGCCTCCTGACTAACCTAGGACCCTCCACCTGGATCTGCCTATTTGACTCATAATTCAACACGTTCCCCAGGACAAAGAACCAAACAGCCTAGCCCATGAACAATCCTCCCACGTGCCTGCCCTAGGAGAAGGCATGTGCAGCGCAGCTCCTTTGGGGCCCCCAGAGTCTGATTCTGACTTACTGTCACTCCTAAATAACTCCTGCGGGCAGAGCCTGATGAGAAAGGGGCACCCGCACCAGAGTAACATTGACTGGCACGGTAAACCAAGACCACAGAATGAAACATGCCTCAAGACAGAGCGTGGTCATATCCCCGCTTAGGCAGGGTAGGTGGCAGTGCTGTGGGATGCCAGGAACATGCACTGCTAAGGGCAGGCTCCCTGGAGGTCTGGGCAGAGCCTGGTCAGGAACCATAGCGTGCTAGACAGGCAGAGAGAAGAAGGAGAAGGAGTGTAGCTCAGGAGAGTTGAGCAAAGTCTTGGCAGGAGGAAGTGGGATTCCTGAAGGCAGGAGTGAGGGCCAGGGACTTGGTGGGGGTACACCGCGTTCAGTGGCAAACTGCCCCCCTTGGCGTCCCTCGGGACATCGCCCCTGACCCTGCGCTAGCCTGGATCAGGGCTCCCACATTCCCTCACGAGCTATCCCACCTTCCTCTGGGTTGGGCTGCTTGTCACCCCAGTCCTTTCACTTCCCCTGCTAACCGCACCTGCCCAGACCACAGCCATAGCAGGGCCTAGGTTTCAGTTCTCATTTCCTCCACACCTCTGTAATCTCCTGAAAAGTTTCAATTTCTCACCAGGGGTTGGGCCTGACACTCATTGAGATGCCTCCTATCATCATTCCTACCTCTCCCCCAACCCTGGTTCCACTGCCCTCCTAGCAGCAAGAGCAAGCCTTCTAATGTGCTATTTTTACCATGCACGCCTCTGCTCAAGACCCTTCTATGGCTCCCCCTGCCCAGCAAATTAAGCCCCATGTTCTAACATGACATTCTAGGCCCTTCATCTTATGACTGACTCCTGCTAGCCTCCCTGACCTCATCAGTTTCACTATGTCAGATACTCTTTGCTCCAAATGCAACATATATGTGCATTTTTCTAGAATTCATCAACTTCTTTTAGCAGCTTCACACTTCTGAATGTGCTCTTCCCTCTGCTTTCAGCCTTCTCCCCTTTTCTCTGCCCGATAAACTCAAATTTACTCTTTATACCCCAGCTCAAAAACCCACTTCCTCCTGCCACCAGGTCAAACTTAATGCTCCTACACAGACTTGTTCAGTTGTTGATGACAGCACTACGCTCTGGCTGACTAGACTTCTATCTAGTTACGTCTATCTGAACTCCCCTTCCTTTCAAGTCTGGCCCAGCTGGACTACTTTTTTGCTATGTGACTTTGGGCAAGTCACTTACCTTCTCTGGAGCTCTCTCTGGCCCTCCAGGCTGGGTTAGGGGCTCTCTGTTGAGAGTTTTTCGGTGCCTGTATGTATGTTGGTAATCATGATTTATCCCATGATTCTGTAACTATCCTCTACCAGACTATGAGCCTCTTGCTAACAAGGTAACTGGCTAGATTCCTTGTAAACAAATTGTCTCTGTATTCCCAATGCCTACCATTCCAGAAATCCTTATGGCACAGGTAAATTTAATCCCAACTCCATTTTTCCAAGAGGGGAGACTGGGCCCCAAAGAGGCACAGAGATTTGCCCAAGCACATGAACCAGCTTCAGGGCTGGTCCTTGGGACAGCCTACTCTCTGAACCAGAGAGCGGTCCTTCACCAGTCCTCACCTGTTGCTGTCCCATGGGCTTTCAAGGTAGAAGATGCCAGATGCTCAGTTTTACTTCCCTCCTGGCTGCAGAGCTCAGAGAGCAACCGTCAGATCGCAGGCACTTCCGCTGTACTCAGAGCCAGGCTTCCTTTTCACTCCTCCCGGGGGTAGCAGGCAAACCAAGGGCCATAGCCTCTGTGCCAGCTCCTGGGAGTTCTGTTTCTCCATAGGGGTCTAGCTCCCCCTAAGGACAGTCTCTACCCTTGGAGTTTGTAGCAGAAAAGCCTCATTATTCAAAACCCCCGAAGATTGGAGTCTGGACCTTGATAAAATGTTATATGACCTGTATGGTTGGGAAAGTCTCACATGAGGACAATTCTGAAGAATCATAAACTCTCATAATCCTTGATGGAAACTCTTCATTTTGCAGATAGGGAGACTGAGGTCCAAAAAGGGGTTTTCCCAGAGCAGAAACCCAGGAGCATTTATTTGTAGGGAGGCTTGAACTTGAACTAAGTGGTCCCCATCTGTCTTGCTCTTAAGTGCTTTCATCAGTGTAATACTGCTTTGTTTTACTATCTCCCTTCTGCTGGCCCATAAGGTACTTCTCTCCCAGTATCTGCTTGCAAGAGCGACTTCTCACCCCCAACATGGCTGACAGCTAACTTGTGAACTGTTTACAACAAGGTCACCAAAGTCACAATACTAATGTGTAAAATATGAGTAAATGCGTTCAGATCAAGTGCCTGAGGAACATCTTTGGGACATCCAGGAGCCTATTATCCTTAAAGTTTGGTTTCTTTTCTTTGTTATTATTATTATTATTATTATTAAAACATTAATTTTTGAGAGAGAGAGCATGAACAGGGGAGAGGTAGAAAGGGGAGACAGAGGATCTGAAGTGGGCTCTGTGCTGACAGCAGAGAGCCCAATACAGGGCTTGAACTCATAAAGCAGGAGATCATGACCTGAGCCGAAGTTGGACACTTAACTGACTGAGTCACCCAGGCACCCCCTTTTCTTTTTTGTTGAGAGAGAGAGAGATAATGTGCAAGCAGGAGAGAGTAGCAGAGAGAATCTTAAGTAGACTCCTTGCTAAGCGCAGAGCCCAACTCAGGGCTCGATCCCATGACCCTGGGATCATGACCTGAGCCAAAATCAAGAGGCAGATGCTTAACCTACTGAGCCACCCAAGTACCCCTTAAAGTTTGGTTTCTGTGCCCTTTCCTCAACAGAGAGAAAAATCCAGGGACAAAGACAGGGCTTGGGAATATATTTTCACTGTTCTTTATCAGTCCTTCTCATCTCACATTTAACCCACATGTGCTTGGAGGGTGCTTTTGGAAGGAAGACAATAGCTTCACCCCTACTTCTCTCATGTTGGTAACTTACAGCATCCCAAAGATAAGGAGGGGCATCAAAGATCAGGCAATTCAACCCAGAGTCAAATTTGGAAATCATTTCCTCCATCTCTTCTTTTTCTCTACAACTTTTATTGGGCTCATGCCAGATCAGTGCTTGGTGTATGAAGATCCAACAGGGCCTTGTCTTCAGGGGACTCACCACCCGAGGCCAGAGACAGAAAGGTAAAGAAATCCTACATTGGAGTATGTCATGTGCCCAGGTGTGAGAGTGACCAGGTTTCTTGGGGACATAGATGCTTTCTCAGGATCTTGAAGGATGAATTCACCAGAGAAGGGAGTGAAGGGCTTCAAGGAGCTTTCTATATTTCTACCACCAGAGCCGCCATCAAGCAGACCCCTCCTAGATCAGACTCCCTGGCTTCTGCACAATGCTTTGCCTTTCCCCCAGGCTTTATTTACTCACTTTGTTGGTCAACAAATCTATCATGCACTTCATCTGTGATGATGCTATACTGGGCCCTGCGGACTCCTAGCCTCAAGGAGCCCCCAGCAGAAACAATGACTACACAGTGTGGACAGAGTGTGTGCTGGGGGGAGGACAGAACTGGAGAGGCAGCAAAGTCACCTGAGCTATTCTGGGAGGTCTAGGAAGACTTTCTGCAGAAAGAGACTTATGACCTGAAATCCGAGATGTGGCATCTTCTTTGATCCTCCTGACATTCCTCTAAGGTAGGTCTTATTTTCTCCATTGTAGAGGTGATAAAAATGTCAGTGCCTTACCCAAGATCATATGGTTAGTAAGTGGGGTGGGGTGTGTCCATCCCTAGGCACCCAGCAGTAGAGTCAGAGGGGGGGCACCACTGGAGGGCTGGGCCTAGGGAAATGGAGGGAGGTGGGATGTTTAGAGGCATGGAAGGAGGAACAGAAGCTGAAAGCCTGGAACCAGGTGAAACCAGCAAGATGCCATCTTCCCTACACACAGTGGAGCAGAGGAGGGGATAGGAATTCCCAACAGGACATCCCTTCATGGCTTCAGCACAGCAGAGCTGGCTTAGTCCTTGGACTCAGTTTCATGGGGTTCTCATTAAGCTCCCATGAAACTGAGGATCACCCAGAGCAGATAATGACAACATACAGTATCACTGTGGCTGGCCCTGGACTGGAGCCCTGGACTGTCCATGCACTGCCCTGGCTGCCACTACATCATTCAATCTAATCTACACTTACTTATGTGTGCTCTGGATTAGACACTCTTCAAGGCACCACGGGGACCACAGGGATCCTCCCCACCTCTGCTGTCAAGGGCCTATAGGAGCTTAACTAGAATGGGGAAGTCAGATCCGGTTTACAGATTCCATGCAGCATATGAGAAGTAGGGTGGCAGCAGACATAAACAGAGTGCTAGGGAGTGGGGTGGGGAGGACATTAGTGCCCAAGAGTCCTGGGCAAGTCCTTGGACCTCAGTTCCTTCATCTGTTCCAAGAAGGGACTGTAGTCAACAATGTCTGAGGTCTCTCAATTCAGGCAGTCAGGTCTCTACCCATGCCTTCCTTGCAGGGGTTGGGAGGTGGGCTGGGTGGTGGGAGCAGAGGAAGTGGCTTGAGCTGCTTGACCCAATACCAGCAGAGAAATCACAGACTCAGCTCTCAGACATCTGGGAGACATTGGGCAGCTGGAGTATTTTTAGAAGGCCAGAGGCAGACATGCCCGGAATCCTGGGCGTTGCTGAGCCAAAGAAGCTGGGAGGCCAGCAGAGGGTGAGTCAAGAAAGGTGGCCCCAGTGCTGGTTCTTACTTCATCAAGGTCAGCTGGCCTTCCATGTCCCTGGAGGCCAGTGCTCAGGCCTCTTGTATTCAAGTTCTGGTGTCCCTGAGGTGCCATCGATAACTGATTGGCTTCCTCTGGGTAGTCAGGTGCAAATCTGGCCTCAGGGGAAGGATGTTTGTCTGCAGCACTTGGTCTCCTTTAATTCCGTCAGCTAGCTCTCTAAGTGCTTTCTGTGGTCCAGGTGAATGGCTGGGCCCTAAGGATATAGAAAGAAAGGAAGCAACTGGGAGGCTCAGTGCTCAGATTCCTTAAAGGGGTAGGGATGGGGGAGGGACAGGGACACAGACCATAATAACACCCTGAGATCACTCTGACAAAGGAGGACATATGGTCCTAGGTAAGCTTGGAGGAGGCCTGTTGGCTTCCCAGGCCTGCGACAAGGACCAGATGATTATCTATTGGCAAAAATGTAAGCTGCAAACCAGGGGGCACCCTGTTATAACAACAGGGTGATTATCAGTCTTTTCCAGAGCCATATCTTTTCCTTTCACATTATTTCTGAAAAATGATGCCTCAGAATTGGAGTAAAAGATAAGATGATCTTTTCAGCCCTAGACCTATTACAGTGGCAGCTCTAATAAATGGATGCTCTGCCCCCTACCCCTCAACCCATTCCCACTTTCCCATTCTTTTCTTTCTTTCTTTCTTTCTTTCTTTCTTTCTTTCTTTCTTTCTTTCTTTCTTTCTTTCTTTTTTCCTGGCTCCTCAGTTTCTTGAGGGTTTCTAGCCTTAGTCGTGAATGTCTACAAATTTTCTACCTGAATATTTATTTATTCATATGAGAAAGAGAGAGAGCAAGAGCGAGAGTGAGAGAGAGAGAGCGAAAGAAAGAGAATCTCAAGCAGACTCCATGCTCAGGGGGAGCCCAAGGCAGGGCTTGATCCCATGACCCTGGGATCATGATCTGAACCGAAATCAATACACTCGACCAACTGAGCCACTTAGGCACCCCATTTCCTGACTTTTAAATACAGTACCTTCACGTTAAATGTTAAGCTAAACAAATTAATAGGAGAGTATTCTGGCTCAGTTGGGATGCAGGACATCAAGTGAAAGAAACTGCTCTGAGTGTCAGTGCCTATGTCCATGTTTATCAGCAAACTAGTGCCAACAAATCTCCTAAAGTGACCACATTCAATTTCAGTGCAGTATTTCAAGCTGACTTATCAGGTTGGAGACTCACCACTCTACTAAAATGCTTTTTTCTTTCCTGCAAGATCCTGGACAGAGAAAGCCTTCAGTTGGGTCAGACAGCCTCATTCTAATTTTGTCTCTGTTCCCAGCTCACTGAATAGATTTGGATCACTCCTTAGCTGAGTCTAGGTCTGGGTCTAGGTTTCTTCATTTGTAAAATGGTTAGTTTGGGTTAGACAATCCCCAGGGCCCCATTTGGCTCTCCTGTGACAGGATTCCAAATTGTGATGAGCTACCTTCTTATCTCCACCCATTTCCATAGCCCTACTCCCCACCCACCACATACCACACCTACCCCAGGGCACCACTGGGCTGCTGGGTGGAGACACAGGCAGAGAAGCAGAGCATCTAAGAAGGCAGGTATCAGGCAAAGATAAAGGACACAGCCCAGGGCAGTTTGGAGGCCATCAGAAAGAAAGCTACTAGGCCAGGGAGCTCTTAACTATCAGCTAAGACACAACCAGAAAGCCTGGAGGCTCCTGCCAGGGTGACGGGATTCCACATCCTGGGCTCCTATAAGATCTGTAGCTTAGCCCTCACTTGTGTGGGGTTCTCCTCTGAGGCTCCCCACCAGGCCATACCCCATCTCACCCTATTCATCCCTCTATCAAGGGACCTGAGCCACCCTTTCCTCTATCCACTCCCTTCCCTGCTCACACTGGGGCCTCAGAGCACAGGGTCCCCTGGGCAGTGTTGGAGCTACCTTCTCTGACTCGCCCACTTTCCTCCATCTCCTACCCTTTGGACCTGCTCATCTCCCATAGATTGCCTAGATTTCAAATCGGGAGTTCTCTCTGTCAGGAAGCCCTCCCAGATCCTCCATTCCAGGCCTGGTCAGGGCCTTCAGCCCCCACCCCATAGTCTGAATTAGCCTCTGTCTCTGCTGCTGACCCCATTGTAAGTGTTTTCTGCCCGTCTCTCCCTCTAGATTCCCTGCTGCCTGTGCTAATGCAGACATTGTAGAGATGACCTTTTCTTATAGCTAAGAGCTTTTAAATTTAACAAAACTTATTGGAAATCAGCTCTATGCTGGGCACTGCTTTGTGACATGCTGTGCTAGAGGTTAACTCTGGCCCTCAGGCCTTTTTTGTCAGAGTTGTTCTAGTGTTAAACTTGCTGTTTGCCCCCTGCCCGCCCACCAACCCCAGGGCTGGGAATGGAGGGGAGGGGGAGTCTATTAAACCTCTCTGCCTTGCTGGTAGAAGTTCGAAGCTCTGTGTCTTGGCCAGGGAACTTTAGGCTTGGTAGAGCAGCTGGAGGAGGAGGAAGTGTCTGCAGGCCCCCTGCCTGCCCTCCAAGTCAGTGTTCACCAGAGCTTTGCCAGGCTCTTGATAGTTTGAGGACTGGATAAATGAATCAGGCACCCTATCATCCTGCCCCATCAATTCGTCCTGTCTTGTCATCTTTTAGCTGAAAGGGTTTCCTGGGGACAGAGGCTAGAGAAGTGGTTGGGAGCACTGTCAGATGGGAGAGGAGAACAGAATAAGGTGGGGGAGACCAAGGGTGGATATATGGGTCGGGAAATGCTTGGGGGTAGGTGAAGCATCCCCACCAGGCCTAGGCTGGAAGTGACTACCTCTTCACCTGGGGGTGGCACCATCCTCACTTTCAGTAACTTGATCCCCATCCTCTGAAGAGGCTTCGGAGCCCAGAGGTCAAAGGTCATCACTGCCCAGTCCTAAGGGGGTCTGTTCTTAGCACCCCACCCCAGCAGAAAGAGCACTGGGCAGTGAGTCAGGAAAGTATATGACTTTGGGCAGGTCACATCTTCTCTGTGAGCCTCAGGTTCCCCATCTGTACAATGAAAAAGTGGATCCTGTAACCCCCAGAAACCCTCCAGTCAGGATTGCATGTAGGCAGGATGAAGTAGAAGAAATTGTCCTTGTGTCCAGAGTGCTAGCTTGATGCTTCCATATCTCTCATCCCATCTAATCTCACAGCTAGAGTAAGAAAAAAAACCTTTGCCCAAGGGCAGCTAATGGAAGTGAGGACGCAGGCCGCTTTGACTTCTTCAAAAATCACACCTTTGGGCAAGGAGGGCCTTTGAATTGAAGTGAGGCTACCAAATTTTTGCTCTAGGCAAAGAAGAGTGACTTGGATATGTTTTGTTTTGTGGCAAAATATGTAACAAAAATATTACCATTTTAGCCATGTTCACATGGCATTAAGTTCATTTGTGATGTTGTGCAACCATCACTACTATATAATTCCAGAACTTTTCCATCATCCCAAACAGAAACTCTGTACCCATCAAACAATAACAATAACTCCCCATTCCTCCTCCCACACCAGTGCCTGGTACCTTGTTGTTCTATTTTCTGCCTATTCTAGTACCTCATGTAGGTGGAATCCTCCTATACTTGCCCTTTTTTTTTTTTGGTCTGGCTTATTTCACTTCATTTTTTCAAGGCTCATCCATGTTGAAGCACATGTCAGAACTCCCTTCCTTTTGAAGGCTGAACTGTATTCCATTGTGTGGCTAGATCGCATTTTGTTTATCCTTTCATCTTGTTTTCTTTTGGCTCTTGTGAACATTGCTGCTATGAACATGGGTATACAAATATTGGTTTGAGTCTCAGCTTTCCATTCTTTTTTTTTAATGTTTATTTTTGATAGAGAGAGACAGAGACAGAACACAAGTGGGGGAGGAGCGGAGAGAGAGGGAGACACAGAATCCAAAGCAGGCTCCAGGCTCTGAGCTGTCAGCATAGAGCCCAACGCAGGGCTCGAACTCATAAACCGCGAGATCATGACCTGAGCCAAAGTCAGACGCTTAATCGACTGAGCCACCCAGGTGCCCCTCAGCTTTCAATTCTTTAGTATATATACCTAGAAGTGAAATTGCTGGACCATATGATAATTCTAAGTTTAACTCTTTGAGGAACCACCAAACTGTTTTTCCCAGTGGCTGCACCATTTTACATTCCTGCCAGCAATGCATAGGTGTTCCAATTTCTCCTGGGGACACAGGCCAAAGATACTTGTTATTTTCCTTTTTATTATTTTATAACAATAGCCATCCTAATGAGTGTGGTGGTATCACACCGTGGTTGGCCTGGATTTTTAATTTTTAATTTTTTTTTTTAGCAGTTTTAGCTTCCAGAGTCCTTTTGTCAGAGGGAAAGTTACCCAGAGGCTATGTGAAGTCTGGGAGAGGAGCTGGCAGTGGTTAACTGGGGGTGAGAGGAGCTGGTGAGGTACATGCGTGTGGAGGGTGCTCACATGTGAGACTACTTTCTCTTGCTCCTTCCTGCCCTGCCCTGTCCCACCCAGAGGTCCTTAAGGTCTTTATAAGGAACCTGGTGGCACAGTGTAAAATGTCTCTGATTCATTCATGGTCACTGAAGTCACTTCCCTTCTGGGGTACCGACTGGAGGAAGCCAAGTGTAACAGTGGCAGGAAGCTTCTTATTCTTTGTCCTTGGGGCAGGACTTTGCCAACCACCTCGGAGGAGGCCCTTTCTGCTTTGGCGGTCACTTGAGGCTATCAGATGTAAATAGGCCCTGGCAGAACAAAACAGGGCCTTTTGTGGTCTGACAAAGGCTACCTCTCCCCGGATCCAACGGGATGCAGAGCCAGGAAGAAAGGTAATAGTTTGTAGGGGACAGAGGCTGCTTCCATAGTACAAATGGAAGAAGGCCCAGCCCCTGCCCTTGAGAGGTTCAAAATTGTTCAACTCTCTCCTAAGATAACCATTCCCAATAAGCACCACTGGTCAGTGAGAAAGGATTCTTGGATCCCAAGAGGAATTCAGTGGTGTGGGAAAGGAGACCTCTACTGGTGACAAAACTCAACTCTGCTGCTGAAGACCTAGAAGTCCCTTTGAACTTTCCTCCTGGAGAAAATTGCCTAAGCCCAGGAATATGAATGAGAGCCAGGGCTTTGGTGTAATGTGGTCAAGGCTGTTGGGGCTTTGAGCAGGGAGGTGGAGCACTTGGTTGAAATGAAATAGACCTGAGGGTTTTGAGCAGTCCTATGAACCAAGAGAAAAGACCCCCAGAGGGGAAGATTGGACTTCCTTTTGATAAGATCTTGAGGGACCTCGGGCAATTAATGGGAGAAAAAAATGTAAGCATAATTTATGGTCTAAGCTGGGGGAGTGACCATACCAGTTACATATAGTTCTCAAGTGCTTGGATTGTCTAGCTCCCAGAAGTGGAGCAGGGTGAGGGACACTGGGACCAGTATTATCCCTTTCTGAATTCAGGCCAGCTCAAGACAACCCATGGGAATAGGAAGGGAAGTCTCTGGGCCTCTCTTTGCACTTTGGTTCCTTGTAACTGCTTCTAGATGCATTTCAAGAGCTCCCCAGCTGTTCCTCATCCTCCATATTCCACCATGACCCTGCCTAGGTCTGTACCCCAGGATAGTACTCAAGTGCTCAGGTTATTTTCTGTTCATACCCTCTTTCAAAATATATCCAGCTTATGCCCAGATCCCTCTGAATCTGACAGGGACCCTGAACTGAGCTGATAGACTAAATTAGGACTTGAGAAGTTGATGGCAATAGTAGTTGGTTAATCCAGCCAATAGGGCTTCATATGTATCTCTTCTCTGATTCCATTCACATTTTACCAGGGATCTTACTCCAAAGCACAACAATCTAAATAACAGGTTGGTGGAATATACCACCTCATTTTGCAATTGTGCAAAGAAGGTATGATTCCATTGGTGGAATTTTAGGCCCCTTGAAAGGTTGTTTGGGAAGATATTTTCTTGACAAATAGGCATCCTCTGCTGATGCACAGAGAAGACAGTATGTTCTGCCTACTGGTGAGGGGCCAAACAGGCGAAGCCCCAGGTGTGACCTTCAGTTCCACTTCTCTGGCCAAGATGCTAAATTCACACCTTCCATGAGTCCTGAAGCAGGTTATACCAGTCACCATGGCCATGTGCCTGGGCAATCAAATTTGCCTAAGATGAAATCCTGATTATGCAAAAGGACTCTTTAGCCTGCAATGTTTTCCAGGCCCAGCACACAAATGAAAACATTTCTTTTTTTTTTTTTCTAACGTGCATTTATTTTTGAGAGAGTGCAAGCAGGGGAGGGCAAGAGAGAGAGAGGGAGACAGGATCTGAAGTGGGCTCCATGCTGACAGCAGAGAGCCCAACGTGAGGCTCAAACTCACATACCGTGAGATCATGACCTAAGCCAAAGTTGGACACTCAACTGGTTGAACCACCCAGGTGCCCTAAAAATATTTCTTCTTGACTACACTTAAAGGAAAAGAAAGACAAGCAGGATAAAGGGCACAATAAGAGGATAGAACAGGAACCTAGGAACTGAATCCTATCAGCCATCAAATCTTCATTCCATCAGCTTGCCCATTTATACTTTCTATTTGCTAATTCATTATTTCAACCAACCAATTCTTCATTCAAAGAATGAACAAGTCTTCATTCAATCAAATATCTCTTATTTATTGGAACAACCAATTTCATTTATTCATTCATTCATTCAATCACTTTCTTTAACAATCAACCATCATCCACCCAACAAAGTACTAAGTTGTCTTTCAGTCTTCATTCATTTAACTATGTATCCCAAATATCAAAGCTCAGGGCTGGAAGAGACCTTAAGGGCCACCTAGTTCAGCCAATTTAATCTTATAGGTATCCTTTCCATTGCAGCCTTGCCGGGTGGTCAGCCAGGCTCTATTGAGCACCTCTAGCAACAGAGAGTTCACTATCTTCAAAGGCTGCCTGGGCTGTTGTGGGACAGTGTTTGCTGGGAGAAAATATTTCTCAAGCTCTCTTGTTATATTCATATCTGTTTCTGTGCAGCTTTCCCAGGCCACCCAGAACAACTCAGCTCCTGTGTGCATCAGCACAGAGTGCATCAGCAGGTACAGAAGAAGACTGTCCTCTGGGCTCCTTCCTTCCCTCACCCGTCCTTAATGGGAAATGTTCCCTCTTTGTTCCAGTCTCTCTCTTGTGGTCAGACAGGACCCACTTAGGGCTCTCTCCTGGTCTGGGGAATGGAATGGGAGGTCACATTCCAGGTATGATGTGATCAGCTCTGTGGTAAGGAGATGGTCACCTCCAATTCTGAACAGACTAAGCCCTGGAGTATTTCTCATGCCTGCTCTTAAGGGGGTCTCCTCTCATCCTGTTCTGCGTCCCCACCCCACCTTCACTATAGCTGAGCACCCTAAGGGCAACTGGTTCATGAACTTGCTAAAGACTCAGAGGTGGCCTGAACAGGGGCAACAGGGATTACGTGGGCCAGCCAGTCCTCCTCTGAGGTCTGAGGAGAGAGTTAAGCCATTGGAAGCAGAAGATGAGGCAGGAAGACAGAGGGGTACCTAGGTGGCTCAGTCGGTTAAGCATCTAGCTTCGGCTCAGGTCATGATCTCATGGTTCGTGGGTTTGAGCCTCGTGTGGGGCTCTGTGCTGACAGCTAGCTCAGAGCCTGGAGCCTGCTTCTGATTCTGTATCTCCCTCTCTTTCTGTCCGTCTCCTGCTCATGATGTCTCTCTCTCAAAAATAAATTAAAAAAAAATTTTTTAATTAAAAAAAAAAAGGAAGATGGAAAGAAGGGAGTAGGTAGATACCTGAGTCAGTACAGGCCATGAGAAAGCAGAGGCTGCTGGCAGGAAATGATCCACTGCACCAGTCAGGTCGTGGGAGCAACGGGCAGAGACAAACGGACTGATTTAAACAGAAAAATAATTTCTTCAAAGGGACTGTCGGTCACTTGCAAGAACTGGTTATAGAGTGATTTAGTAGTGGGGTATATATCTGATTCCACAGAATTAGAGTACATGACAGGAAAGAAATATTTGTTCTGGAAAATTTATCTTCCAAGGAAGATACATGCAGGTAGCTGGAGGGTTTTGGGTTTGCTGAGAAAAAAGTCTTGTTCAGGATGATGATGGCATTTCTGACACTAGTTCACAGCCTCCTTACATCAAGGGTAAGGAAGAGAGGCCCAGAGCGAATGGTGCTACAAAGAAGAGGGAGGTAAGAAAGGTGGGCCTAGAGAGGATGCTGGAGAGGAGAGAGGCCTGGGGTCACTTGGAGGGACGAAGAACCGCCGTGGGCTATTTGATGCAAAACCCTTCTCCTATCTAGGCCAAACCTTCAATACAACATCTGTGTCTCACTAGAGCCTTGTGGTGAAGATTGACTCTGGGTTAATTAGGTGCTGAGGCTTGCTCCTCGGGGCAGGGTGGTCACCTCAGGACTGCATTTTGAGTGCTGTCCAGAGTTTTTGATGGTGAATTCTATTCTCAGCTGAATTTGGGCATCAATCTTTATACTAAATAAAGAGCCCAACGTATTACATTTCTTCCTAGAGTTAACATTACCGCATTGTGCACTCGAAGGTTTGCTAAGAGGGTAAACCTCGGGTTAAATGTTCTTGCCACCATAAAAAATAAAAAGCCGAACATACTCCTCCTTCCCCATCGCTGCCAAAGTGCCAGGGTAGCCTGATGCACCCTGAGCAGAGATAGGCTTGGAATATTACTCAACACCAGAGGGAATTTGTGATTGTGAAGTCAGCATTCTGGCATGACCAAGAATGAATTTTTCAGAAGGTATATTAATCAAGATCCTTTGTTTGTTTGTACATCATGGGAATTCATCTCTAATATGTTAAGCAAGTCAAACAAACAAAACCCAAAACATAAAAGGGAGAGTAGAATTATTGGCTCACATGAATGTGAAATCCAAGAATACTGCTAGCTTCAGGAATGGTTAGATCCAGGCACACAAGTCAAGTCATCAGGAATTTGTGTCCTATCTCACCACTTTGATTTCCTCTGCACTGGCTTCTTTCACAGGATATGTTCCCCATCTAGTGGCAAGATGACCCCCAAGAGCTTCATGCTGACATCATCAGCTCCTGGAAAGAGCTTAATTTCTCCATGGTTCTAAGGAAATTACCAGGACTAAGTCTCATGGGACGGACTGCTTATTTCCCCAACCCTGGAGTTGGGAGGGTGGGGTCAGCCACACAGGAACTCCTTGAATGGAGAGTGCAGGCAGGAAAGTCTCCCAAAGGAAATCAAGGTGCTGATACCAGAAATGGGAATGGCAAAATAGCAGTCAGAAAAAAATTGAGACATACACCCTATGAAATGAGCTTAGGAGACTAATGTTAAAAAAAAAAAAAAATCAGACCCAAATTTCCTTGTGTGACCCCAGGCTGGAAATTGATGTTTAACCCAGCCATGAAGGATGCATGATTTATTAGGAAACTAGAATGTCTCCAGGAAGGGGCGAGGTGGACTAGGACAGATACCCTTGGCTGATTTGGCCTCCCACTCCCTCCCCTTTTAGCCTTCGCTTCAGAGACAGGATTTCCTGGAGCTGGAACAGCTGCTGTGGAGCCGGCTACCAGACAAGCTGAAGCCTCTGGTCAAGGCCACATGCTACCAGAAAGGAGAGATATTTGCAGAGAGTGCAGCCCCAGGGACAAGAGAGGAGGAGGCTGACAGTGGTTGTGGCTTCCCTCTGAAATGTTGCAGGGTGGTGGTGGGAGACAGGGAGAGAAATGGCAAAGATTAAGAGGCTTTAGGCTTTGGTAGTAGGAATCAAACAAATTCAAAGCCACAAATCAATGCCTTCATCTCCGTGCAGGAAGGACCAGTGCTGTGTAAAGGGGTATGCAGTGAAAGGGGGAGGTGCCACGATCCGTATGACTTACACACAGCAAGGAGACAAGCGCTCCCAACATGTGCTAAGACTGAAGAGATCTGTGCTGTGAGCCATGAGACAGGAAGTGTTTGATGACAACTTGGAGAATCTGGCCTTGTTAGAACAGCTGTGATGGAAAGGGAGACCTTATTGAAAAGGGCAGAATCCCCTGGACTTCCTATATCGAATATCTTTTTTTTAAATTTTATTTATTTTGAGAGAGAGTAGAGGAAGAGCAGAGAGATGGAGAGAGAATCCCAAGCAGACTCCACACTGAACCCACCAACTATGAGATCATGACCTGCTGAAATCAAGAGTCAGACACGACTGAGCCACCCAGGCGCCCCTTGATATCTATTCTTTTTTTTAACATTTATTCATTTATTCATTTTTGAGGGACAGAGTGTGAGCAGGGGAGGGGCAGAGAGAGAAAGGAAGACACAGTATTAGAAGCACACTCCAGACTCTGAGCACAAAGCCTGATGCAGGGCTCGAACTCAGGAACCATGAGATCATGAGCTGAGCTGAAGTCAGACACCTAACTGACTGAGCCACCCAGGTGCCCCTGATATCTTCTGTTCTCTGCCCCTCCCCTGGTCTCTGGTCTGGGGAAGCTGACTCATGTAGACTTAATTAACAGGAGTCACTTGCTTCTGGCTTCACTTTGGGCTTGGCCAATGGAAAGTTCCACCTGCAGATCTGAGGAAGGGAGGAGAGTAAGGTCAAGATATTTCTTCCCTTGGTTCCTTTCTTGTGGTAGAGCCTCGGGCTGGCTCTGCCCTCAAGTCAAGGTCACTCCTCTTCTCAAAGAAACCTGCTCCACATGACTCTCATTCCACCTTTCCCCCCTCCACCTTGGCCATTCGGTCATAGAGGTGATGGCAGCTCTAGGTTCTTGCACTTGTGGCTCCCCTGCAGTTTGTAAATAGTCCCTTGATAAGTAAAATCTTCCATTTTCTGTTGAGTGGGCCATCTGTTTGTTGTTGGAACCCTGAATGAAACTGCCCCCGAAATTCTCCATTTTAACTAAGTGGGAGGAGGAAAAGGGGGAGCTGAGGGGACAGTCCTCAGAGAATAAGAAAGAGCAGTAGAGTGTTGGCTGAGGAGCCACTGCGGAGGCAGAGGGGATGTGGATACACTCAGTCTCCTGCTCTGAATGCAGACTAAAGTCCTGGGCATCCTTTCTTCTACTAGGGAGAGTCTGGTATTCAGGAGGATTGACACTTGCTGGCATCTAACAGGTCCCTGTATTTGCTGGTCAGATTGAAAGGCAGATGAAGGAATTCCAAGGAGTTGTGAGTTTGAAGCACTCCTGTATTTATTTTCACGGTGACCAAGAAGGCCATCTTGTGGCAGATGTACCTCTGAGGAAGCTTACTTAATGCATCATTTTTCCCCTTTCCATGAGATGAGACACTCAAACCTAACTCAAGCAGGGGACTTCCACGTGCCCAGGGAAGGGAGGGAAAATCAAAGATGTGGGGATAGGGCTTGTCTCTGAGGGCAGAGGAAGTGAGAGAGAGGATCCAGGCCAAAATTTCCTCCAGCTGTCCAGGCCCTATTAATGCTATTGCTTCCACATTTCAACCACCAGTGGCTCAAAATCTCCCTTGTTTCTCTTCCCTGGCAAAGCTCACTGTGTATATATGGGGCATGGGGGAAAGAGAGTGGAGGCTTTTGAGAGGCTCCCTTGAAAAGACTGGGAGTCCCACTGGATACTTCCTGAGCTAGAACCCCACAGGCTCATCCTGGTGCTGCTGCCGGAGTAAAGTGTGGTGAGAAAGCAGGGCTGGGACAGGGAGGACCTGGGCCCTGTTCCTGTGAGACTGGGGATGTTTGTGAACATAGACAGTGAACCAGAGAATTTTGAAGGTGGGAGGTTCATGAAAGGGCCTACGTGAGCAAGTCTGTCGGGGCCAGGATGTGGTGGGCCTGGGAGGAAAATGGGGTACGCTGCCCAGTTCCTCATACTTACGGCTCCATGGGACAGAGCATGAAGGTTAGAGGAGGGACAGGAACCAGGGGGCTAGACAGCAGTCACTGCACCAAACAATGCAATCCTGACTTGAAGGAGGGGCTGGAAACAGACAGATGGTAGGGAAGCCAGGTGGCCTCTATCTGTAGAAGTCCTTGGCAATGAGGGGGCCATAGAGCTTAACAGAACCTAAGAAACCACACACCCCTCTGTGGATACCATCACATCACAGAGGCTACGAAGGGCAGACATAACCACACTAAACTCGGGGACCCCTTTCCACTGCAGAGCAAAGTCAGGCTGGCAGAAGGCCTCATGAAGCGTCCTCCCCTTTTTTGGTGACCAGAGAGTAGAGTATGTCATTGACACACCATCATCCATCCCCACACCAAGACCCTGAAGTCAGAGTTCTAATTGGGTTGGGGGTAGGAGGATTGCTATGAATTGCAGATTAAATATAGCAGATTTAATATAGCAGATTAAAGTTTTAAAGTGGACTGGTTTAGGGTGCCTGAGTGGCTCAGTGGGTAAGCGCCTGACTTCAGCTCAGGTCATGATCTCACGGTTTGTAAGTTCAAGCCCTGTATCAAGCTCTGTACTGACAGCTCAGAGCCTGGAGCCTGCTTTGTATTCTGTGTCTCCCTCTCTCTGCGCCCCTCTCCTGCTTGTGCTCTGTCTCTCCCTCTCTCTCTCTCAAAAATAAATAAACATTAAAAAAATTAAAGTGATCTGGTCTGAGTTTGAGTCAAGTGACAAAGGCATAAAAGACTTAGGATTGCTTCTACCTTACCAAGTTAAAACTCAACAACCAGTTGCAGTAACAAAATGGCCACTGGCCATTCCACCAACCTGAGTGAAAGAGAACATCTGTGAACCAGAATGCCTGCCAAAGTCCTGGGATTCACTCCACGAGGCCACTCCTGAACCAATCACTGTGGCCAAGAGATGGAATGTGCTGATTAGTCAAGCTTAGGTCATATTTGCACCCTCGGAGTTGGTGTCCCTGGAGCCACGGGTTCCTAAAAGGGATGTGAGTATTACAGGGAAGAGGGAAGGGAGGATGAATTTGGGGAAGTATTGAGTTAGGAATTGTTCCCCATTCATTCCTCTGAGAGCACAGAGTTTCTGCCCCGGGAAGAGAATGAAACTAAAACTAAAATCCCAGGTGTTTTATAATTCCCAGAATGACAGCCCGTGGCACACGTGAAGACAATGATAACAGGTACTGAGTATCGGAGCAGAATTAAATATCCTTGGAGTAAGAAAATGGGAGTGTGAGCACTCTGGAAGGGAGGCCAGGGGCCTGCCAGCTGGAGGGGCACCGTGATGGAGGGGGACAGGAGTGGGCTGCTGCAGGGGGAAAACCCTGTCCCAGGGGGGTTTTATGAACTGAAATTGTGGAAGCAAAAGTGAAAGAAGCCACATACAAAAAAAAAAGCCCTCTCCTCTGTTTCTCATAGGAAACTAGCTAAAAAGGCAATTCTTCCTGTTATCGACCAGAGTGGAGAGACAAGATGACTAAATGCAATGTGGTACCCTGGTTTGGATCCTGGAACGAAAGAGGATGTTACTGGAAAAAATGGTGAAATCCACTAAAAGTCTGGAGTGTAATTAATAGTAATTACCGATGTCAATCTCTTAGTTGTGTTAAATGTACCATAGGAACTCCAGATATTAACAAAGAAGAAAAGTGGGGAAGAGGTATATAGGGTCTCTTGTACTATTTTTGCAACTTTTTCTATAAATCTAAGATTATTCCAAAATAAAGTGTTATTTTTTAATTTAAAAAATTTTAATGCTTATTTATTTTTGAGAGAGAGAGAGTGAAACTGGGGGAGGGACAGAGAGAGAGGGAGACAGAATCCAAAGCAGGCCCCAGGCTCTGAGCTGTCAGCACAGAGCCCGACGTGGGGCTCGAACTCATGAACCTCAAGATTAGAACCTGAGCTGAAGTCGGACGCTTAACTCTGACCCTCCCCTGCTCATGCTGCCTCTCTCTCTCTTTCTCAGAAATAAATAAAACATTTAAAAAAATGTTTATTTATATTTTGAGATTGAGTGAGAGGGAGACAAAGGATCCGAAATAGGCTCTATGCTGACAGCAGACAGCGCAATGTGGGGTTTGCTGAGCCACTCAGGCGTCCCTAAAGTTCATGTTTCTTTTTTTTTTTTTAATTTTTTAATGTTTATTTATTTTTGAGAGACAGAGAGACAGAGCATCAGCAGGGGAGGACAGAGAGAGAAGGTTACACAGAATCCAAAGCAGGTTCCAGGCTGTCAGCACAGAGCCCAACACGGGGTTTGAACCCACAAACCGTGAGATTATGACCTGTGCTGAAGTCGGCCGCTTAACCCACTGAGCCATCCAGGCACCCAGTTTATGTTTCTTAAAGTCAATTTCTCATGCTGTAGATTCACTTTTACTATGTGGAAAAGCCCGACATCTAGGACTGTACATATAAATGAAAACTTACCTGCCTTTGGGTATCATGGCATCACCAGTACAAGGGGGGCAGTGGAAAAAGCCAAGTGCCAGCATAACTCCTCCAGGATCCTGTGAACTGGCTGTGCATGGATGAGATGGAGCCCGTGATGCACTTAGCACAGGGCCGGGCACATAACTCACACCCAGTGGAGGTTAACAGTCCTCACTCTGCACACAGTTGGATATGCTACAATGTGCCTGCCCTCTCCTGTTGGCTTCTCACATCCCCTGTCCGGAAGGTGGGGTGAGTTGTTCATCTGCTTAATTGAGTCTTTCTACAGGGCCAAGAACCTCAGCCCTGAGGCCCCTGCATCTTTGGTGCAAATTGGCTATGCCTTACCTCCTGCCATGTGCGTGGACAGCTGAGATGACTCTGTGCTGGGTTCTAACCTGATTAATGTCATTTAATCCTTACATCAGCCTGGGAGGGTAGGGATCGCTGTCCCCCAGTTTACAGATGGCTGCAAAGGCTGGTATTTGCTTTCCCTCAGAGCAGCCACTTGAGACAGATAAGACACACAGCACCAATAACTGAGGTCAGGTGAGCTGATAAGCCAGAAAAAAACGGGGACTGCTGGAGAACTCAGAGAGGGAAGGTCACCTCTGTGTCCCACAGTCAGTGGACTTTGGGGCCAGGAGGGTTTCCAGAGAGAAAGGGATGAAAAGAGCATCCAAGAGCAGGAAATAGTGAGAGGCTTGGCACTGAGATGGAATTCCTAGAAGTCCAGCAGTTCTCGGGCAGTCTGGGGGGTGGGGGGACTAGAGCCCAGGATCCATGCACTGAGTGGGTTGGGACCATAAGCAGAGGGATTGGTGGGACCCCATTAGCGCTCTCTACATCCCACTTCCTAGATGAATCCTGCCCTGAGGCTAACATTTGCATTCCATCATCTGTACCTAAGGACTGCCCGCTCCAGGGCTTCTTGTTTCTGTTGGAAGGAGATCTGTGCTAGGGCCTTTATGGGTCAGTGCTGGGAGGACTCAAAATAGGGCACAGATGGGAGAAACAATTTAGTATCTATTTTGTGCCAAGCCCTACAATGGGCTGTGGGGATCAAGATGACTCAATCCCCTTTCCCAAGGAGCACTTGGGCTGGGGAATATACTGACTGCCATGAGCATCATGGTAAGCTAGTCGGTGAGGAACAGGGCCCGGGCCTGTGGGTGCTCAGAGAAAGCTCCCAGCCTCTGAGGGTGGAGGGTCTCCCTGGCCAGACCTCGCCAACCTGGCAGCCAGGTAGTCCAACATAGTCAGCAGTCCTACTGGGAAGGAGAGCCCTATAGAAAGTTCTTCAGCTGCCTTTCCAGAAGGAGAATCAGATCCAGGAAGCAATGGGGCCCCGCGAGAGGCCCAGCAGGACAACCCTCTTCCCACGGGAGGGCGGTACCTGGGCATGGGCCCGTAGAGCAGGAGCTTGATTCCTGGAAGGCATGATGGCCTCTTAATCTTCCATGTGACCTCTATACCTTATACAATGGGTGTGATGCTCTGAACTTGCCATTTGCCAGCTGTCTGGAACCAGACCAACGCAGCAGGCCTATTCTGACCTCACGTGCTAAGGCTCATGGTGCCAAGTGCAAGGAAAGACTCTCTCAAGTGCTCTGGCTACTTCTGCAAGGAGAGGCACAGTGCTAAACTCCTCTGGGCCTAGCCCGACTCGAAGACTGTGTTTCAGCAGAGCCTCAGGGAAGTGCTGTAACTGTGATGGTGGGAACGCAGGCGGTATGTCCATGCACTCATAAGTGTTGCCCATTACTTAGAGACGTTTCTTTACACAAGCATTCTTTCTACTCTCATGAGATGAGTAGGAAGGAGTCAAGATGATTCCCTAATAGAGGAAACCCCATGATTTCAGGGAAGAAGGGCCTAGAGGGACCTGGAGTACTAAGAAGGAAACAGTGTGGTAGGAGTGTCAGTAGCTTTCAGGGTTCTAGATGAGATGTGAAAAGAGAGACCATGAGACTGGGTCAAGGTGGATCATGCCACGGACAGCGTGGGATCTGAGATTATTGCTATAGGTGGGGAGACAGGGAGGGACACCCATGGACAGGGGGCCTGCCTGGGCCTAGCCCTGACCCTGTCAGGGTCACTGGATCTGGAATCATCAGAGACAAAGCAGCTATGAAGTCCATGGCATCCAATCCATTATAAGACCAAGGTCTAGAGGGGAAAATGACATGTCCTAAATCATCTGGTGTACCAGCGTGTGGTCCAGCCTCAAACCAGGGTCCTGCCTCCCAGACCAGAGTTCCTTTCCCTGCTTAGGCAAGTCAAACCCAGCAGGCAACGTTCTATCTGGGGCTGGAGAATGGGCCCCTGTGGAGACTGGCATCTCTGCCTTATTTCTCAGATAATGAAGTGCATGTCAGAGAGGGGCAGGAACTTGCCGGAGGTCAGGCAGCCAGAGAGCAACAAAACCAACCCACCAGGCTCAGGTGTCCTGACCCCCAGCACAAGGCATCTCATTGTGCCGATGTCTCCCAAGGACAGCTCACATTTACTGAACATCTGTTATGTGCCAGGTGCTCCACACACATTCTTTCCAACCCCCAAAACCTTGGAGACAGATGTCCTTGTCCGAATTTAACAAACCAGAGAACAGAGGTTCAGAAACATAAAGCAACTTGCTCAAGGCCGCTCAGCTGGTAGTTGGCAGCACAGAAACTCAAGCCCACATCTGCTACTTCTGAAGCCTGTGCTCTTGTTCTTACCCAGGCTAGGTTGGGTTTGGAACCCAGGGCTAACAATGAAAGGAAGTAGCAGGGGAGGGGAAACCAGGGGCAAACTCCGGGCACTGCCCGGGTTCCTAGACGCTTGGTTGGACCAGTGATAAAGATCAACAGAAATGACCTTGGGACAGCAGGATCTTACCTCCTGCTGATGGTTTTGTTTTTTATTTAAAGGTGTATTGATCCACACCCTGCAACAAAACCACACAAAACAGAGGTGATGGCATAGTTTCTGGTGTTGCTGAAATACACATTACAAGTGGCATGAGGCCAAGACCCCACTGGCCTCAGGATTCTACATTGGCCTCAGGTTCCTACATTGATTTAGGAATTTAGACTCTAACAATTCTAACAGGGAGGAACCTCCCAAGCTGTCAATCTACCCTAAGAGAGGAATTCTCTCAACAAGCTTCCCAACTAGGTTCATCCAACCCTGCTCTCACATCCTCACTGCCTATCTCTAAAAGCCACCTTTTTGCTGTGGGGCTGCCTTTCTCACTTTGAGCTGAGACCAGCCTCCTGGGACATCCCCATAGTCTCCCTTGAGGCCCAGAGTTAGCTGCTCTATGGCCCTAAGTGGCCCTGTTTAGCTAAGAGGACAGTGACTCTGCATCTTCTCTGCTCTGGGTCTGAAACTACCTGACCAGGGACATCAGAGCCAAAACTATTCCTGAGAAATGGGCACAAAGCTACAGAGAATAACTGTTGGTCTCCTTCTACTTTCTAGGATTTATGCCTCTGTTAATATAGCCAGACATCAAATCCACCTTTGTGCTGACCACATCCCACTGTGTTCTTATCCTCTCAGACCCCAAGCTTTTAAAAATTTGTTTCAAGAACAAGATCTTGCATTTCTTTTTTAATTTCCATCTTGCAAATGTTAGCAGCTCATAGTGATATGGTGCTTTATAGTTTATATACAGCCCCTGCACGTGCATCATCTCCTTTCATGCTTAGGATGGTTTACTGGACCCCACGGAGATGGCTGATAGGAAGTGTCCCCTGGGGAGTCTGGTCCTGGTGGGAGTCCCAGCAACAGCTGCTGAGATGACCATGAGCATTGAGTGGTCAGGGTCCTGTGCTCTGAGGAGTGAAAGTTACCAAACCACAGGAGCCCAGAGAAGGGAAAACCAGGTGCATGCAGTCCATAAGGATCTCCAAAAAAGCTTCCTGAGGGATGCTTCAGAGGCAGCTCGGAGCCTGGGGTAGGGTTCCAGAAAGAAACAAGTGTGACCGGGAGGCTGTAGAATGAAGGGAGAATGAGTGGAGGCAGACTGGGTTGGGTGGAGTCCTTCCCAAGGCAAAGGGTGGGCCAGATGTTTTTGAAGGTTCCCCAACCAGTGTTTGGGTCCCCTCAAACAAGTATTACCAATCCTCCTTCTCGCTCATTGTCTGGGGAAGGAATGAAAGCTCAGCCAGGATTAGAGCCAGGGTGACACACAACTTAGCCAGGGATCTTCATCAACCCTGAACCAGGCTGGCCCAACAGTCTGTCCTGAGCTCCCTTAGTTGGCCTGAGGAGCAGAGAACTTGCCCTTGCCCTCTTGGGCTCCCATCTGTTTGGGGAGACAGGCTTTCTCATGTTATGTGAGGTCATTTAGGCAAGTGGATTCCAGGAAGGCCGATGGTGGAAATGTGGGCATTGGTGACAAGCCTGTAGGCATCACTCTGGAGCTGGACCAGGGATCCCATCTCACACTCCTGTCTCTAGGCCTAGAGTAGGTTCTTTGGGAACTTAGAAAGGACCCACCCCAGTCCAGGGGCCAGGCCCATGGGTGGATCCAAGCTAAACTTCCATACAAGGGTCCATTGTGGTTGCATGGGCTGGCCCTGGGCTCCACCAGCCCTTCCGGCTCCCAGAAAATGTTTTCCGTCTGGTAGCTCCTGGAGCGGCCTGTCCTTGGCCAAGGCGCCAGCCCCACACCCAGGCCTCTGTAGCTCAGTGGGGATCCTGGACTCCTGCAGGTTTAGAGCTTTTGGGTCCAGCCCCCACTTTCACAGCCAGAGTCCCTGAGGCTCAGGGGGTGCACAGAGGCCTGCAGTACACCAGGACCAGAATCAGGATCAGAACCCAGCACTGTGGCCATTTTTTCAGTTCTTACTACCACAGGATGCAGAAGCATTTGACCTCAGAGAAGGGAAGGGGCTGTCTCATCATATAGCCAATTGTGGCAGAGTCGGGGTGAAATGACTGGTTCTAGGTGGCTGCTTACCTTCCCTGGACCTCTCAGGACATCTGGGCCTTCTAGGCTCAGCTGTGGCTTTGAGAAGTTGGCTGTTCCTCTGTTTCTGAGGGCTGGGGGGTTTCAACTGACAATCTAGCACTGACATCCTGAGTTTTCAAATCAGGTTTGGACGGACTGAATGAGATGAGGAAAAGAAGCTCTGGATTGTAGCAGAGCTAAGGCTCTGGGGTCTGACTCCCCAGCCCTTGCCTGGGCTGACAGCGCCATCTGGAGCCCAATCAGTGGAGTCCCACTGGGGCTGCCACTATGAAATGTCACTCAGTGAAAGCCCTCTATGCCGCCCAGTGGTAGGTGAGGGGATGAAGAAGGGATTCTGGCCCCAGATGTGAGGGGAGTAGTCCATGGGGAGTGGCCGCTGGCATGAAGTAACAGCAGAAAGTCCAGGGCTCTGAACACCACAGAGCCGTGGAGGAGAGAAGTCACCATCACGGCAAATCTCACTGACTATCCCCTGGGCCCATCCTGGACCCAGCCCTGAGGATCCTCAAGAAGTCGATCATGATCTAATGGAGAGGGGCAAAGTGGAGGTAGGAGCCCCGGGACACACACACATAGCTGGGTTTTGGAGAATAATAATAATTTGCCTTCTGTACTGAGGGCATTCCAGTTTCAGGGAGTAGCATGGAGGGGCGAGTTTCTGTGTGTAAGCTTGAGGGCAATAGCTGAGGAAAGACAAAGTGCCAGAATATGAGGTCAGAAAGGTCATAGCCCTGGGTACCTGTGGCCAACACAGCTTCCCCACAGCTCCTTTCCCTCCTGTCCTGTCTCCTGCTTTGACCCCCCAGTGCTGGCAGGAATAGAGTCCCTGCCACAAACTCTAACCCCATCCCCTCTGAGTTGGGCTACCCAGGTGATGTCCTGATTCTGGGGGCCTCTTTTCTTCTATAAGGCCAGGGTCAGGTCTGTCCACAGGCTGATCCTAGGGACATAATCTTCTAATCTCTCTGGCATCCAGGGAGCCTGGGCACAGCCCTTGGACCAGGGGAAGGATCTCCAAGTAGTTACTGAACTCTGGTCACAAGTTCCTTAACTGTTAAATGGGCATAATAACAGTGCCTACCTCATGGAGATGTGGTGAGGATTGAATGAGAAAATGTATACAAAGCCACCTTGCTGACATGAATTGATGCCAGCAAAAAAGGCTTCTTCCCAATGCCCATTCCTTTGGACACATCCTTTCCAGAAGGGGAAGCCCCAGATCTTGGCTCCCTGGCTACCTTCTCCCCAGCCTCAGGTCTTTTTCTACTCTCCTGAGCCCAGAGAGGCTCTAGTGTATGCCCTGAGGGGTGATTTGTTTTTTTAATGTTTCTCCCCATTTTCTTTTTAAAGAAAATGTAAACTACAAAGGAAAAAAGAAAAGTATAAAATAAGCATCCGTATACATCCCTGGATTCAACAGTTAATGATTTGCCTTATTGCCTCATTGCTTTCTCTTTTTTAAAAAAAATCTGAACTGTTTGGGGGAACCTGGCTAGCTTAGTCGGTAGAGCGTAGAAATTAAAAACAAATAAATATAGTTAGCTTTTTAAAAATGTTTATTTATTTATTTTGAGAGACAGAAAGTGCAGGGGAGGGGCAGAGAAAGAGGGGGAGAGAGAGAGAGAGAGAGAGAGAGAGAGAGAATCCCAAGAAGACTTTACACTGTCAGTGTATAGCCTGAAGCAGGGCTCAATCCCACAAATTGGGAGATCATGAGCTGAGCCAAAATCAAGTGTCAGACGCTCCACCAACTGAGCCACCCAGGCACCCTGAGCATGGAACTCTTAATCACAGGGTCGTGAGTTCAAGCCCCACGTTGGGAATGGAACTTATTTAAAATAAATAAATAAATAAAATAAACCAAACCGAACCATTTGAGAGTTCAGATACCATGCCGCTAGATGACACTTAATACCTAAGTGTGCAACTCCTGAGAAAAGTATCCTGCACAGTCACAATCACAGTCCTAAGAAAAGGATGAATAATTCCATGCTATCATCTAATAACCAGTCTATATTTGTATTTCTCCTAATTTTTCCAAAATGTATTTTATACCTGCTTTGGGGGAAGGAGGTCCAGGGTCCAATTAATGTTCACTCCTTGGATTTGGTGGTTAGTCTCTTTGTTCTCTGGAAATCTAAAATAGGTGCTTCCCTTTTTTTCTCCTCAAAATAGGAAAATTACAAAAGAAAATAATCTGCAATCAACTGTTGGCATTTTGGTATTTTACCTTTCAATTAAAAAATTCTGAACATATATGGTAGAATTTTTTCTGCCATTGATATATAAAACATCTCCATTGATATGTAATTCGCATATCATTTAACTCACTCATTTAGAATATATAATTCAATGGTTTTTAGAATATTCACAGATATGCGCAACAAATAGTGATACAATATATATTCAATATACAGTGATACAATAGATAGTGATGCAATATGTAGATACACAATCACTACATTCCATTTTAGAACATTTCCATCACCTCAAAAAAAATCCTGTACATTTTAGTGATTACCCGCAGCTCTTAAGCAGCCACAAATCTTCTTTCTATCTCTATAGACCTACCTATTCTGAACATTTCATATAAATGGAATCATATAGGGTGTGGCCCTTTGTGACTTTTCCCAGATACCATAATGTATCCAAGGTCCATCCATGTTGCAGCATGTATCAGCATTTCGTTCCTTTTTATGGCCGAATAATGCTGCATTATACGAATGTACCGCATTTTGTTTACGCATCCATCAGTTGATGGACATTTGGGTTGTTTCTACCTTTTAGCAATTATGAATAATGCTGCTATACACATTTGTGTTCATATTTTTGCATGGACATACATTTCAGTTTGTCCGGGGTAAACACCTAGGAGAGGAATTGCTAAGTCATATAGCAACTCTATTTTGACTGTTTGAAGAACTGCGAAGCTGTTTTTCAAAGTAATTGTACTATTTCACATTCCAACCAGCAATCTATTAGGACTCTGATTTCTACACATCCTTGCCAGTATGTTATTTTCTGATGTTTTTTATTATGACCATCCTTGTGGTTAACATGTATCTCATTGTGGTTTTGGTTTACATCTCCTTGATGACTAATGATGTCAAGAATCTATTTCTTGTGTTTATTGTTTATTTATCTATTCATTTATTTTCCATCTTCTTTAGGAAAATGGGTACTTAGATCCATTGCCCATATTTAAACTTGGGTTATTTGTTTATTTACTTATTTGTTTGTTTTTGAAGGCAAGAAAAACTTTTAAACCACAAACGGTCAGCAGATGGCCACAAATTCTCCATGTTTCATTAAAATCACACAAAACCTAGATTAAAAATACTACCAATGACCACTCTAGAAAACCTGTGTGAAAAATTAAAATATGTACACTAAAAATACCACAGTGTGCACAAGACTCGGTTTTTAAAGCACCTGCATGAAATTCTGAATCAGTTTTACACACAGCTTCTAATATTAAATTGATATTTATTTTACTTGAGGATGATGGAAATTTCCAAAAAGCAGGACTATGAAAAGATAAAATGTCCATCCTTATACGAAGTAGTGCCCTAAAAATTAACATTTACAGAATACTTGGTAAAAATAGCTTTTAAAAGTTCTCCCAAGAGGAGTGCTTGCAGGGCTCAATTGGCTAGGCATCTGACTCTTGACTTTGGCTCAAGTCATGATCTCATGGTCCATGGGATCCCACATTGGGCTCTGCACTGAGAGTGTGGAGCCTGCTTGGGACTCTCTCTCTCTCCCTCTCTCTCTGCCTCTCCCCTGCTGGCACATGCTCTCTTCTCTCTTTCTCTCAAAATAAATAAATAAAAACACATGAAAAAATTATATTAAAAAAGTTGTCCCAAGAGGTATATAAAATCAACTCCCAATTTTTCATAATTCATCCTACAGGTTCAGCTTTCTGTGCCTTTTCAGCTTTAGTTTCACCATTTTTGGATGGTGTAGTATCTTGCTTTCCAGCTTCTTGCTCTCCCTCTTTGCATTTAGTACCTTTGTTAGTCTTTGTGCCAGGTTCTTTGTTAGCAGATGTTGTTTTTTTGGTTGAGGTTCAGGTTTTGGTGGAGCAGGTTTTGCTGACAATCTGGCAGACTGTCTGGTGGTCTCCTGTTCAGTTGCTCTGGATGCATCCTTGCCCTCTATATTCTCTGGAGACTTTATTTTGGGCACAATGACTATGTTTGGACAGCAGCAAAAAGGTAAAGCAATGAGCTGGACCTGCTGGCACCTGCAGCTGCAGCTGCTCACGTAAAGGGTACGGGATAGCCTGGCCTCTCCAACCTGTACCTCCCGCTTTTTTTTTTTTTTTAATTATTGAATGGCAATCTTTTTTATATATTCTAGATCCAAGTCCCTTATCCCATATATGCCTTGTAAATATCTCCCCCCATTCTGTGGGTTGTCTTTTCGTTTTCTTGATGGTATTCTCTGAAGCACTATCGTTTTTCATTTTGATGAAATTCAATTTGTATATTCTTGCTGCTGTCATTGTTGATTGTGCTTTTAGCTTTTCCACTTCATTATTTGATCTACTTTGTTATTATTATTTTTTTAATGTTTATTTATTTTTGAGAGAGAGCGCAAGGGGAGGGGCAGAGAGAGAGGGAGACACAGAATTCGAAGCAGGCTCCAGGCTCTGAGCTGTCAGGACAGAGCCTGATGCAGGGCTTGAACTCAGGAGCTTGAGATCATAACCTGTGCTGAAGTTAGATGCTTAACTGACTGAGCCACTCAGGTGTCCCAGTATTTGATCTATTTTGAATTAACTTTAGCGTATGGTGTGAAGGAAGCATTTAGCCACATTATTTTGCAGGTGGCTCCAATTGTCCGGATAGCATAGAGCCGAGGGGATGAGAAATGCCAGCAGCATTCCTGTCCCAGGAAGATAACAGAACCTTTGAGTGGAAGCTGGGAGAAGAGAAAACCCTGTGTTCTTAGGTTCACCTGTCCACAGGGGCGCTTCCAGCATGTTGGGGGGGCGGCAGGGAGACAGTGAGTCATGGCTCTAATGCTACAAACTCTTACTATTCTTACCAAGATTTAGTAGATTTTCCTTAGTGAACATTCCTTAATCTGCTGTATGACTTTAGGACAATTTCTAGAAATATATATTCAGGTATATATACACATATACACACGTATATACATGTGTGTATATACGTGTGTATATGTGTATGTATGTGTGTATATGTGTATGTATATGTATATAAAAATTTGTGACAGTTATGATTGTTCCACTGGGAGAGGGTCTGCAGGGCTGCTCACACCACCACCCAGAAGCTGTCCACCAGCTCATTCCTTTTTATTCCTTTTATTACCAGTATTTCATTGTTCATAGCTACCACACTTTGTTTCTCCATTTACCCATTGATAGGCATTGGCTTGCTTCTAGTTTGAGGATATTACAAATAAAGCTGCTTTGAATATTTGTGTACACGTCTTTATTTGGACAAAAGCTTTCATTTCTCTTGAGTAAATGCCTGGAAGTGGAATGGTTGGTTGTGCAGTTATCCGGTTAGTTTTTAAGAAATTGCTAAACTGGGGGACACCTGTGTGTCTCAGTTGGTTAAACGTCCGACCTCGGCTCAGGTCATGATCTTGTGGTTTGAACCCCATATTGGGCTCTGTGCTGACAGCTCAGAGCCTGGAGCCTGCTTCAGATTCTGTCTCCCTCTGTCTCTGCTCTTCCTCTGCTTGTATCTGTCTCTACAAAAAAATTTAAAGTAGCAACAGTTGGGGCTTCTTGGTGGCTCAGTCGGCTCAGTGCCCGATTCTCGATTTAGGTTCAGGTCATGATCCCATGATCCCAGGGTCGTGGGATTGAACCCCGCGTCAGTTTCTGCACTGAGCATGGAGCCTGCTTGGGGATTCTTTCTCTCTCTCTCTCATTCTCTCAAAAAAAAGTAGCAACTGTAGCATATACCACTGACTACAGTGACAAAGGTCGGACACACCCAGTATGGAGAGTTTGGAAGAAATAGAAGAGTAAAAGAAGACAATAAGAGTACCCTCTTGCTTTATTCCAACTCCAGGACCACAGCGGGGGCCATTGCCAGAGAGGTGGGTGGGAAGGATGCATAAGACTCAGATGCAAATCCCCGATTCCCACTGCAGACCCTGCTTCTGAGATCACTTCCTGCAGAAGAGCCCTCAGCCTGGAGGCCAGGATTTCCCTATGTGACCTTAAGCCAGTTCTTACCTCTTCGGTCTTAGCTGGTAAAAGTAGACACCATGGCTGCTTGGCCTCCCTCCCAGGAAGCTATTTGTGTCTTTACTGGGGTAACTCCTCTATTGTGAAAGGGTTTGGCGCCCCTCCCTCCAACACCCCACCCCCAGGCAGGGGACTCAGGATCCCAGAAGCTTTTGCCTGGAACGTTAGGTCCCTCCCCTCAAACCTCCCCCATCACTCATCATCCTCCAATCCTTAAAATCAATCTTGCCTCTCCCTCTCTCCTGGCAACAAATCATGCATTTGTTGTGGGCCAGGCCTGTGCTGGAGGCAACTCCACACTCTTATCTCACTCAGTGCTCACCATAACCCTTAAAGGAAGTTATCATGGCCATTTCAGTTTAGGAAACTCATCCTCAGCACACTGGGCAAGGTCAGTTACCCCAAGTTAGGGCAAAGCCAGGCTTGCACTGGCTACTGTTTCTGGAGTCCTTGTCTGCAACCTCAGTACTCTGTATGCAGAGAGGTCAGGTCTGTGCTGACATAGCGGACACCCCATCCCCCCATCTCTATGAATCTAAATCTGCTTCTTGCTTCAGAGTCCAGCCAGCTTCAGGGTTGTCTCTTCCACGAAGCTCTCCCTGATTCCTACTGAGAGTGATGTTTCTTTTCTGGACACCCTCATACCCTGGAATTAGTAGCCTGACTCCTCTGTCTCTCCCATCCTCACTCAGACCCTCCCCCCAGGTACCCAAGATTCTGTACTCTGGTCATGTGATCAGCTTCATTCAGTACATTTTTAATATTTTATTTTAACTTATTTGCCTTATATCTCTAATAGCTATTGACTTTCTTTTGCCTTATTGTATAACATTGTATTTTTTTTTTGTCAATACATGTTAACATTATCAAAACTTTAAGAATAAAAATCACCCTAGGAGGCGCCTGGGTGGCTCAGTCAGTTAAGCGTCTGACTTCAGCTCAGGTCATGACCTCACAATTCATGGGTTCAAGCCCTGTCTTGGGTTCTGTGCTGACAGCTCAGAGCCTGAAGCCTGTTTCTGAATCTGTATCTTCCTCTCTCTGCCTGTCCCATGTTCACTCTCTCTCTCAGAAATAAACATTAAAAATTTAAAAAAAAAGAATAAAAATCATCCTAAATTGTTCATAGATAACCATATTAACATTTTGGTAGATTATTTTTTGGTCTGATTTCTGTGTACATGTATATTTTATGGAGTTGAGATCACACTGCATAAACAGTTCCAAAGCCTGCTTTTCAAAAAAAAAAAAAAAAAAGATCTAACATTATACCAAGGACACTTTCCATGTCATTAAAAATTACATATGTCATACCTCTTAGGGTTGTTAGAATATAAAAAGACAGATAGTAACAAATGTCGCAAGGATGTGGAGCAATTGGACCCTCATACACCGCCCCTGGGAACGTAGAATGGTGCAGTCCCTTTGGAAAGCAGTCTGACAGTTCCTCAAATAGTTAAGCATAAAGTGATTGGATGATCCAGCAACTTCACTCATAAGTATATATTCAAGAGAAATGAAAACATATATCCATACAAAAATTTGTACATGAATGTTAATAGCTTTATTTATAACAGCTAAAAAATGGAAACAGCTCAAATGTCCACCAACTAATGAGTGAATAAATAAAATGTGGTATATCTATACAATGGAATAGTATTCAGCCATAAAAAGGAATGAAGTACTGATACATGCCACAACATAGATAATTCTTTTCTTTCTTTCTTTCTTTTTTTTTTTTTTCAAATAGCTTGGTCAGGGCACCTGGGTGGCTCAGTTGATTAAGCCTCCAACTCTGGCTCAGGTCATGACCTCACAGTTTGTGAGTTCAAGCCCTACATCAGGCTCTGTGCTGACAGCTTGGAGCCTGGAGCCTGCTTCAGATTCTGTGTCTCCTTCTCTCTCTGCCCCTCTCTTGTTCACACTCTGTCTCTCTCTCTCTCTTTCTCAAAAATAAATAAACATTAAAAGAAATTTAAATAGCAGCTTGTCTTTTTTTAAAAAATATTTATCCATCTATTTTGAGAGAGAGAGAGAGAAAGCACAAGCAGAGGAGGGACAGAGAGAGAGAGAGAGAGAGAGAGAGAGAGAATCCCAAGCCAGCTCACTCAGGGCTCGATCTAATGAACTACAAGACCATGACCTGAGTTGAAATCAAGAGTCTGACGCATAACCGACTGAGCCACTCAGGTGCCCCATGGATAGATCTTGAAAACATTATACGATGTATAAAAAGTCAGACACAGAAGACCACATGTTATGTTATCCTGTTTATTAAATGTCCAGAAAGGCAAATCTATAGAGTCAGAAAATATATCTGTGGGCTGGGTTGGGGGGTTGTGAGCAAATGAGCAGTGACTGCTAATGGGCATAGGGATTTGCTGTGGGGTGACAAAAAATGTTTTAAAATTGATTATGGTGGTGGTTGCAAAACCTTGTGAATATACTAAGAACTATTAAATTATACACTTTTAAGTGGTTAAATTATATGTTACATGACTTACATATCAATAAATCTGTTATAATTAAAAACAAAAGAACTCCATGGCAGCATCTTTAATGTCTTCAGACATTACTCCTTTGCACAGCTGCATCATAATTTATTTAGATTCCTATTGTTGGACCTTATGTTTTCTATTAATCTTTTTGTTTCACAACACTTCAAACATGCACAAAAATGAATTGAATAGTGTAATGAACCCCTGTACCCATCAGCCACCTCAACAATTGTCAACAGAATGTTGCTTTTACAGACATGGATTTGATGAATATTCTTGTGTATAAATCTTTGTTCACATTCCACAATTTCCTTCCATTTATACTGTCCAAACCACTTCCTCACAATGCCCTCCCAGTGTATCCTAGGGATCGGATGAATCAGACACCGTCCCACTCTTGGAGGTTCCAAGGCTGATGGAGGAGGTAGATATTAGACTGGAGTGACCAGTAGGGGCAGGAGTCGTGTAACTGGAGACAGTTCTCACCCCATTACCCGGGAAGGGCACTTCCATAAGGGCAGGCGGTCAGTCACTCCACCCTAGGAGCCTGTTTTACAAATCTCTGCCAAGCCCCTGTCTTTCTTCCCTCATACCACAAGGGGACGCCAGAGTCTTTCACAGTCTTTCTGGAATCTCTCCCCTCAGCATCGTGGGTGGGTGGTTGGGGTGACCTCTGTGCCCCTTCTCCTGGTGACCCTGGCATGGTGAGGGCCATCTCCTGGCCTTGGTATCCTCACATGGAAGACAAAGGAGGTGAATGCAGTGAGCTATCTGGAGCCACCTTTAGCTGGCTCTCATAAGCAATGTGTCCTTGGGCTCCATTCCCCAGCACCTGCTTCTGGGAGGTCTGTCCAGGGGATCCACATGGGTGCCTCTCCACTCTGGGCCCCAGGAGAGACTAATGCCTACCAACGCGACTTCCCACTTTTTACAGGCCTACAGGAGGCAGCTCATTATGAGGAGTGACTTGAGCCACAGATTTGCTGAGACACCCCCAGCTCCAGGAGCAACATTAAGGTCGTAGGTGGAGGAAGAGAAAATGAGTCACCAGAGACTTCCAAAGGCCCTCTGGCCCAGCCCAGAGGATATTTGGCCCCCAGAGGGCATGGTCTGTGTCTGGCATAGCTGAGGGCTGAGTCAAGGGACAAGGTGTTTGTTTTTCTGAAAGGGCTTCTCCTGAGTTGGGGGTGTCCAGCCTTGCAGCCTCTCCTCGCAGCCTGCCAACACAGGGGGCAGTTAGCCAGGTGCTGAACCCTGTCTGGATGTCTGTAGCTCCCTGGGGTGGTCTCTCCGCTGTATCCCCAACACAGCCCTTTTGGCCTTGCCCCTTTGCCCTTCCTTGTCCTTGTCCTTCCCCAGGACGCCTCCTCTTAATCCAGTAAGCCAGCTGCAACCAGCCAGGTCAGAAGCCACTCCCCAAATGGCCAAGCACTCCAGCCACCAGAGGAAGGGCCACCTCATATATCCCAAGCACCTACTGTGTGTCAGCTTTCTCTGGGCTTGCCACTTTGTATTTGTTATCACATTTCTTTCTCAGAGCAGCAGCCTCATAAGGCAACTATTATACACTCATGTCACAGAGGAGGAAATCAAAGCTTAGCCTGGCAGTGGCAGCAGCAGCATTAGAACTCAAGCCTAGGCCGGTCTGACTCACACCTGTGTCTCCTTCCTTCTCCCTACCTGCTTTCTGCACATGCTCCGAATTGTGCAGGACTCCTACCTCACCTCCTCATCCTTGCTGCCGCTTTACTTCTATACACACTCCTACCCACCAGTTGCACACATGGTTCCAAATTCAAGGTGAGTGCGCTAACAGACACGTGTGCACTTGTAAAGCCCAGTCCTCACTGGCAGCCCTGACTACTGCTTTGTCAGCTATATGACCTTGAGCAAGTCACTTAACCTCTGTGAGCCTCAATGTTCTCATCTCATCAGAATTGCTATGAGAATTAAGTAAGATACTGTATGTAACGGTGTTAGAAGCTTACCTGGGCATAGTGTTCAATAGAGGTCAGCTATTTTTAAAATTTTAGCTGCTTTTCATTATTATTATATACACACATCTTTGTACACTCTCCACACATGTAACCAGCCATGTGCAATATAGACAGAGGCACAAGGATTGCCAAGCACACCTACCTACACACTTGGGCAGGAACCCACAGTGAAAAAAATCAGCCACCTGCCATATGTATCATGTGCCTATGTGCCTGTGCCAGGCTACTGGGGTGAAGGAAGGGAATACCTGGGGAACCAAGACAGGAAACCTGGCTGTGGGGTCCAATCAGTCTGGCTGGGAAGTAAGATTCATGATCAAAGTATGGTCTGTAGACTAAGCTGGAAGTGCATTAGAATCTTGAAGAATCTCACACCCCCACCCCAGACCTACCTCAAGGTGTCAGGGTGGGGAGGAGGGAAGTGGGCACTTATCCTTGAGCCAAAGGGGGCTGGCTTTGGGCCTGGCCCTGGTGCCTCGGACCTATGCCCTGTCAGCAGGCTGATATACCTCCTGGCTCCTCCTCTGTGTTTGGGAGTTGGTGCTAATGTGTGAGGTTATTCAACTCAGCCTTGGGAGGATAGGTTGGCCCCCTCAACCCTGTTCTAGAAAAATATAAATAGCAAGGCCCCTCCCTGGTCCTTCCCAGGGCTGACAGGCTGGGAGCTGGGAACCGTATCAGGGCCCAAGCAACTGGCACAGGGTGCCTGCTCTTCATTCCCTCTCCTGAAATGTGTCCACACTTGTTTGTGACTCTTCCCACCCAGCATCATGGTAGGGTCACTGCCAGAACTCTGGCTGACCTCTCCCTCCTTGAGTGAGGTGAGGGCTGGGTCCCTCGAGGCTGTTGGAGCCTGAGGCCTGGGCCAGTGCCCTTCCCTGTCCCTGTTGGGGCTAATTTTAGGGCTGTCTTGACAGCTGCCTCAGCTCAACCTGAATCCGTTCCCTGCTCAGCATTGGGGTCAGTTGGGGTCAGTCGGGGAGTGGGCCAGACCAGCCCCGGCTTTGACTACGACAGATAAAAAGATTCCTTACCCCCTGGCCACCATCCCTACTGCCTGGAAAGCCCCACTCAGTACTGACCAGCAGGATGCAATAGCACCTGGTCCTGCTCTCAGTTTGGACAGACCTCTCCAGACAGACAAACCAAACCCTGTGGAAACCAGAAGTCACAGACATCAGAGAACTCAGGACTCAGAGACCCTGTCGCTCAGCACCTTGCCTGCAGAAGGGAAAGGGCGAGGGGCTGAGGTCACCCAGCAAGGGATGGAAAAGCTGGGGCTGAAGCCCAGGCTTCCAGGAGCCCAGCTGGGTTCTCTGCCCTGTGCCTCAGGGCTGGGTGGAGATATAGAGGGGCCCAGCATCTAAAGCAGCCCATGAAGATCAGTCCTCAGGCTGTCCTGTAGAGGAAGGGTTTTAGCTTCTGATAACAAAGGGATAGAGTCCTTGCTCTGCTACCAACATTCTGATCCTTGGTTTCCTCCCTGATGACATGGATGTGGTGATATATCTTCACAGACTGGTCAGGACAGAGGAGGGGAATGAAGGATGGGAAGAGCACAGGGAACTCAGGAGCCAGCTGTGCCCACAGGGCTGTCCGCTGGCTGGTGCTGCAGGCTCCTTCCCACTGGGAACTGGAGCCTTGGTGGCTCCCACAGTCTTCACCCCCATGGCCTCCATCCCCACTCTGTCCTTCACCCAGCTATGTTGCAAGAGGAAAGGGAAGCAGGTCTTGAAGCTGATCTGGGCAAGAGGGAAAGGAAATGCAAGCAGGGGTCACAGAGGGAAGCTGTGGTTCTCCTCCCTTCCCCTACCTGCAGGCTTTGTTCCTTCTCTTCCCTCTGTACCTGCCTCCTCCCATGCCCTTCCCACTGTTCACTCATTCCAGCCACTCTCCCACCTCCCGAGCTCTCCATTTCTTCCTGAGATGTCTCGTGCTGGAGCCCCCTGCTCTGGCCCTCATGGTTCCCTGGTTGGGTCTATGAGTAGGAGCGTGGATGATTGTATGTGCGTAATGGGGCTTTGCTGCATGGGGCTGCCACTCAATAAATATTTAACGGCCAACCTCAAATCCTTTCTGAAACAAGGCTATGTGTACATGAATAGATAAACGTTGACTGACTCTAAAAATACACACATGTACCCTGAGAAAAGCCTTGTTTATCCATCCTCCCCGAATACCAAGTTGATTCCAACTGTGAACTCTCCAGATGAGTGAAGGTGGAGGAATCTTAGGATTTAGGAAAGAGGAAATCCTTCCAGGTGGAAGGAAAGTCTTGAGCCAAAACTGGGAGAGCTGAATGCTCAATAGCCAGTGGAACAGCAGTGTGCGATGAGCTGGTGAGACAGACAGATCATGAAGAGCCTTGAATGCCAGGCCAAGGAGCAGACTTCATGCTGAGGGCAGTGGGGAGCCATGGGAGGGTTTTGAGTAGGGGAATGATGAGGTGGATTTGCTGTCAGTAGAATTTCCTCCCTGGCTGCTGCATGGGGTGTGGCTTGAAGACAGAAAGAGTAGATTTGAGAAGATTTCAAGGTCAAGTGAGAGAAGATGAAGTATGAACATAGATGAGGCTGGAGAAGTTGAGAAGTGGACAGTCCCCAGGATATTACAGAGGGATGGTCAGGACTGAATGATGGATTGGATGAGGGCAAGGAGGGAGGGAGAGCAGGCTCCATGACTCTCAGAGTTCTTGGCCCAGCGGCCAGCTGGCAGGCGGTGTCCTTGCTGAGCTTGAGAGAGGAGTAGGCCTGGGGAAAGACGCAGAGCCCTCTTTTGGACACATCAAAGAGGTGGTCTGACCAGAAATGGGAATATCTAGACTGGTCAGACAGCTTGGGGTCAGGCAAGTCTGGACAGATCCTTTCTGAATAACAGCCTCTGAATGACTTGGGAGTGTCTCAAGTGGGCCCAGGATAGTCCTAGGAGTCCCAACCACCTACGGTTTTTAGGACAGACAGGACTTGGATGTGGGTCCCAGGGAAGGACAGGGACAGAGTCTGCAAAGGGTCTGACCAGGATGGAGGGGAGGGACTGGGGCCTGAGGATAAGGGACACCCCCAGGGTAGGGTAGGGTAGGAGTGGCTGGTGCAGAGGTCTGGGACAGAGAGGAAGTAAGAAGAAGCCAAAGGAAGGCTGAACTGGCAAGCTTTACAGATCAGCCAGCCAGAAACCAGAATTACAGATAGAGACAGAATGAGACCTAGTGAGGGGTGGGGGCGAGCCAGGTATCACAGTGAGGCAGACAGGTCAGCAGCTCCTGGCTCGGCGCTATCCTCTGGGCCACACTGCCTGGTAGTGGTTCACTGGTGGGACTCTGGGATTGAGCTTCCTGGCCATGCCCAGGTGTTTTAGGTTTGTCTGTTCTAGAAGGGTGTGCTGGGTAGGGTGCTTGGGCAGCTTAATCAGTTAAGTGTTATGAGTTCGAGTTTCACATTGGGCTCTGTGCTGATAGCTCAGAGTCTGGAGCCTGCTTTGGAGTCTGTGTATCCTTCTCTCTCTGCCCCTCCCCTGCTTGCATGCTGTTTCTCTTTCTCTCTCAAAAATAAATAAATATTTTTAAAAAATAAGAAGAAGAAGGGTGTGCTGGGACAGATGGGTGGGATCCAAGCTCCTCACCAAGCAGCACCCGCAGACCCACTGTCAGTGCATCCCAGCCCTGTGCTATTACTTTCTAGTCCCAGGATGGAGGCTGGGCTGAAAGGAGGGGGAGGGAGCCACAAACCCAGACCTAGAGACTCACAGCCCAGCATAGAGCCATGCTCCTGGCAGAAGCTGCAATGCATGTCTGAGGATGGGAGAACTCTGGCATCACGGAACGTGCCCCCACAAGGTGAGACCTAACAGGGGCAACAGACGCTTGGTCAGCACCTACTCCATGCCAGCCACTGTTCTAGGATCTCTAGACATTGAGCAGGATTTATGCTTTAGCTAGAGACTGACAATAAACAAATGAATATATATTATAATGTCAAGAAGGACAAAGTGAGTTGAAGAAACACGGAACAGGGTGGGGGTTGGCAGATTCAGCACGGAGCATGGAGTATTCATTTGAGAAAAAGAACCTGATTGTGGTCAATCACGCAGCTGGCTGGGTGATTTTGGTCAAGATCCTGCCCCTACTCCCTGCCTTCCTGGGAGTTGAACTGAGACATCTCTGAGAGCCCCTGTTGGCCTGGCTATTAGTAGGGCCTGAAGGGGTGAGCTTTCTGGAAGACCAGCCTCTCCCACAAAGTCCAGCCCCACCCACCCACTCCTACACAGGCTGCACATGAGACGCCCTTCTTCCCTCAACTTGACTCCTCAGGCAGGGAGCCCAGCAGGAGCTGAGGAGCCCCAGGGCCTTGGCACCACTCCAGATCTGTCTTGACAGGTAGAGGTGACTCATGGGGTGTCAGGATCCCGGAAAGTGCCTGGGGGTGGTGGTGGGGGACTCCCACCTTGCCTTACCTGGAAAGGGCCTGGCTTCTGGGGTCCTTCTGCTCTCCAGGAGGCCCAAGTTGCAGCCAAGGGGGTGGGAGGAGGCTTAAGGGCTTGCCAGTGTCTGTCCCCTCTGGGCCCCAGTCTCCTAGTCCACATAAAGGGAGAGGAATGGAGCTAAATAATCTTCCATGTTCTGGGGTACTTGAGTGGTTCAGTTGGTTACATGTCTGACTCTTGGTTTTGGCTCAGGTCATCATCTCACAGTTCATAGGTTCAAGTACCACTTCAGGCTCTGTGCTGATGGTATGGACCCTGCTTGGAATTCTCTCTCTCTCTCTCTCTCTCTCTCTCTGTTTCTTGCATCTCTCTCTCTCTCTGTCTCAAAAGAAATAGGTAAACTTAAAAAAATCTTCCATGTTCTTTCCAACTCTAAATTCCTGTTTTGCTGAGTATGTTGCTAGAGGCTCAAGACCTCTGTGATGGTGTCCCAGAACCTCATTGTAAGGTGAGTGGCAGATTTTGAAATAAGAGGTTGGCAAAGGGTTGCCAGATTTAGCAAATAAAATTCTGAGTTTCAGAAATACAATGAATAATTTTTTAGGATAAGCTGTCTCAAATATTATTTATGTGAAAGAATTATTCATTGTTTTTCTGAGATTCAAATTTAAGTGGGTGTCTTCTATTTTCTCTGGCAACTCCAGGTGGAAAAGGTCATTGGAACCAGGATTTAAACAGGGGAAGGTCCTAGACTCTCAGATGACCAGACTTCTGGCCACCTACCTCACTGCTCCCGGAGTCCCTTCTCCATGAACTTCTAGATGCCTTGTTGGAAGGTAGGGGGGTGAAGGAGGGAGAACCAGGAATTAGGGGCATTGAGGGCTGTGGAGAGAGGCCCCAGGGCCCCAGGAGGCAGCACCAGAATTCCTCCTGCCCTGCACACCAGTTCACCTCACCAACAATGACAGAATGGAGAGATAATTGCCCTTTCACAGGAACCGATGAGGCTTCACGCAGGTGGGGCCCACGTTCTGCTTCACTGAGGCCCTACCCAAGAACAGGCTTCAATCAATTAGTGGAAGAAATGAGAGGGAGCGCCTCCTGGGAACCTTCACCATTGCAGTAGGAAGAAGGCCTTCCAGATGGAGGAGAGAGCGCAGAGAAAGGCTGGTGTGAGCAGCGAATGGGCAGGGCCAGGACTGCAGCTGGCCTGGAGGAGGATGAGTCCTAGCAGGACTGAGAGGGCACCACGCAAATAGGCTGAACTAGGCAACTCCGGCCTGTGCTGGGGACCTGTGACCCGGGGAGGCCTGACATCGCGTGCTGTGGCTCAGCACGTGGCTGGTCCTACCAGATTCTGCATTTCCTGAATGCAGAACAGAGCCTTCCTCTTCTCCCATGCCCTCCAGGATGACTGAGAGGCCAGCACAGGAATTGGATTGCTAGAGAGCTGAGGGCCTGCTGGGAGGACCGGGCATACTGCACTGTTATCTCCGCTTGGGCACTGGATGTTGCTGGGGCCATTTTAGTAGGTGATCACAGTCACTCAACAGTTTCAGGAAAGGTGACTGGCTTTCTGGCCCTGCCTGGAGGCCCTTGTGGCCTTTAGCATCTGTTTGTCCAGGCCCCTTCACTGCCACAGTCTGGGACAGTGATAGGTGGTGATGTCTACCTGTACGTCATCAAGCTCCAGACCAGGTGAATGAGCCCAGCCCACTGCAGACACCGTCTCCTGTACCCAGATTAAAGACACTAAGGATCAGGGCGTTGAAGTGCTAGGAGTTTAGGCAGGTAGGCTAAACTGGGATTTTAACCCAGTTACACCGAGCTGTCCTTGTTTTTTAAGTCATTTCCGAGATGTTACTTATATTTGTCACTTTATCCCATTTTGATCTTTGCCACTTATGATGCAAATGCCAACAAAGCTATCGCTTGTCTGTGCTTCTGCAGAGGCCTTTGCCCAGAAGCAGTAAACTATGGAAGGACTGAAGGAAGCAGGAAGGCAGGGATGAGCTCCTCCTGGGGCTCATTTGCCCTTTCCTCAGTGCTGCGCCCTTCCTCCAGCCTGCAGCCCTGCCCTACGCTGAGTCATGTGGCTCCCCAGCACCCTTGGGAGGGCTGGGCCCTGTGCACACTCACAGCATTCTTCCTCTGCGACTCAGGTTTCCACGTCCTTCCACACACCACCCTAGAAGTCCTTCTACCCTCCCCCCCACCAAGGTATTCAATGGCCACAGTCCAGGCCTACTATGTGCCAGGCACAGTGCTGGGCACCAAGGTAAAATATTCCCCAAAACTCTGGCTGTTCCATCACTGTGGGTGCCCTGAAGTACTGCCTGGGTCTCCTCCCAGTCTGTCAGCTAAAGGGCTAGTGTCTCACACACCAGGCGTGCTCGGGGAGCTCAGGTCACATCAACTCATGCTTTGGATCTCCTAGGCTTCCCTCTCCTCTCCAAGTTTGTGCCTGGTGCAGGGCAAGTCCTCAGTGGGGTGGACATGGGGCAGTTTTAATGATGAGTCATCTGATCATGAACCTGGAGAATAGAAAGTACTATTGGGTACAGACATGCACAAGACCTTGAGAGCCACTCTGGAAGTCTCACCAGTGACCCTCAGAGTCAAGTTTGGTTGTGGATAAATCCTTTGCTTTTCCTTCCTTTTTACCCACTGGCCCCAGGGTTGAGCCAGCACTCTTTCTCTATCCTGGCTTCTGTATCGCTAATGAACCTGTGGCCTTGGTGGCAGGTGCAAATTCCCAGGGACCTGTGGACTTCTCATCAACTTTCCCCAAGAAACTTTTCAGGAGCCTGAGACCTTATGCCAGGTACTATGTGGATATGACATGAATTATCTCATCTCATTCTCCAACAATCCTATAAAATAGACATTATTTTTTTAATGTTTATTTATTTTGAGAGAGAGAGGGAGGGGCATGGCAAGGGGCAGAGAGAAAGGGAGAGAGAGAATCCCAAGCAGGCTCTATGCTGTTAGCATCAGAGCCTGATGCAGGGCTCGATCCCAAGAGCTGTGAGATTATGACCCGAGCTGCAATCAAGAGTTGAATGCTTCACCACCCAAGTGCCCCTAAATTAAACATTATTATTATCCTTACTTTACAGTTGTAGAAACTGGGATCATAGGGTTTAAGTAAATTCATTAAGTGATGGAATCAGGATTTGAATCTAGGGTTATGTATTCCAAACCATTCCTCTTAACCTCTATACTTCCCTGCCCTGCATTTATATTTGAGAAAGGCCTTGGTTTAAGGCATCCATGATATCCTCGTGTATCAAATGAAGAAATGTTTGCTCCGTAGAGGAGAAAATGACACCTGGTTAATGGACAGGAGTATCTATGAATATTATGTTGGATTAAGATATTGGTGTACTGTTGACTTAGAACATAACCACCAGGTCTCAAGGCTATACCCCGTGGGAAGATAGTGAGATATCTCATCTAAATTTCTTCCTGGTGTAAGTCCCCTGGAGGAGAGGTGTCCAGGGCCCGAAAAGCAGAACTTCTGTAGGGTCCTAAACTATTGAAGAGAGACCATGGTTCTCTTCGCCTGGATTTCTAAAGGCGTTGGTGACTACAAGCATGCTCCCAAGTCAGGAGGAGGCAGTCGGGGACTTGGAAAGCAGGGTCACAATCAGGCAAGCCTTATTTTTCTCCCTGGGGTCAATTAGCTCCTGGAGAGCATGTGACGCCTGCTACGGCTGCTTAGTAGTGACACCTACAAACTGTTAGTAGGTCACGCTCCACTCTGTTCATTTCCCCACTGTTGTCTCTGTCTGAACAGCCTTGTTCCGGTCCTTAATAGTTTCCTCTATTGTAACATACAGACAGATCTTCCTCTGCTTACAATGGGGTTATGTCCCAAGAACTCCATCATTAAGTTAAAAATGTATGTAATATATCCAACCTACTGAACCTCATAGCTTAGTTTAGCATACCTTAGACTCGCTTAGAACGCTTACATTAGCCTACAGTTGGGCAAAATCACTTAACACAAAGAGCATTTTGTAACAGTAAAGTGTGAAATATTTCATGAAATGTATTGAATACTGTACTGGAAGTGACAAGCAGAAAGCTTGTGTAGTACAGAATGGCTGTAAGCATATCAGTGGCTTACTCCTTTGACCGCCTGGCTGACAGGAAGCTACAGCAGGCTGCCACTGCCCAGCATCACCAGAGAGCCGGGCAAAGATCAAACCTCAAAATCTGAAGTACAGTTACTACTGAATACACGTCCCTTTCTTACCATCCTCAAGGTGAAAAATCTGAAGTCAAACCATCATAAGTTGGGAACTATCTTTATTCACTACAACTAATGAACCAATATTGATATATTACTATTAACAAACTAAAGTCTGTATTTTATTTGGATTTCCTTAGCTTTTACCAAATATTCTTAAAATTTTTTAAATGTTATTTATTTTTGAGAGGGAGAGAGAGACAGAATGTAAGTGGAGAAGGGGCAGAGAGAGAGAGGGAGACACAGAATCTGAAGCAGGCTCCAGGCTCTGAGCTGTCAGCACAGAGGTGGTCGCCGGGCTTAAACTCACAGATGGATGAGATTATGACCTGAGCTGAAGCCAGGTGCTTGACTTAGCCACCCAGGGCACCCCTACCTGATGTCCTTTTTATGTCCCAGGACACCACATCACCATGCCTATCTGCATTCTTTCTGGTCTGGGACAGTTACTTGGGCTTAGTTTATTTTAATGTCCTTCACAGTTTTTTTCAGTTTTATTTATTTATTTTGAGAGAGATAGGGACAGCACACGTAGAGGAGGGGCAGAGAGAGAGGGAGAGAGAGAATCCCAAGCAAGCAGGCTCTGTGCTTCCAGTGCAGAGTCCGATGCAAGGCTTAAGCTCATGAAACCAAGAGATCCTGACCTGAGCTGAAATCAAGAGTCAGATGCTTAACTGCCTGAGCCACCCAGGCACCCCTAATGTCCTTGACAGTTTTGAGGAGCATTGGCCAGGTATCTTATATGCTTTCAATTTGAGTTTTTCTGACAATCTTCTCAGGATTAAAGTTGCAGGTTCTTGGGAGTAAAATGACACAGGTAAAGTGCCAGTCTCATCACATCAGATCACGGGTATATATGACCAACATGACTTATCACCGTGGTCACTAACCTTGATCACAGGGCTGAGGTTACGTCTGTCAGGTTTCTCTGCTGCAAAATTTCTCAGAGGGTGCATTCTGTGTCGTGCCAACCCAGATCACTAAGATGGGAGGGGCAGCACCCTTGGAAGTCTGCATGGTGGTGTTAATAGTAATGAATGAGAGAATCTGTGCTGTGGAAGATGAACTTCAGAGGGTAGCCCCCTCTCAGCTTCAAAGGCTTGGGCTCTGCCAGCTCTAGCAGGGAGCAGGTCTCATTCATCTGTGTGTCCCCAATACCCAGCACAAGGCTGTCTGAGAATGCATTGGGTGTCTTTTTCTTTTGTAGACGCATGTTTTAAAAAATTGAGGTGAAATTCACAACATAAAATTAACCATTTTATTTTTTAACCGTTTAAAAATGTTTATTTATCTTGAGAGAGAGCGCGAGAGCATGTGTGTGAGAGAGTGGAGGAGGGTCAGAGAGAGGAGGAGAGAGAGAATCCCAGGCAGGCTCCGTGCTCACAAGGAAGACCGACACGGGGATCGATTGCACTACCACAAGATCATGACTCAATCTGAAATCAAGAGTCAGACGCTTAACCAACTAAGCCACGCAGGCACCCCTAAACCATTTTAAAGTGCACAATTCAATGACATTCATACATTCACAGTGTTGTGCAAAACTACCTTCTCTATTAAGGTCCAAAAATGCCATCACCTCATTCCCTTTTCTCCTCAGTCGCTGTGTATGTTCTGGTTATTTCATATAAACGGAATCATATACTATGTGACCTTTTGTGGCTGCCTCTTTTCATGCAGAATAATGTTTTCAAGGTTCATCTAAGAAAAAAAAAGAATTAAAAGCGGAAGTACACACAATTCAGACAAAAAATAAATAAATAAAATACCAAAATAAATAAATAAATAAATAAAACCAGATGGACCTGGAAAAAAAAAAGGTTCATCTGTGTTGTAGCATGTGTCAGAACTTCATTCCTTTTCTACAGCTGAGTAATATTCCATTTTGTGTATATACCACATTCTGTTTATCCATTCATCCATTGATGGACATTTGAGTTGTTTCCACCTTTTGGCTATTGTGAATAGTGCTGCTATGAGCATTCAGCCATGTTGTTGTTGTTGTTTTAGTACCTGTTTTCAATTCTTTTGAGTATATACCTATGCATGACTGGATTTGTAGAGAAAGTGATATTTCTTCACAAGTTTTTAGGATGCTGATCAAACTCATACAGAGGCTCTGGTTATGGACCTGGGCCTGTGGGAAGGAGATTTCTGTGTTGGGCCTGGTTCAGGTTATCACCGTATCAATAAGTTGCATAAACACAGCACCCACGTATTAAACTCACCCACAACAAGAAGCCAAGAGACAGAGAGCTAAACTTCACAATGCAAATATATAAAGAAGGCAAAGTATCAAGTCTTACATCAGGTTTCTTCAAATGCTTGTCCAAGCACAGAATGTAGGAGAACAATGATGCAAAAAGGAGCTCAGACTTTGAGTTGACCACGAGCCAAGGCAAAGACTAGCAAATAAGCAAATGTAAATATAGGCTGCACTAACAGAGGCATAGGGGCTGGAACACAGGAGGTGATGGCCCTACTCCACTCCATACTCAGCCAGACCCACCTGGAGCTCTGAGGCCTCTCTGATATGCTGGGGTATGTTCTGGATCAGAAGAAAGTGATGGGACGACAGAGGCCTGGGAACCAGGGCAGGCAACGAGCAGGCAGAGGACTCAGGTGTAGGCAAGTTGTTGCCCAGGGTCTGCAGGGCTGGCAGTCAGGGAAGAAGGCTGTTTTCCTATGAGGGCGTGAGTTCTTTTCCTTCTAGGATTGGGTGTGTGGAATGAGCAGAGGGCAGATTCAGAAGGACATCAGGTGAGCTCAGGTGACTCTAGGGGTCAGGGGGCTGCCTGAGGTTTTTCAATACTAAGAAACAGATTTAGCCTGAGAGAGGAACAGAGAGAATGGGTTTTGTCTCCTCTTTCTCTTTTCTCTCCTCCTTGTCTTCCACCTCTCTTCCTCATCTCCTCCTCCCTCCCCCTTTTCCTCCAGGCTGGCACCCAATGTCACTCTATTCTGGGGAGAGGCAGCTAAATCCGAACACAAAGTAAGGGGTTTGTTAGAATAGCGGGCTGAAGGGGCGCCTGGGTGGCTTAGTCGGCTAAGCGTCTGACTTTCGCTTAGGTCATGATCTCGCGGTTCGTGGGTTTGAGCCCTGCGTCGGGCTCTGTGCTGACTGCCAGCTCAGAGCCTGGAGCCTGTTTCAGTCTGTGACTCCCTCTCTCTCTGACCCTCCCCTGCTCACGCTATCTCTCTCTCTCTCCTAGAAATAAATAAAACATTAAAAAAAAAAAAAAAGAATAGCGGGCTGAAATCAACAGGGCAGAATTTAACTGGCTAGGTTGTAAAAACCTGGGAAACTGTTTATGTCGTTATGGTGAATGAAAAAAAGCAGAGTGTACAACTATATATACATTATGACAGGTTAAAATGCATAGAAAACTCTAGTATAAAACACAGCAGAATCTTTTTGTATTATTGAAATATAGTTGACATACAATGTTCTATTAATCTCAGGTGGACAGCATAGTGATTTAACAGTTCTATACATTACTCAGTGCTCACCAGAAGTGTAATTACCATCTGTCACTGTACATTATTACAATATTATTGGGTATATTCCCTGTATTGTACTTTCTATTCCCAAAACACACCAAAATCTTTTTTTTTTAAGTTTATTTATTTATTTTGAGATCGTGTGCATGTGTTCCTGCACGAGTTGGGGAGGGGCAGAGAGAGACAGGGAGAGAGAATTCAAAGCAGGTTCTGTGCCATCAGTGAGGAGCCAGATGCAGGGCTCAATCCCATGAACCATGAGATCATGACTTGAGCCCAAACCAAGAGTTGGACGCTTAACTGACTGAGCCACCCAGCTGCCTCTGCACCAAAATCTTAACATCAGTTATGTGTCGATCAGGGCTGTCAGAATTTTTCATTTTGTGCTTTCTATTTCTCTGTATTTTTTAACTGTTCTGTAATGATTTCTATAGTCACAAAAAAAAAAACAACACTTTAATGCTTGAGAAAGAATTTAGCTGGGACAGAGGTGGGATGCCATGGAAACAGTGCCTGCAATTCTCATCTGGCCACTTGCTGCTCTGCCCTGGGCTGGCTGTGTGAACCCCACCTCCCTGTCCCCACTCTCAGTGGTTTCTGGTCCCCCGGAACTGTTGCCAGTAGGCACTCGGGAAACTTTAGTAAACAAAGGACGTTTAGCCTGAAGAGCCATACAAATAAATGTCTCTAGGGTAGGAAGGAGGACCCTAGCTCACTCTAAGGTGGAGGAGACCTGAGGGGAGCAGAGACCACAAGATGCGTGCAACCTGAGGCAGTTGGGCGTTTGCCAGGGGGATGGGCTCTCCTTGCCCAGGGTGCTGCAGTCACCGCCCTCTTGGCAAGGAACCCAGGCTGCCAGGGCCCCAAGGAGCCGGGCACAACGTGTGCGGATCACGTGGCTTCCAGATATGGCCACGCGGGAACGCGGATTCACTGAGCACCTCTCTAGTGCTGCCCGGGGCTGACCCTTTACTTACATTCATTTCATCCACACGGCAAGCCCACCAGGTCAGTGTGGTTACCCCATCTTACCTACATGAAAACTGGGGCTCAGAAAAATGAAGCACCAGGTCACATGGCTAGTACATAACAGAGGTGCTCTTTTATTTTTTTAATGTTTATTTATTTTTGAAGGAGAGAGGGGGGCGGGTAGGGGCAGAGAGAGAGGGAGGCACAGAACCCAAAGCAGGCTCCAGGCTCTGAGCCATCAGCACAGAGCCCAACGCGGGGCTCGAACTCGTGAAATAGGAGATTATGACCTGAGCTGAAGTCAAATGCTTCACCGACTGAGCCATTCAGGTGCCCCATAATGGAGGTGCTCTTAACCACTGTTGCACACTGCCTCAAGATAGTCCACAACACTTCAGCTGTCTGCTTGGTGGCTTGTCTCTTGTCCTTGATATGGCCCCACTGATATTGCATGTGATGACACGTGGAGAAAGGACCTCCTGCTCATTTCCTCAGCCCTCAAGGATGGCAGGGTACTGGAAGTGACAGTTGCAGACACCCCTACCCCCAACCCCAACCTTGGCTCTGGTGGGCTGTTATGGGCCCTGGGGGCAGGTGAGATCTCTGTTGAAGTCAAATGAGGCAGGTCCCAGGTGGGATAGGTTCCTATAGCTAAGGGCATTAGGTTCCTATAGGTAAGCCTATACAGGACTGTTGGGACTCCTTAAAAGGCAAATTGGAGTACATGACTGCAGAGGGCCTTTCTATCCCTTCAGATTCTCAGATTCTATACTTTCAAGATTCTCAGATATTGACAGGGGGCAGGGGCAGTGGCTGGACAGTGGTTGGTGGCTTCTGCCCTGGGCTATTATTTATTTTAATGTTTATTTAGTTATTTATTTATTTATTATTTTTGAGAGAGAGAGAGAGAATTCATGAGAGGGGCAGAGAGAGAGGGAGACAGAAGATCTGAAGTAGGCTCAGTGCTGATAGCAGAGAGCTCAATGCATGACTTAAACTCATGAACCCTGAGGTTATGACCTGAGCCAAAGTTGGACGCTTAACTGACTGTGACCCAGGTGCCCCTCCCAGGGTTATAACCCTGGGCACCAAGAATGGCACTGGTATTGGTATGGCTGTTGGTAGGATTTCTCTGAGGGTGAGAAAGACTAGTCCCTGGGGGTCAAGGTACAACTCTCTCTGAACTAAATCGAGAAATATTTTCTATCATGTGCTAGAGAAAAGGGTTATCTGGGAGAGGTGCTGGGGACACAGAAGGTGATCATCCAGTTCCTGACCTTGGAGGGCAAGATAGCTGGGTGCTCAATGTTAAGGCACAAGGGGCACGTAGGGGATGCAGGAAGCAGAGGAAGGGCCTCTAACTCTGGGGACATGGACCCAAGGACTTTGCAGGGGTGATTCTTTCTTCCCTCCAGTTCCAGGAAGACCTCCAACAATCTGTGGGGTCCCGGCTGGTGGGCTCAGAATGGCCAGGTTTATGCTGAGTCTGCCTGCTGCCCAAGCCCCAAGTACACTGCATCATGGCAGCCCAGCTCCGGTCACTGGGCGTTAGGAGAGGGTCCCGGCTGCCTCGTGTGGCCCATTGGGTAACTGAGGAGAGGCCAGCGGTTTATGGGCATTGAGTAACTCCTGGGGCTTTCTGAAACTTCAAGTTTCTTTCCCTCTCTGTCTTCCTCTTTCAGGGTCAGGCTGGGGGCTGGGGAGGATCCACATGCTCACATTCATGTAGTTTTTCATTCAGCAGTCACTTGCCCACCACCTCCCCTGCTCCTCCCTGTCTTGGGCTTGGGAGACTCAGAGAGATCCATGGAGCTCTGCCCTTCTGGACTCCCTGACTCAGATAATGGCACCAACATTATCACTACAGCCAAGGCAGAAATCTGGGCACCAACATGGACTTCTCCCTCACACCTCTTCATGTCCCCCTTCTGTTTTTCTGTAGTGCCATGTACTTCTGTCAGTACATCTCCATCATTTATTCATCTTTTACTGAAAAAGTTCCAATTGTCCATTGTCGGAGGCCGCGCCGGCTCCGACAGGTCCAGGGGTCCCTGCAGGATGGACGGTGTTGGCGAAAGAGAGTGAGAGAGCCCCGAGATTCTTTCTGATCACCAGGCAGGCATCTCTGTCCTGTCGGTTTTGGTATCTTTATTTTAAGGTTCAGCAACAAGATGAAGTCATAGAAAGGAATTTTTTACAATGGGAGGCCTTTTGTGATATCAATTAACAGAATGTTCATAGTGAAAAACAGCATAACATACAAGTTAAATTGTATATAGATAAGCTAGGAGTTATTTCTGTCTGGCCCTCAAGAAGATAAATGTTTCTGAATTGGTTTATTTGTGGAAACTAACATGGGGGCCCTAAATTGTCAGTCTTTGCACCTGGGTTTATGTTTTAGCTACTCTTATCTATCCTCATCCCAGTTGCCAGTGTAAGGGAGGGTGTTTGTGGAATGTAGGCCTTGAGGAAGGGACTGCTATGCTTCACCAATTTGCAAAGATATATGTAGTAACGTATGTTCTGCCCTGAAATAGGCTCTTTGTCTCAGGGCCAGGCTCAATTGTAACTCTTGTGTTCTTAACCCCTTAAGTCTTGGATATGCAAGGCCCATAGGAAGAGCCTTTTGACATCGCCCATAGAGCTTTCATCTAAAGTCTCTTTTGTAAAGGCAGGAAAATGCTTTTCCTTATGAGGTATCTGTATTCAGAATATGGGTCTAATATGGAATATTGTGAGGCCTGGTCAATACCAGCAGGCTCATTTCCAGCATGAGCCAGTAGTAGCAGAAGGAGATACTAGTCTTCATTTCTCATGGCAGAAGCTGTGCAAACATTGCCATTTCCTTGCTGTGACTGCCATCCAGAGAGGCCGGTGTGGCTCCCGGCAGTCCATTTTTCCCCTCTAGACTCAATGTTTCCTGCCATATTCCTGGCACCTGGCACAGTGCCTGGCACTTAATAGGTGCTCATTAAACAGTGTTAAGGGGTGCCTAGATGGCTTAGTCAGTTCAGCTTCTGACTTCACATCAGGTCGTGATCTCCTGGTTTGTCAGTTAGAGCCTCGCATCAGGCTCTGTGCTGACAGCTTGGAGCCTGGAGCCTGCTTTGGATTCTGGGTCTCCCTCTCTCTCTGCCCCTCCCCAGTTCGTACTCTGTCCTTCTCTCTCAAAAATAAATAAACATTAAAAAACAAACAGTGTCAAGTGAATTAGTAGGTCCCTTTAATCCCATTTCCTTAATATTCCTTGGATCCATACCTTCCTCCTCTCCCCCAAGCCACAGCCTTTGCTCAGATCTCATCCCTCACTGAACTATCCAGCAGTCTCCTCATTGCATTGTCTACGTCATCTCCCTGTTCAATTTTTTTCCATACGACAGCCAGAATGCTCATTTGAAAGTGCTCATCTGCCCTATTCAGAATGCTTTCTGGCTCCTCATCACTCACAGGCAGGAATATAAGGCCAACATTTCTGAGGGGAAAACAAACTGATAGCAGATAAGACTGATCAGCCCCCTCTCTACTCCCTGTGAAAATGATCAGGAAGATAAGGGGAGCCTGCGTGGCTCAGTCAGTTAAGCCCGACTCTTGGTTTTGGCTCAGGTCACCATCTTGCAGTTTATGAGATGGAGCCCCACACATCAGGCTCCATGCTGACAGTACAGAGCCTGCTTGGGCATGCTTGGTATTCTCTCTCTCCCTCTCTACCCCCTCTCTCTCTTTTTCTCAAAATAAATAAATGAATAAACTTAAGAAAATGATCAGGAAGATAAGCAAAAATACAAAACTTGCAGTGATTACTAAATACATTAAAGATAAGAGATCAGAAGGCAAAGTACAGGAAGAAATGACACTAACTAGATGGCAAATGGGGACAAATTGAGAAACACATTCTTGGATGACACACCCCTGCTCCTCCCTCTGAAATAGAACAGTGTGTGTCACGCTGTGTCATTAACTGACCATGTCCTTCTCCCTTCTTTACTGCAAGCTCCTTAAAAACAAGGACCATATCTAATTTGTCTTGGTGTCTCTGGCACCTGGTCAGAACTTGGCACATAGTAGGCACTCAGTATATATTTGCTGGATGAGTGAATCAGAGGATTAAATGAATTAATGAATGAAGCACCAATGGTTTCCAAAGTCAATAAAATGAACTAATCCCCACTGCCTACTTTTCTGTCAGGGACCCACTGACTAGATGGATCTCTGGTCATACGCCACCAACACAGGACATTTTCCAAGCCAGTTGGCTGAGGGCATGGATTCTGGGGCAAAAGATCTGGTTAGGGTCCTGACTCCACCAGTTATTAGCTGTGTGAGCTTAGGCAAGTAATCTAACTTCTCTGTGCCTCACCTTTATCATCTATAAAATGGGGATAGTAATAGTACCAACATTAGAGGGTTGTCGTGACAACTAAATTTACGTGTGTGTAAATTTAGTGCACACATGGGGTGCCTGGGTGGCTCAGTCGGTTAAGCGTCTGACTTTGGCTCAGGTCATGAACTCACAGTTCGTGGGTTCGAGCCCCATGTCGGGCTCTGTGCTGACAGCTCAGAGCCTGGGGCCTGCTTCAGATTCTGTGTCTCCCTCTCTCTCTCTGCCCCTCCCCTGCTCACGCTGTCTTTCTCTCTCTCTGTCAGAAAAAAAAAAATTTAGCGCACACATACATACATACATGAAATTTACATGTATACTATAACTATTCTGTATATACTATATAGTATATATTTTTATATGTGAATATCTATATGAAACTATATATGTATATTTTGCATTGCTGTTTATATGCCAGCTAATATTGAGGAGGATGGTGATGTTATTTCCTTAAGCTATCCCACCAACTTTTCTTTTTCTGTGTCTACACTGTCTGCCTAATGGTGGGATTGAGTCTTCTACCATTATTAAGCAATGCCTAATAAAGTTGAGAGGGTAAGGAGGTGGTTCCTGGCCTGCCTTTATTTCTGCCTGGTCAAGGGAGTGAACAAAAATAATCAATATGGTGCCTATGAGAAGATCCTACCCACAAGGAGGATGAAAATTGTCCTGAAGATTCAGATGAAGAGTGTATCATCTCTGAAATGATTTTTTATAAGAAACAGAATAAAACTCCAAAAGTCATCTGTTTGGTATTCTCAAAACAAACACATACTCCAAGAGGCTTTGATACAGTGGGTGTTTGCTGGATGCCTCCCAAGGGGGAAAGGAATAGGTAGTTCATAGCAATGGCAATGCGAATGGCTCTCAAGCATCGGAAAAGATGTTTTTTTCACTCCTAAGAGAAATGCAGACCAAAACTATAACAAGATATGACTTTTCACTTGTCAAATTGGGGAAAATCCAAGACTTTAATATTGAAGGATTGAGAGGCTCTTGTGAAAGCTTTTGTGGGGATTTTATTTTATAGTTTATTTTATTTTATTAAAATATTTTATTTTATAGTTTCTTTTAGTTTAGTTTGAAAGACAGAGAGAGTGGGAGAGCAAGACGGAAAGAATCCCAAGTAGGTTCTGCACTGCCAGCCCGGGGCTTGAACTCAAGAACCGTGAGATCATGATTTGAGGGGAAGTCAAGAGTCAGACACTTAACCAACTGAGTCACCCAAGTACCCTATTTTTTTAATGATGTCTTTTTAAATATTTATTTATTTTGAGAGAGAGTGCACATCCACGAAGGGTAGGGAGGGGCAGAGAGAGAGAGAGAGAGAGAGAGAGAGAATCTCTGTGCTGACAGCACAGAGGCTCCATCTGACAAAACAGGAGATCAACTTGAGCCAAAACACTTAACCCACTGAGCCACCCAGGCGCCCCCATTGTGGGGATTTTAAATCCTTGTGGGGGTTTTACTTTGAAGAATTCACTCCTCCCTCACTGTCAGCAATGTTATTTAACTGCGATTTCCTTCCCTCCAGCTCTAGGGATGGCCCAGACGGCCTGAAGTCTGCTAAATTCCTCACCATCCAGAAGACATCATCAAAAATTATTGAGTGACCTTGGGCAAGCTGCTTAGGCATTATGAGCTTTGTTTCCCCATCTGTAAAATATAGACAATAGTACAGATTTGTGGAAAACTGCCAGCACTGTGGCTAGCACATCTCAATAAGAGACATTTTATTGACTTTGGTAATTGGATACATGTGAATTTAAATATATTTGCTTGACTAATCTAAAGGTTTATAGAATTACCAATTAGAGTTCTACTTTTCAAAAGCATTATAGAAGATAAAAACCAGAAAAACCTAGAAAGTATAACAAAGAACAAAAAAGCAATAAGGAAGCACAAAAATAAAGTAAAATGAGACATCAATTATGAAATATATATACACAAATAAATTAAGCTATGCTATTGAAGGCAAAGTTTCTCACTTTCTCATGTTTAAAACAATTCAAGGCACCTGGGTGGCTCACTCAATTGGGCATCCACCTTTGGTTCAGGTCATGATCTTGTAGTTCTTGAGTTCAAGCCCTACTTTGGGCTCTGTGCTGACAGCTTGGAGACTGGAGTCTTCTTCAAATTCTGCCCTCCCCTCTCTCTGCCCCTCCCCCACTCACACTCTGTCTCTCTCTGTCTCTCTCTCTCTCTGTCTCTCTCTTAAAAATACATGAACATTAAAAAATTTTTAAACAAAATTCAAGCAGACTATATGCTACTTATAAGAAATACTTACAAAAACACAAAATGTCCAAATGTATTAAAATATACATGTTTAAAATGAGATGATTTAAATAATAATTAAATAATTAAAACAGTCATTATTTAATGTATTTAATTACTTACTTAATTGTAATTTATTTAATATATGTAATAATTTAAATAATTTAAAAATAAAATCATTAAAAGAAAACATCAGAAAGAGTAGGAACAGGCTTTCTAATTATGGTTCAAAATCCAGAAACCAAAAGAGAAGAAATTGCTAAGTCCAACCACAGAAAAATAAAAGCACCTCACAATTTAAAAAAAAGAGAGGGGAGCCTAGGTGGCTAAGTGTTAAGTGTCTGACGTCAGTTAACTGTTTGACTTTGGTTAAGTGTCTGACTTCAGCTCAGGTTATGATCTTATGTTTCATGAGTTTGAGCCCCACATAGGGCTCTGTGCTGACAGTGCAGAGCCTGCTTGGGATTCTCTCTCTCCCTCTCTCTCTGCACCCCTCCCCCCACTTATGCTTTTGCTCTCTCTCAAATAAACCTAAACATTTAAATATATATCTGTATATGTGTGTGTGTGTGTGTGCGTGTGTGTGTGTGTGAGAAAACTATGTAAAATCAAAAGACAAATGATAAACCAGGGAAAATCATTTTTAACTCAGATAACAGACAAAGGGATAGATACTCTTCCCAAAATACAAAAAGCTAATAGGAATCAGTAAGCCCAACAACTTAACAAAAAATAGCTAAAGGATATGCTAGAAAAAGAAATGTAAATAGATCTTAAATGGCTTTTTTGTTATGAAACATTGCTCAAAATAAGAGAAATGCAAATTTAAACCACACTGAGATGGATTTTTTCACCTATCACATTGGCAAAATTGCAGAAGTTTGATATCACAGTGTTGGTGAGGCTGGGGTGGGGGGGGCAGATTCTCTCATAAGGTGCTGACGGAAAACTACATTGGTACAAGTCCAAAGGAGGGCAACTTGTCAGTAATAATCAAATTTACAAATGCAAAGTCCTTTTCATCTAGTAATAATATTTCTGTGAAATTTCCTACATGAAAAAGTATGTACAGGACATGGATGTTCATTGCAGCATCGTTTGTACTAGCAAAAAACTGGAAACAACCCAAATGTCCACCAGCAGAGGATTGGTTAAATACATTATGGTACATCTATACAATGGGATACTTTACAGCCCTTGCAAAGAATGAGGAAGCTTCCAATGTGCTAATTTGGAAAAACCCCAAAATACAATTAAGTGGTAAAATGCAAGGTCATGTGTATTATCTGCTACGTTTTTATTTAAAAGGAAAATACGTAGAAATATTTGTATTTGCACAAAGAAAGTCAAGGATAGACAAGAAACTAATCAAACCACCTTCCAGCTTAGAGGTGAAGTGGGGGGTGGGCATTAGGTAGAATGGATGGTGAGGGGTGGATGGAGGCTTTTCTTTGCATGTTTTTTCCCTATAAAAACACATATATATTTTTTAAGTTTATTTACTTATTTTGAGAGAGAGAGCACACAGGGACAGGGCAGAGAGAGAGGAAGACAGAGAATCCCAAGCAGGCTTCATACTATCAGTGCAGAGCCCAATGTGGGGCTTGAACCTATGAACTGTGAGATCAGGACCTGAGCTGAAATCCAGAGTCAGACACTTAACGGACTGAGCCACCCATGCACCCCTCCTATAATTTTAATTTTTGAAGCATGTAAATGTATTACTCATTCAGATTTTAAATTAAGAAGATAAATGACAAAATTTATATTAAAAAACACAGACAAAGGTACATTAGGTTAGGTAAGTGCAAAGTAGGGGATGGTAATAGTGATATAAGAAATTTTTTTAAAATTGCAACTAAAAGCATTAAATGGGAGGAGAGATGCTTTTATTTATAAAGCAGGTATATAATCCATAGCAAGGTAGACTGTTTTTCTTTTTTAAGATTTTTTATTTTTTAAGTTATCTCTATACCCAATGTGAGACTCAAACATAGAATCCCGAGATCAAGAGTCATGCACTCTACTTGAGATGCCTGGGTGGTTTAGTCAGTTAAGTGGCTGACTTCGGCTCAGGTCATGATCTCGAGGTCTGTGGGTTCGAGCCCCATGTCCGTCGTTGTGCTGACAGCTCAGAGCCTGGGGCCTGCTTCAGATTCTGTGTCTCCCTTTCTCTGCCCCTCTCCTGCTCATGATCTGTCTCTGTTTCTCTCTCAAAAAAAAAAAAAAAAAAAACCCAATTAAAAAAAAAAAAAAAAGAGTTGTGCATTCCACCAACCAAGCCACCCAGGCGCCCCAGAGAGACATATATTTACTTATTTTTCATGACCCCGGGATCATGACCTGAACCGAAATCAAGAGCTGGTCACTCAATGTACTGAGTGACCAAGGCATCCACAGTCCAGGGAGACTTTTATATGGTGTACTGAATAATACAGCATCGAGATAGATAAACTACAAATAGAAGGAAGGGTTGATATAAAAAAAGAGACAGAAAAGAGACACATCATTATCAGCCTACTAGGTTATATAGGCTAAAAATAAATATAGATATACTTTATTTGAAAATATATGTGTGCGCCTGGGTGGATCAGTTGGTTAAGTGTCCAACTCTTGATTTCAGCTCAGGTCATAATATCACTGGTTCATAGGATCGAGTCTCACCTCAGGGTCCCAGCTGAGCATCCATGCTGCTTGGGATTCCCTCTCTCTCTGCCTCCTCCTCAAAATAAATAAATAAATTTTAAAATAAATAAATAAATAATCCATAGAACACATAAAATGAAATTCTAATAAGTAAAATATACACTTTAATCAAACCAATGTCCCCTATATATCTGCAAATGAAACTAGAAATTCATAACACAAGTTTAAATAATTACAAGAAACAACAACCAAACCTAAATATTCCCCTAAAAAAAAGACTTTTGATTGGGTCAAAGAGAAATTAAAAATGTAGTTACCAGGGGCGCCTGGGTGGCTTAGTCGGTTAGGCATACGACTTTCGCTTAGGTCATGATCTTGCGGTTCGTGGATTCGAGCCCCACATCGGGCTGTGTGCTGACTGCTGGCTCAGAGCCTGGAGCCTGTTTCAGAGTCTGTGACTCCCTCTCCTGCTCACGCTGTCTCTCTCTCTCTCTCCTAGGAATAAATAAAACATTAAAAAAAAAATGTAGTTACCAACTGTTTAAAAATGGTGATAAAGAAAAACTTACCTATAAAAACATGTAAAGTAGCCAAAGCAGAAGTCAGTGAGAGAGAAATCATAGCCATAAATGATTATGTTATTTTAAAAGAATGACAGGGTGCCTGGGTGGGTCTGTTGGTTGAGTGTATGACTCTCGACTTTGGCTCAGGTTATGATCCCAGGGTCGTTGATTGAGCCCCTTGTCAGGCTCTGTGCTGTGCATGAAGCCTGCCGAAGATACTCTCTCTGTCTGCCTCTCTCTCTCCCTCTGCCCCCTCTCCTGCCATGCTCTCTCTCTCAAAGAAAAATAAATAAAATAAAAAGAAATGACAATACACAAAATAAGTATTCACTTCAATAAAACTGTAGAAAAAGAAAAGAAAAGCTACCCCAAGGGAATTAAGAGAAAGAAAATAATAAATGCAGAAATGAATTACTTAGTGGCCAACTTATCTTTAACAAAGCAAGAAAGAATATTCAATGGAATAAAGACAGTCTCTCCAGCAAACGGTGCTGGGAAAACTGGACAGCAACATGCAGAAAAATGAACCTGGACCACTTTCTTACACCATACACAAAAATAAACTGAAAGTGGATGAAAGGACTAAATGTGAAACAAAAAGTCATCAAAATCCTCGAAGAGAAAGCAGGCAAAAACCTCTTTGACCTTGGCCGCAGCAATTCCTTACTCAGCACTCTTCCAGAGGCAAGGGAAACAAAAGCAAAAATGAACTATTGGGACCTCATCAAGATGAAAAGCTTCTGCACAGCAAAGGAAACAATCAGCAAAACTAAAAGGCAACTGATAGAATGGAGAAGATACCTACAAATGACATATCTGACATGCCCAAAATCTATAAAGAACTTATCAAATTCAACACCCAAAAAACAAATAATCCAGTGAGGAAATGGGCAAAAGACATGAAGAGACACTTCTCCAAAGAAAGCATCCAGATGGCCAACAGATACATGAAAAAATGGTCAACATCACTCATCATTAGGGAAGTACAAATTAAAACCATAATGAGATACCACCTCACACCAGTCAGAACGGCTAAAATAAATAACTCAAGCAACAATCGATGTTGGTGAGGATGAAGAAAAAGAGGATCTCTTTTGCACTGCTGGCAGGAATGCAAACTAGTGCAGCCACTCTGGAAAACAGTATGGAGGTTCCTCAAAAAAATTAAAAATAGAACTACTTTACGACCCAGCAGTTGTACTACTAGGTATTTATCCAAGGGATACAGGTGTGCTGTTTCGAAGGGACACACACACCCCAATGTTTATTGCAGCACTATCAATAAGATCCAAAGTATGAAAAGAGCCCAAATGTCCATTGATGGATAAATGGCTAAAGAAGATGTAATACATATATATAATGGAATATTACTTGGCAATCAAAAAGAATGAAATCTTGCCATTTGCAACTACGTGGATGGAACTAGAGGGTATTATGCTAAGCAAAATTAGTCAGAGAAAGACAAATATCATATAACTTCACTCATATGAGGAATTTAATTTACAAAACAGATGAATGTAAGGGAAGGGAAGCAAAACCAATATAAAAACAAAGAAGGGGACAAAACATAAAAGACTGAAATACAGAGAACAAACTGAGGGTTGTTGGAGGGATTGTGGGTGGCAGGATGGGCTAAATGGGTAAGGGGCATTATCGAGGACACTTGTTGGGATGAGCACTGGGTGTTATACATAGAGGATGAATCAGTGGAATCTACTCCTGAAATCATTATAGCACTATATGCTAACTAACTTAGAGGTAAATTAAAAAAAAAGAAATGAATTACTTAGTAAACTACTATAAACTAGAAATAAATTCAGGTGCATTTTTTTTTTTAGTTTATTTATTTATTTGAGAGAGAGAGGAGTAAGAGCAGAGGGAGGGAGAGAGAGAATCCCAAGCAAGCTCCACCCAGCACAGAGTCCAAAACAGGGCTCGATCCCACAATAGGGAGGTCAGAGACTTAACTGACTGAGCCACCCAGACGCCTGAATTCAAGTGCATTTTTAAAAAATTCTGGGGCACATGGGTGGCTCACTCAGTTGAGTGTCTGACTTCAGCGCAGGCCATAATCTACTGATTCAGGAGTTTGAGCCCCTTATCCGGCTCTGTGCTGACAGCTCAGAGCCTGGAACCTGCTTCAGATTCTGTGTATCCTTCTCTCTCTGCCTCTCCCCAGCTTGTGTTCTGTCTCTTTCTTTCTCTCAAAATAAAGAAATAAAAACATTTTAAAAATTAAAAAAAATAAAAATAAGAAAATTCTGCATTATGAGCTATAAACCTGTCTTGATTTGGCCCTCCTTGCAGTCTGTCTGCTCCTTGTCAACGCCTCCCCCCCCAACTCCTGGACACTCAACTCCTGCGATTCTGAACTATGGACCCTTTGTTATGTGAACTCAGGAACCAAATAGATTGATTCAGATAAAATGTTTGTGAGAGGGCTGGTCACCCTGGTTTCCTGAGTCCTTGTTCCTGGCCTATCACAGTCATCTGCTAATGATGTCCACCTGCCCTTTAAGGCCCAGCTCAAATGTCCCTACTTCCAGGTGGGTTTTGTGGATCTAAACTATGGCTAAAGCCAGAGAGGGATAAGCACTGCAAGAGAATGGGTGAATCCAACATTTGTGGCAGAGGGAAGTTTAAGTCCCACTGTGGGGGTTGAGGAAAGCTGCCTGATGGAGGCAGCATCTGAGCTGGTTCATGAGGGGAAAAGGGTTCAGCCAGCAAAAGGTAGGGGAAAAAACACTCCAGGAAGAGGGAAAAGCATGAAGAAATGCAGGGGTGTGTGTGAAAGGACCAACTGGTTTGGAGACATCCGGGACTTCCTTCCTGGCCAGGGTGTGGAGGGCTAATGAGGAGTAGGGATTGGGGAGTGTGAAAAGGCCACTGGGACAGGCCACAAGGGGCCTTGAATGATACACTGAGGGGCTTATGCTTTATCCTCCTGTGGGTGACGGAGATTAGCCAGAAATTACTGAGCAGGATTGTGAGTTTGGGACTGTCAGATGGTTAGCTGTCTCAGCCCCACTCTCATTGAGATGGGGGAAATAGGGTGGTGGGTGGTATGAGGGAGGATTCCTTAAGCTGGGGGATTCCTGAGGGCTGTCAAGGAGGAGGCGGAGAAAGATAGGGTATGCATTTCTGGCTCTGGAGGCCTGGGGCTAGGGTAAAGGGCTTAGCCCTGAGTCTGTTTCTCCTCCTTGATACATTTGCTGTCTCCTGCATGCCACCCCCCCTCCTTCCCATCACAACCAGGGAGGGGCTGGGAGGCAGCTCCTGGTACCTCCCTTAGTCACCATGGGGCTTTTCTATCTACCCATTTGGCCCAGCCCACACAGGGGCCTCTGTGGTCAGGCCTTTGTGTCTGCACAGTGGCCCTCTTTGTCCTGAGCAGCCCTCACCCCCACCTCCCTCCTGTCCTTCTCTCTTTCCCTCTCTCTCTCTCCTGTGTCACAAAAAGCCCCAGTTTTGCAGAGAGATAGCCAGGGCTCTAATCTTGGTTCCCCCCACTGAATCTCTAGATGACCTTAAGCAAGTTGTTTTGCTTCTCTGAGGCTTACTTTGGGTTCATGAAAAAAGATACTGTGTGAGGAATCAAACTCCTGGCAAGAACTGGTCTGCTACCCAATGCTGAGACCTAAGCAACAAATGATGCCCACAGAGACCCCTGCCCAATATCCATGCTCTTCTCTGAACCTCCTACTTACATCTCCAACCTCATCCTCTCTACTGTCTGGCCAGGTGGCTGTCATTCTCCCATTTGGCAAATGAGAAAGCTAAAGCCTGTGGCATTCTAAGAGGGTGACAGAGGGCCCCACATTTTGAAGGGCCCTGTACTTGATTCACTGCTTTGCTGTCCTATCTTGAAATTCTCACTAGTTTTTGAACAAGGTGGGCATTTTCATTTTGCCCTGGGCCCCATGAATAATGTAGCCGGTCCTGCTGGTGGGGAGATGGAGAGGTGGCTGGCCCAGGCCTGGACCAGGCTTCCTGCCTCCTGGGCTGCCTCCCCTGGGTGCCTGCATCCTGGCATGCCAAGAGCCAGAGCTTCTAGTTTGCATTTGGCATCAGGGCCCCTGCCTGGAAACCTGAGGAGCACAGTTCCCTGCGGCCCCGGCGAGGGAGGGAGCATGGTCCAGGCTGATGCAGCCATGCAGAGAGCAAGCAAGACCTATGTAACCTGAGCCACCAGTGTGGGTCCCAATGCTATGGCTCAGTCATTACTCCAGCCATCACTCCGGGAAAGGAATTCAGCAGGGCCTTCCTTCCCAGCAGGTTGGGAGTTCCAGGGCCAGGGGATGCACCACTGTGGGCCACTCGGACTTTGGACATTTACTTTCCCTTTCTGAGCCTCAATTTCCCTATTTGTAAGATGGTCATAATAACACCTACCTCACAGGGTTCTGGTGAAGATTAAATGAGATGCTTTAACACGATGACTAGCTCGAGGGTAATCACTACTAAATCAAGCTCTTGCTCGCTCACCTAGCAAATATTCATGAAGGCTGACCAGGTGACAGGGACAGTGCTAGGTTTTGGGCACTTAACTGTGAACAGGATGGACTCTTGCTCTGCCTTCAAAGAGATGCCCACTAGAGGGGGAGATGACAGTGTGGTAAGTGGTGTGACAAGAGGGAGGTACCTGACGGGCTCCTGGGCTGGGCCTTAGAGAAGCAATGGGGCGAGGCGAGAGAAAGGGCCAAAGGCAGAGAAGCGTGAAGGGGCACTGCAGACAGAGGGAGCAGCAAGTGACACACAGGGGGCGAGTGAGGTCCCAGTGTTGCAGCGTGGCCGGATCAGAGGCAGGAGGTGAGGCGGAGAGGTGGGAAGGTCTGGCTTGGCGGCTGCAGAGGTGGGCTTTCTCTTGAGGGTGGTGAGGCCACAGAAGGTGTGAGGCAGGGGAGGCCTGGGAAGCGTGATAGACACCCCACCTTAGCCCTGGAAGGAGGGATACTTGGAAATATCCCAGCAGAGCAAGGAGGCCTGAACCATGGCAGGGGCTTTCACTCCCAGCACAGATTCTCAGAGCAGAAAGTTTTCTCGGGGGAGATGAGAGAAGTCGAGAGAGGGAAGATGAGAAGGCTTGAGAGAGCCAAGTGCCTCCTCAGGGTTGGCGAGACAGGAAGCCTCCTAATGCATGGGGAGAAGTGCTCTTGGACTTGCCCTTTCCCATCTGACCTGCTGCTGCTAATGGAACCCCTCAACCGTCTCCCTCCTGTGTCTCCATTACCCTCCTCTTGGGGACCATTACATGCCTGAGTCTTCACCACCAGGCTGCCTGGGCTGCTTGGTTCCAGGGAGGCTGCTATCATGCCCCTTCATACTTCCAGATGGGGGCCCTGTGTGGGGCTTGTTGTAGGGCTTGTTGAGCCTCAATTTTCTGGCTGAGTCAATGTGTCTAATATCTTTTAGCCAAGGAAACATCAACATTTTCTTGAGAAACTATCACCAGGAAATGTAAATAAGTACAATGATAAAAACAAAGGCACTTAGGTTGCAGTGGACGGGGGCTCCTCAGGCCACCCCAAGTGGAGGGGGGGATTCAGCTGGGGGATTTGGAACCTGTGGAATTTGATCTCTCAAGCTCAGCGATGAAAGGGCTAGGGGAAGATGTCAAGAGAACCAGATTTCCAGCCCTCATTACAGGAAATACGAACCCTTCAAACCCAGGCAGCTCAAGACAATGGGCAGAACCCAAAAAAGAACCTTTACCATTTTGCAAAAGAAGAAACTGAAGTTCACAGGAGAGATGAGGCAAGACACCAAGGCTGTAGGGCTCAAGGACATGTCCCTTTCCTGTGTTTCCCAGGTCTCACTAAGTCACTTGTTGTGGTAGCTCAGACCCTGGTGTCTTAGGAATGCAGTTTCTTTGACCATACAGTGAGGGAGTCGGACCAGAGCAGCAGCAGGACTCTGGGCTGTTGGCTCTCTAGGCGGCTGGACACGAGACAGAGCCCTGGGTCCTCATGTTGCTATCAAAGGAATTTTTTCCTTTGAACTTAGTAGTAGTTACAGTAGGAGTCTGAAGGCTTGGGAGAGAGAGGAGAAAGGGGTGTTGGCTAGGGCCTCCAATGACTAGGGGGACTTCCCAACACAAGGACCCCCAAGGCCTGGGCTCTATAGGTAGGAGTCGTAGGATTCCTAGCCACCTATAAGCTGCGTGGACCAGCTTGGATAATAGGTGGGGGAAGATGGACAAGAGGCCTTTGTGTCTTCCAGGCAGAGGTCCCTGGGGGACTAGAGGCAGCTCAGTCACACAGGGCTGTGTGTCTGCTCTGCTCCTGCTCCTGGCAAAGCTGTAGCCAGTATCACTCCTGGGCGCCTCCAGGGGCCAGCAACCAGGCCTCAGTCAGCTGTTGTGGAGCCCAGCAGAACCCAAGGCCCCAGGGCCCTGGGCAATCCCCTTGGTCACAAAATGAGGCCTCCTCTGTACTTTCCAGACACCCACTGTCCAAAGTCTCCCATGGATGGACAGTGGTTGGTGGGAGGGTAAGTGTGATTGTTTGCCTCTACATCACAAAAAAGGAAGCCAGGACAGGGAATGGAACTGGGGTCAAGGTCTCCCAGAGTCAGTGCTGAAGCTGGGTCAGAACCTATATTCCTGACACCTAGACCAGAATGAAAGAGAGGGAGGCATTCATTCATTCATCCATTCAGCATTCAACAAGTATAGAGCACCACCTGGGAACTCTGACATGGGCTGTAGGAAGAAGGCAGACCCGACCATCTGCCTTCTGCTGCTCACAGTCTAGAAAAGGTACATAGAGGTCCCTGACCAGAGAAGGCCATCAGAGTGGGGTTGAAAGCAGAGAATGGAGTGCTGTGTGTAGTCTGAGAAGGCAGCTCAAAGGAAGCAGCTCAAGTTGAAGGATGAAAAAGAGCCAGGTGTTCAGGAAATTTCTAGTGACTATCCTGCCCCGTAAGGGGGCATAGGTGAGGTGAGGCTCTCCCCTCAACCCTCTTCTCCTCAGGAGCTGGAGAGACACAGGTCCCTGAATGTCTGTATCTCCTCTCTGGGCAACAGGCACCCCATCCCCGGCCTCCCAAAGCAAGGGAGGCAAGTTCTCAGCGTGGTGCTCTGAGCAGGTTCCTGGCAGGAGAGGGCGCAGGTTCGCGGAAACGTCCCACGGTGGGCAGCGACAGAAGCCACACAGGTATCCGACAAACCTTGCACATTTACTATCTCGGAAACCCCGCTCTCACCTCGTGTGAGGAAGGCTGGTGGCCTCCGTCCCGCCAGGCGGTAGGTCAGTCGCCGCAGGCCCCTTCCCGTGGTGCGCGCGTTTCCCTCGGCGTCCCAGCGCGGGTGGCGCGGTGTCCGGTCGCGAGGGAGCGGGCGGTGCCAGGGTCTGTCCAGAGTCCGCCCCGCCCCCGCCTGACCCGGCCTGGGCAGGGAGCTAGGCGCCGCGGGCGGGGCTCCGGGCACCCGGG